>NC_063360.1:34732955-34766317 GCF_021869965.1 Rhincodon typus | reverse complement strand
TGTGTTCATCCAGCTCTACACCTTGTTATCTCAGATTCTCCAGCATCTGCAGTTCCTACTATCTCCCCTCAGAATCTTCTCTGTTTCAATTCAGTCACTTCTAAACTCTAGAGGATACCGCCCCAACCTGTCTAACCTTTCCACATCAGACAATTTGCTCACTAAACTTGTAACTACAACCTACTTTCAAAAGAATTCTGCCACACAAGCTGAATATGACTGTTGCATGAGGGCTCTGGTTCTGAAAGAGTTAATGTTGAAGTTGTGTTAAGCTCCGCCTAATCTGATAATATCACATGGTTTTTGGTTACAGAACGGTAATGTCGTGCCTGAGATTCTGATGGAGGCAGATGCATCACTTCTGGTACCTGATAGTCTTGATGAATAATGTCTAACTAGTCAATGCAGCTCGTACCGATTGTCATCTTACCAAAAACAAACTGCACCTTGTAACTTAAGACAAGTGCCTTTTCTTGCTAAGACTCGCTGTCTCATTCTCGACCACTGATAATTAAACAGGAGCTGAGAGTCAGCACAGAAAGGAGTATCGGCCCTACCAGGCACTGTTTAAATGGAGATTGAACATTTGTTTTCAAAAGAATAGAAAGGAAGATTGGAAACAGTATTGTATCTCAACAATCTAGCTGCACAATATGATATGGTGAGCAGTGGTATGGATTGGAACTCAATGTAGATGCCGACCTGACATGAGGGTGATCTAACTGATGTATTTAAGATAATTAAGGGAGATAGAGGAGAAATTTTTCTTCCAATATCATGAAACACCCAAAGGTTCTTCACCTTATCGAACAGACTTTGACACCGAGCAACAAACGGAGATACTAGGACAAGTGAGCAAAAGTTTCCGCTAAAGGTGGGTTTTAAGGAGCACTTTACAAGGGAAGTAGGGAGACTGAGATGTGTAGACAAGGAATTCCAAAGTTTGGGATTGGGATATTTGAAAGATAAATGGCGCACTAATGAAAACTGTGGATATTCAAAAGGCCGGAATCACTGAAGTGCAGAGTGTTTTTGTAAGGCTGCAGGAGGTTACAAGCATGGGAGGGGTGAGGCCATGGTGAGATTTGGCAATAACGATGCGAATTTGAAGATTGCGGGTTGAAATTTAGGTCAGTGTGCAGATGGGTGATGGGTGAAAACAATATGGCATGGAGTAGGTTAAAGGCAACATAGTTGCCTGGCCTCCTCTATATCGGTGAGACCAAGCGGAGCTTTGTCGAACATCTACGCTCTGTACGCAACAAACAATAACACCTTCCAGTCGCGAAACATTTAAACTCCCCCTCCCACTCCCTGGGCGACATGTCCTCCAGTGTCACAATGACGCCGCCCGTAAACTGGAGGAGCAGCACCTCATATTCCGCCTCAGGAGCCTACAGCCTGATGGCCTAAACATGGAATTCACCAGTTTTAAAATCTCACCACCCCCGGCCTCATCCCATGACCAACCCGCCCTCTCATCCCTGCCTCCTTCACCTGACACAACCTGTCAAGCTTCTCTCCCACCCATCTTCCCCACCTATCCCACTGACCAATCCCCACCACTCCCTACCTGCACTCACCCATCACCATCTCACCTACCGTCCCCAGCCACACCCCTCCTCTCTCTATTTATTTCCCACTCCCTTCCCCCTCCCCATTTCTGAAGAAGGGCCCTGACCCGAAACGTCAACTTTTCTGCTCCTCTGACGCTGCCCGGCCTGCTGTGTTCCTCCAGCTCCACACCGTGTTATCTCAGACTCCAGCATTGGCAGTTCTTGCTATCTCAGAGTTGTGAGTGAGCTCAGGTTCCTGGCATTGTGCAAAGTCAGTGGGCAAGAACAAAATTGGGCAGGTGCCCACTTAGATCTGCTTCAAGCTCCCTGACCTGAAGTGGCTCAAGGACCACAGTGATTCGACTGGATGTATGAGCATGTTGGAAACACATCCCCTCAAATACCCTCAGCCTGTACTCACCACAGTGTTAGCAGGAGGTACGAACATACCAAGGATGAATGCTCCCAACAAAGGATTACTGATGACACTCATCACCGTGAAGGACCCCTAGAGTAATGTTTGAATAGTTTACATTAGACTACACCCGGAGACCAGATAGTTCATTTTGAATTTCTCTCCCCTCTCCCCACTCCAGTGCGACTGTCTGTTCTTTCCTGTCTGGCAGTTAAACACACCGTCATGCTGCCATTCTCACATTCTGATCACTTAATCTGAACTATCAACACCCTTCCTCCCCCAGCACTCCAGCACCCCCTACCCCCGCTGCCCCCCTCCACACTTCCTGTCAGCTCTGATGAAGAGTCTAGAAACATTAGCTTGTTTTCTCTCTCCATGGATGCTGCCCAACCCACATTGTTTTCAGTAAAGATTGAAGCATCTGCAATAATTTCCTCCAACAGATTGTTTTGAGTTTGAGCGCTGGTATTAAATTTGCCGTAATCGGTTTCATGCGAGAGATTTCGCCTGATTTTGGTTTCCACTGGAGCAAAGAAAAGCAGACAAAGTGTTCAACATATGACCAAACTGATACCCCCTCCCCCCCTCCTAGCTTTGTGACTTTACTCAGTCAAAAACTAAGGGCTAGGCTGTAAAAGCCTGTGACCTTGTAAATATCTGAAGAATGAATTCAAAACGCACTGTCCCTTAATTCACCAGTTCCCTGAATAGGAGAGTCAACACAGTCCAGAGCTGGAAGAACACAGCAGGTCAGGTAGCATCAGAGGAGCAGGCAGGGTGACGTTGTGGGCCTAGGCCCTTCATCAGGACTGGTGAAGGGTCTAGGCCCGAAACATTGACTCTCCTGCTTCTCTGATGCTGCCTGGCCTGCTGTGTTCCTCCAGCTCCACACTGTGTTGACTCCGACTCCAGCATCTGCAGATCTTGCTATCCCTGTGTAGGAGAGGCTGCAAAAACTGAGGTTACACTGAGCACGCAAACAATCAGTTTTCGACACTGCACGCTCCGTTCCCCCTGTCCAAATCCAAAGCCGTCCTATCACAGATAACAGCAGTGAACCCCCCGACCCACCTGGATGTCAACGTACCTGCAAGACCCCTCCTCCAAGCAGGGAAGACAATGCAGCAAAAATAATGCAGGCAGACCCATACAACAGGGCTGTACAAAACAAAGAACAACAGTTACAACACAAATGACAACAACTTGTACTTATGTCTAAAATCTCTACAATGTTGTAGCAGGCCATTCAGCCCATACCAACCCTCCGAACAGCATCCCACCCAGACCCACCCCCTACCCTATCCCTGCATTCTCCACAGCTAATCCACCTACGCTGCACATCTTTGGACTGTGGGAGGAAACCGGACCACCCAGCGGAAACAGGGAGAACACACAAGCTCCATACAGGTGATCACCGAAGGGCGGAATCGAACCCAGGTCTCTGGCACTGTGAGACAGCAGTGCTAACTACAGAACTACTGTACCGTCCTACTCAATGTGTGCCCTTTATGTTTTTAAAAAAATCCCAAAGTCCTTTAGAGGAGAAATGCCAGACCAAACTTTGTATTTCAGCCACCTCAGGATCGAGAAAAGCTTGGTCAAAATGTAAGTTTTAAACAGAAGCAGATAGGAGAAGAGAGACAGAGAGATTTCGGGCGGGAATTCTTGAACCAAGGGTCTATATAACGTTGATGCCAAGGTGGGCCTCAGAATTGTTGGCCTACATAGGTCCCTGAGGTTTTGAGGGCAGCCAGAAGTTACAGAAATTGGGGAAGGGGGACAGCCAGAAGTACATTGGGTATTTTCTTTCCAAAATTATTCATGACAGCTCTGGAAAAGTAAGCATTTATTGTCCATTCCTAAGTGTCGCTGAGAAGGTGGTGAGGAGTCTCATGCCTGAATCAGTGATGTATAAGTGCTGTAGATATACCCTCAATGGCATTAGGGAGGGAAGTCCAGGATTTTGACCCAGTGATGGTGAAGGAAGGGCGATAGATTTCCAAGTCAGGAAGGTGAGTGACTTGGAGAGGAACTTGCAGGGGATGGTGTTCCCATGTACCTGCTGCCTTCATCCTTCTGGGTATTGGAGATGCTACTTTGGAAGGTGCTCTGGAAGAAACTGTAGTGATTGGTTACACTGCTCATGTTGTATGTCTGCCGTCGCTGTGCAGTGGTAGCGGAGAGAGAGAACGTCGGGGGCAGTGGATGCATGCCACTCAAGCAGCTACTATGTCTCAAATGTTGTATGTATTGAGTGTAATTGCAGCTGCACCTATGGCGGCAAGCTGAGCGTATTCTATCACTGCTGGCTTATGCCTTGTGGACAGCTTTGTAGGGACAGTATGTGAGTTATTTGCCATACAATTCCTTGTCTCTGACTGACAGACTAGCCACATTATTAAATAAGTGGTCTATTTAAGGTTGTCAACAATGGTAACTTCCATAATTTTGACGGTTGGTGATTTGATGATGGCAAAACGGTTGAATGGGAAGAAGAGGTGCTTAGACTCTCCACTGTTGTAGATAGTCACTGCCTGTGTTGTGTCAGTACCCCTTGTCAATTATAGAGTCATAGAGTTGTAGAGCACGAAAACAGACCCATCGGTCCAACTTGTCCATGCTGATCAGATATCCTAAATTAATATAGTCCCATTTGCCAACATTTGGCCCATATCCCTCTAAACCCTTCCTATTCATGTACTCATCCCGATGCCTTTTAAATGTTGTAATTGAACCAGCCTCCACCACTTCCTCTGGCAGCTCATTCCATACACACACCACCCTCTACGTGAAAATGTCACCCCTCAGGTCCCTTTTAAATCTTTCCCCTCCCACCTTAAACTTATGCCTTCTAGTTTTAGACTCCTCACCCCTGTGAAAAGGACCTTGGCTTTCACCCTATCCATGCTCCTCATGAGTTTATAAACCTCTACAAGGTCACCCCTCAGCCTCCGACGATCCAGGGAAAATAGCCTCAGCCTATTCTCCCTGTAGCTTAAACTCTCCAACCCAGCAACATCCTTGCAAATCTTTTCTGCACCTTTCAGGTTTAACATGTTTCCTGTAGCATGGAGACCAAAATTGAATGATGTATTCTAAAAGTGGCCTAAACCAATGTCATGACTCCAATCTTCTCTCAAACTCCTTAATGATGTACTCACCTCATCTCCAAAACTGAGTTCTAGTTCATGTGTGCACCAAGATTTTGTGTAGTTTCTAGCCGACTGATCTTACAGAACCTAAACTCTGTTGATGACTGGATTAGTGGTGAGTAGGGGTCACTTGATAACACAGACAACCCTCACTCTGCGGATGACTGGGAATATGCTTCTTGACTCGGATTGGAGTTGTCCCAATTTTTGTGGACAGGATATATCAGGGACATTTTCCAGTTTGTTGGGAATCAAATCCACTGGTCACTGATGTCTGTGCTCTGCAGACTCAGAAGGAGGCCAGGCAACACACCTGGTTGCAAATGATTGAACCTTGACCTTTGCCCTCGCATGCTGGGCTCTGCCCTCATTGAGAAGGTCATTTGAACCTGAAGCCAACTCCGTGCTGAAACCCTGTCATTCATCATAGACTTGACTGAACGAAAATCATCTTCGGAGAAAGGTGAATGAGCAGAGGGAAGATGTCCAACAAGATAAGGCCTTTCCTGACCTTCAGGATGAACATTGAAAAAACTTAAGGATGTCAATGTGACATTGTATTATTCATCCGTGACCAGCCACATTCCACAGATAATATTTCCTGGAACCAGAGAAGCTCTTGATCATCTGTTTCACTTGTGCTGATGACCTGCAATCCTGGCATTAACCAATTATGTCTCCAGCTTTCACTGGGAAGATTGGATAGAATTACAAGGGATTAACAGCCCAACCGGCCCAAATAATTGTTTACACCTACCACAAACCTTCAAATCACATTCTTCTTTTCCCTAACCACTCATTGTGGTTACAAATTCTGTATTCTCGAAATTCTCTGGGTAAAGCTGTTTCTCTAACTTCCTCTTTCAAATGACTTGTGACTATTTTATATTTTTGGCATGCGGTTCTGGTCTCCCATAAATGTCAACATCTTGTCTATTTCTACCCAGTCAAACCCCTTCCTAATTTTAATGGCTTCTATTAGGTCACCCATTGGCTTTCTCTTTTCTAAAGAAAAGAAGTCATGTCTTTCTTCCTGACACACATTTCTGTCTCATCTTTCTCAAAGTTTTTGCACCCTTCCCAGTGCCTCTACTTCCTTAATGACGTACAGCCATAGAGCCATACAGCAGGGAAGCAGACCCTTCAGCCCAACTCGTCCACACCAACAATGATGATTCCAAACTAATCTGGTCTCACTTCCCTGTGTTTGGGCCATATCCCTCCAAACCAGTCCAATCCATGTACTTATCCAAATGTCATAGATCATAGAATCCCTACAGTGTGGAAACAGGCCCTTCGGCCCAACAAGCCCGCACCGACCCTCAGAGCATCCCACCCAGACCCAGCCCCCGATAACCCACCTAATCTACACAATCCCTCAACATTATGGGCAATTTAGCACAGCCAATTCACCCTAACCTGCACATCTTTGGATTGTGGGAGGAAACCGGAGCACCCGACGCAGACACAGGGAGAATGTGCAAACTCCACACAGACAGTCGTCCAAGGGTGGAATCGAACCCAGGTCCCTAGTGCTGTAGGCAGCAGAGCTAACCACTGCGCCGCCCAAATGTCTTTTAAATGCTGTAACTATACCTGCATCCACCACTTCCTCTGGCAGTTCATTCCACACATAATCCACTCTCTACGTAAAGAAGTTACTCCTCAGGTCCTTTATAAATCTTTCTCCTCTCACCTTAAAAATATGCCCCCGACTTTTGGGCTCCCCCAACCCAGGGAAAAGACCCTTGCTATTAACCTTATCTATGCCTCTCATGATCTTATAAACCTCCATAAGGTCACCCCTCAATCTCCTACACTCCAGTGAAAAAAGTCCCCACCTATCAAACCCCTCATTCCCGGCAGCATCCTGGTAAATATTTTCCGAACCCTTTCCAGTTTAAAAATATCCCTCCCACAGCAGGATGACCAGAACTGTACACAGTACTCCACAAGAGGCTGCACCATACTTTCACTGCTCAATGGAGACATAACATTCAGTTGGAATGCAGACTCAGGGTTTTTTTTTAATTTGTGGCCTTACATTTCATTGAGTGTGGAGCTGAAACCTAGAATCACCAACGAACTGTATGTTTTGAATATTAATGAGTACTTTTGGAACCCCTTGAAACCATGAATAAGTTTGTACTGCAACATGACTCACATTTCCACTCCTTCAGATATTGTCTGAAGCAAACACTCCCAAGGGAGGGACAGCACAGGGTTAGATTCAGAGTAAAGTTCCCTCTACACTATCCGCTTTCAAACATTCCCAAGGCAGGGACAGCACATGGTTACATACAGGGTAAAGTTCCCTCTACACTATCCCCTTTCAAACACTCCCAGGGCAGGGACAGTACAGTGTTAGATACAGAGTAAAGTTCCCTCTACACTATCCCCTTTCAAACATTCCCAAGGCAGGGACAGTACAGTGTTAGGTACAGAGTAAAGTTCCCTCTACACTATCCCCTTTCAAACACTCCCAAGGCAGGGACAGCACAGGGTTACATACAGAGTAAAGTTCCCTCTACACTATCCCCTTTCAAACACTCCCAGGGCAGGGACAGCAGAGGATTACATATAAAGTAAAGTTCCTTCTACACCGTCCTCATCAAGCACTCCCAGTGCAGAGAGAGCATAGGGTTAGATACAGAATAAAATTCCCTTTACATTGTCTCCCTCAAACACTCCCAGGACAGGCACAGTATGGAATTTAATGCAGAGTAAAGCTCCCCCTACACTGTTCCCATTTAACCTGTTGACCAATGCCCAGTTTGGGATCTGCCAGGGTCACTCAGCTCCTGCCCTCACTGCAGCCTTGGTTCAAACACGTTCAGAAGAGCTGAATTCCAGAGAGGAAATAAAGGTGGTAGACTTTGACATAATGACAGTGTTAGACTGATTGTGGTAGCAAGAAGCCCCAGCAAAACTGGAATCAATGGGAATAATCGGGGGGGGCAGGTCTCCACAGGTTGCTGTCATATCTGGCACATAGGAAGATGGTTGTAGTTCCTGGAGGTCAGTCATCTCAGCTCCATGACCTCTGTGCGGGTGTTCGTCAGCATGGGGGGGAGAGTGAGAGCATGTGTGGAAAGCTGCCAGCATGGATTGACTGCAGAAGGACTATATTGTTTATCTTTAACTTTATTTCCCTAATTTATACTATGGAGAACTGAAATATAGAACTTTCAGATTTTTTCTTTATTTCTCTATTCTTGTACCCAATTTATTTTAGTACCTAACGTTTGTAACCAGGAACTTTGCACCAAAGATGGCTGCATGTTTGGTGCTATTCTCACCGTACTCCTGTACTTGAGTACAGGTGACAATGATGGGCTTGAAAGGATTTTGGAGAGGGAGGGGAGGATCCAGTTGTTGTGATCCACGTCAGGACAAACAACACAGGCAAGGCTAGAAAAGAGGACTTGGTTAGGGATTGTCGGGACTGGGAACAAGAACAGGTCCTCAAGAGCTATAGTCTCCTGATTACTGTCCGAGCCATGTGCAAATTGGCATAGGGACATGAGAATAAGGGAAGTAAACATGTGGCTAAGGGAGTGGTGCGGGAAAGAGGGGTTCCTTTCCACAGGGCACTGGCATCAGTATTGGAACAGGAGAGATCTGTACCATGGGGACAGTCTGCACCTGAACCAAGCTGGGACCAATGTTCTAACAAAAAGGGTTAAATAGGGCGGTCAACGCGATTTTAAACTAGAAAGTTGGTGGGGGAAGCGGAAGGGTAAAACTCCAAGAATTGTAATGGTCAATGTGAAACAAAGCAGGTTAACATCCGTAGGGGTGGGATTCAACTACATTGAAAAGTATGAAAAAAGTGAAAAGAAAGGAGACCTCAGGAGAGGTTATTAAAGTCTCCAGCACAGACACAAGATAGGACAGAATGTTTGGAAAGGGTTAGGAAGCAAACTTCAAGCACACTGGATAAATGAGTGACAATGAGAAGTGGGACAGTTAATACAGGACTGGAGGTGTTATATCTGAATGCACACAGTGTAAGGAATAAAGTAAATGAGCTTGTGGCACAGATCGAAATTGGCAGGTATGACATGGTAGGCAAGGGGACCAGGACTGGGAGCTAAATATCCAAGGATATACATCTTATAGAAAAGACAGGCAGGTGGGCAGAGGGTGTGGGGTTGCCTTATTAGTAAGAAATGAAATTAAATCAATAGTAAGAAACAAAGAAGGGTCAGATGGTATAGAATCTGTGTGGGTAGAGCTGAGGAACCTCAAAAGGTAAAAAAACCATAATGGGAGTTTATGTATAGGCCTCCAAACAGTAGCAATAGTGTTGTCATGGTAGGGGATTTTAATTTTCCTAACATAGAATGGGACTGCCATAGTGTCAAGGGCTTAGATGGGGTGGAATTTGTTAACTGTCTTCAGGAAAGTTTCCTCAAGCAGTACACAGAGGGTCCTACTTGGGAAGGGGCAAAACTTGACCTACTCCTGGGAAATAAGGCAGGACAGGTGACTGAGGTGACACTTTGGGACCAGTGACTATAGTTCTATGAATTTTAAAACAGTTATGGAGAATGACAAAATTAGTCCACAGGTTCAAGTTCTAAATTGGGGCAAGGTGAATTTTGATGGAATTAGGCAGGAGCTTGCAGGAGTTGATTGGAATAGTTTGTTTGCAGGCAAAGGGACTTCTGGCAAAGTGGGAGGCCTTTAAAAGTGTGATAGCTAGAGTTTAAGGGTTATATGTTCCTGTGAGGGTGAAGGGCAATGTTAGCAGGAGTAGGGAACCCTGGATGACAAGAGATATTGAGATTTTGGCCGGAAAAAAGAAGGAGGCATGGCTCAGGAGCAGGAAGCTGGGATCAAGGGAGTCCCTGGAGGTATATAGGGGATACTGGAGTTTACTGAAGAAGGAAGTCAGGAGGGCAAAAAGGGAGCATGAGAAACCTTTGTCTGAGAAGATTAGGGTGAGTCCAAAGAGATTCTTTAAGTATATTAAAGGAAAAAGAATAACGATAACGAGAATGGGATCCCTCAAGGACCAAAGTGGACCAATCTATGTGTGGAACTGTAGGAGATGATTATTTCTCCTATATGTTTACATGGAGAAAGACATGAAGACTTGGGAACTTGGGGAAGCTTGTACTGATATCTTGGGGTCAGTCCATATCACAGTAGTGGAGGTGTTGAAGGTATTAGAAAATATGAAGGTGGATAAATCACCTGGCACTGACCAGATATATCCAAGAGCCCTGCAAGAGACTGGAGAAGAAATTGTGGGGGGCCCTGGCTGATATATTTCCATCGTTGTTCGCCATTAGTGAGGTCCTGGAAGACTGGAGGGTAGCGAATGTTGTGCCCTTATTCAAGAAGGGCTGAAAAGAAAAACCTGGGAACTATAGACCAGTAAGCTTAATATCTGTGGTAGATAAGTTACTTGAGAAGATTCTGAGGGATAAGATATATATGCATATGGAAAAGACAGGTTTTGATTAGGAGTAGTCAGCATGGCTTTGTTCGTGGGAGATCATGCCTCACAAATTTGTTAGAGTTCTTTGATGAAGTGACCAGGAAGGTTGATGAGGGCAGGGCAGTAGGCATAGTCTGTATGGATTTCAGTAAGGTCTTTGGTAAGGTTCCATGTGGTAGGCTGCTCTGGAAGGTTAGATCACATGGAATCCAGGGAGAGCTGGCAAATTGGATACACAATTGGCTTGATGGTAGGAAGCAGAGGGTAATAGTGGAAGGATGCTTGTCAGACTGGAAGCCTGTGACTAGTGGTGTGCTCAGGGGTCAGGGTTGGACCCATTGCTGTTTGTTATGTATATCAATGATTTGAATGAGAATGTAAGGGGCATGATTCGTAAGTTTGCGGATGACACTAAAATAGGTGGTGTTGTGGACAGTGAGGAAGGTTATCAGAAATTGCAGCAGGATCTTGATCAGCTGGGTGAGTGGGCTGAGAAATGGCAAATGGAGTTTAATATAGATAAGTGTGAGGTGTTGCATTTTGGAAAGTTAAATGAAGGTAGGAGTTTCCTGGTGAATGATAGGGCCTTAAGGAATGGAACAGGGGGACCTTGGAGTTCAGGTGCACAGTTCTCTGAAAGCAGAGTCACGGGTAGACAGAGCAGTGAAGAAGGCTTTTGGCACACTGGCCCTTATCAACCAGGGCATTGAGTATAGAAGTTGAGAAGTTATGTTGCAGTTTTACAGGGCATTGGTAAGGTTGCACTTGGAGTATTGTGTTCGGTTTTGGTCACCTTGCGATAGGAAGGATGTTATTAAACTGGAAAGAGTCCAGAAGAAATTTACAAGGATGTTGCCAAGACTCAAGAGACTGAGTTATAGGGAGAGGTTGGACAAGCTAGGATTTTTTCTTTCGAGCGTAGGAGGCTGAGGGGGGATCTGTCTAAGCTCATGAGAGGCATGGCTAGGTGAATACACTCAGTCTTTTTCCCAGGGTTGGGGAATCGAGGACTAGAGGGCATGAGTTTAAGGTAAGAGGGAAAAGACTACATGGGAACCTGAAGGGCAACGTTTTTACACAAATGATGGTACGCATATGGAATGAGCTGCCAGCGGAAGTGGTCAAGGTGGGTACATTAACAACATTTAAAAGGTTTTTGGATGAATACATGGATAGGAAAGGTTTAGAAGGAAATGGGCCAAGTGCAGGGAAATGGGGTTAACGTGGATGGACACTTTGGTTGACATGGACCAGTTTGGGCCAAAGAGCCTGTCTCTGTGCTGTAGGACTCTATGGATGTATGAGAAGTTGCTAGAAAAACTGAAAGGATAAATCACCTGGACCAGATGGACTACACCCCAGGGTCTGAAGGAGGTAACTGAAGAGATAGTGGAAGTGTTAGTGGTGATCTTTCAGGAATCACTGGAATCAGGGTCTGGAAAAATGGCTAATGTAACCCTCCTGTTTAAGAAGGGAGTAAGGTAAAAGATGGAAATTACAAGCTGATTAGCCTGACATCAGTCGTGGGTAAGATTTTAGAGTCCATTGTGAAGGATGAGATTTCTGAATACGTGGAAGTGCATGGTAAAACAGGGCAAAGTCAGCATGTCTTCATCAAGGGGAGGTCATGACTGACAAATCTATTAGAATTCTTTGAGGAAGTAATGAGCAGGGTAGACCAAGGAGAGCCAATGGATGTTATCTACCCGGAGTTCCAGAAGGCCTTTGATAAGGTGCTACACAGGAGGCTGCTGAGTAAGATAAGGGCCCATGGTGTTAGAGGCAAGGTGCTAACATGGATGGAAGATTGGCTGTCTGGCAGAAAGCAGAGAGTGAGGTTAAAAGTGGTCGGTAGTTAGGAAAGCAAATACAATGTTAGCTTTGAGGACTAGAATATAAAAGCAAGGGTGTACTTCTAAGGCTTTATGAAGCTCTAGTCATAGCACATTTAGAGTGTTGTGAGCAATTTTGGGTCCCATACCTCAGTAAAGATGTACTGGCCCTGGAGCAGGTCCAGAGGAGGTACATGAGAATGATCCCAGGAATGAAAAGATTAACGTATGAGGAACATTTGATGACTCTGCGTGTGTACTTGATGGAGTTTAGAAGGATGAGGGGGGATCTAATTGAAATTTACAGAATACTGAATGGCCTGGACAAAGTGGATGTTGGGAAGATGCTTCCATTGGTCAGAGAGACTAGGACCCAAGGGCACAGCTTTAGAGCAAAGGGAAGACCTTTTAGAACAGAGATAACAAGAAACTTCTTCAGCCAGAGGATGGTGAATCTATGGAATTCACTGCCACAGAAGGCTGTGGAGGCCAGGTCATTGAGTATATTTAAGACAGAGATAGATAGGTTCTTGATTATCAAGGGTATCAAGCGGGAGAATAGAGTTGAGAAACTTTACAGCTATGATTGAATGGCAGAGCAGACTCGATGGGGCAAATGGTCTAATTTCTGCTCCTGTGCCTTATGGTCTAATTCTAATTCTAATTCTAATGCTAGTTCTAGTTCTAATTCTATTTCTAATTCTATTTCTATTTCTAATTCTAATTCTAATTCTAGTTCTAATTCTTATGTCCTGAGCCCAACTACCAATGCACGGTCGCAGCAGCATGCACCATCTACAAGATGCATTGCAGCAACTCATCACAGCCCCTTCAATTGAACCTTCCCAACCTGCAACTTCTACCATCTCGAAGAATAAGGACAGAAGGTACACAGCAACAGTGCAAGTTGCAAGCTCTCCTCCATAACACAAGTGGTCCTGGTATGGAACAATGTCACCTTTCTTCGTTGTGGCTGGGTCAAAATTCTGGAACGCCCTCCTAACCTGCGCTGTGGGTGAACCAGCACCACATGGACTGCAACCTTTTGAAGGGCAGTTAAAGATGGCCAACAAATTCTGGCCTAGCCTGTGGTATCCACATCCCATGAACAAATTTGAAAAAAATCAAGAGAACGAAGGGATTCGGAGAGAATGCAGTTAAGTGGAGTTGCAGTAGGAGATTAGGAATGATTATATTAAATAGCAAAGTAGACCTACAATTTCACTTGGCCTTTTCCTGCTCTGGTTTCTCATGTTCTTAAGCAACAGACTGTGCTATAGAGTAATGGAAATTGAATCTGCCTTTGCTAATTATGATTGATTAATTCTTGGTGTAACCTAGCTCCCACAGATTGGTACATTGTTAACATGCAGACAGACACTTACACAATCCTTTGGATATTAGAATTAACTTCCTTTCAGACAATACTTTCTGCCTGGGTTTGATTATGTCCTCCACAGTACATGCAGCCATAGCGTTGATACTGGTTGATACTGTGCTGTAAAGAAAATAGCATTTTAAGGTGTGGTCTCAAATCGCAATGACATACAATAACGGATAAGACGCTGACCCTTGTGTCAGAAACGACTAGCTTTGAACCACACAAGGAAGTAGAACGGACTGATATTCCAGAGAGGGAATATTGGAAAAACAGTCCTTCAGGTGAGAAGTGAAACTGAGATCTTATCTGCTTGTCAGACGGACGCCAAACCTCAGATTGCACAAGTAGAGGATCAGGAAGCTGTCCTGGTCAACTTGCATCCCTCAGTCCACAGCGACAAAACCATCATTCATCTCAGAGTTGTTTGCAGGATGTTACTGCCTAATTCCTGCACCAGCTGTGGTTACCATGAAGCACTCACCTTCTCAACCTCTCCCCTCACCTGAGGTGTGGTGACCCTTAGGATAAAACACCATCAATCATCTCTTTATAATGAGAGAACACTGTGGTCCTCTGGGGCTTTGATGAATTAGTCGAGGTATTACGTTACAAGATGAACAATACCTGAGAGTTTTAGCACAGCTTTCCCAATCTCCAGGCATTCAATAATACTGAACATTTTGTGAATAACTGATTGGTAACTGAATTCCTGAGTTAGTGAAAGATAGATACTCTTTTAGGTAAATAGAGCAACAGGGAAGTGATGGCCTAATGGTATTAATGCTAGATTTGAAAACCCAGACAACGTGTGGGGACCTGGGTTCACATCTCACCAAGGCAGATAGTTGAATTTGAATTCAATTAAAATATCTGGAATTAGGAATCTTTAATAACTATGAATTGATTGTCAGGAAAAACCCATCTGGTTTACTAGGACCCTTTAGAGAAGGAAACTGGCATGGCCTACTCCAGATCCACAGCAAGGTAGTTGACTCTTAACTGCCCTCTGGGCAATTAGGGATGGGCAATAAATGCTGCCTGGTCAGCAATGTGAATGAATAAAGGGGGAAAAAAATAAACAAAATTCCATAGACAGCAATACAAAAGCTAATCAGTTAATCTGATATTAATAATGCAGGTTGAGGGAGAAAGTGTTGCTCCAGACACTGAGGGTCCTTGCAGCTTTCCTGTAGAAAGACTATCACAGAATCTTTAACATAGACCTTAATGGCCAGGGAACCCCAGTTATTATCAACCTCTGTCGTGTTGTGCTCCCTCAGTGCATCACTGGATGTGGACTACATCGATTTTAATTTTATTCATTCTTGGGATATGGTTATGGCCGGCTGGGCCAGCATTTATTGCCCATCCCTAACTGCCCTTGAGGTGGCAGCAGTGAGCTGCCTATTTGAGCTGCAATGACATTCAGGAGGGAGTTCTAGGATTTTGACCCAATGACACTGAAGGAGCTGAGATAAATTTCCAACACAGGAAGGCCTCACTTACAAGCTCAAATCCTGGAGTGGGACTCAAACCCATTCATGCAAGAGTTGCCAACTGCCTCACCGATTTTATCCCCATGGAGAAAAGCAGCAAAGTCATGGGGGCAATAGTCATGTCTTAGTCTTGAAAAGATGTGAATGAATATCCAGGAATTGTCCTCCTGTCACCATCGTCAGATCGCCAACGCCACAGCAAAAGATGCAGATGTAAGGATGGAGGTCCACCTTCACCTTCTCAGAGCTCTGAGAGAGGGTTAATAGGCACCTGCTCTGCCCATTTCATACACAACGAAATTCAGGAAAGCCAACTCTTATGATGCTGAATATAAATTCATGTAGTACCTCAATGTCCCACTGAACGCTGCAGAAAGGAACAATCCTGGAACTCCAGGGTAGTTCTGAAAGATATCCAGCACCATGAATGGCATCATCTGCAAGTAGAAAGAAGGTCTTAGATAAACCAATCAAGGACACCCAGGTGTCACTGCACATTCCCCTTTTCTTTATTTCAGAAAATACTTTATCCATAAAAAATATTTTTATATCCATACATAGTAAAGAGACCAATTCAGTTCTGCACAGTCTTTACATGTAGAAACAAACATACATCGGAGTTTGACTTTCCTGACCGTTCCAACAAACAAACTCAAGGCATTTCTTACCTATGTAACATATTCTTTATTTGAGGCACTGGGAGGGTCCAATAACTGAACAGACCCCCATTTAATTTCAGCAGAAAGACTTCAGACAATGGTCTTTCCCCACTGCACTTTAGCAGCAGCTGCCCCAAGCTTTAATGCAACGCTCTGGAAGACCAACAAGTTTTGGGTAGACCAGAGTGTCTTTCACCAAACTGATGGCCCTCCAGGCGCAGTTGATGCTTGACTCTGTGTGAGTCCCGGGAACAGACTGTATAGCACAGAGTCCCCCGTTGTGGAGCTGCTCAGGACAAATCTTGACACAAACCACTGCATCTTCCTCCAGAGTTCCTTTGTAAAGGTACATTCCAGCAGGAGGGGTGGGACAGTTCTCAATTTCTCCCGCAGCAGCCACTTTGAGGGCAGCGTGTGGTGGCACAGAGAGTCTGGGTGTATATGAAGGATCTCACAGATGGTGTCCTTCTCACCACCAACCAGGCAATGTACTTGGTACTTGGTTCTGGTGAGGAGGCATTCTGCTGAATGACTGTGACAGTTGGCTCAGGGAACCACACGACAGGACCCAGCCTCTCCTCTTCCTGCTGGCTCCCAAGGATACTATGTGCTGATCACTTCTTGATGGACTTGTGGTCAAAGGTTTTTCTCTTTACAAATTTCCCCATGAGGGACAGCTGATACAGAATGGTCCAACTACTTGGAACGTTCCACAGCAATGAGGCCCACCCCATCCTGCACAACACCGGGGACATATAGAACCTCAGTATGTAGAGACACTTGGTGTTTGTGCATCGAGGATCTGCCCACACACACCCAAAGGTGACCATCCCTCCCTTAGCCAGAGTTTTGTACATGGTGTTCCTACAGACACTGTCCATCTTAGACCTCCAGATGAACTGGAAGATGGCTCGGGTGACTGCAGCAGCGCAGTTTCGGGGAATCGGCCAGACCAGCACCATGTACAAAAACAGAGAGAGTACCTCACACCTAATGAGCAGGTTTTAGCCAGGAATAGAGAGGGAGCAGTGCTCCCAAAATACCAGTTTCTGCCTCACTTTGACAATAACCTCCTCCCAAGATTTAGTGCACCCCAGCACCTCTGAACCATATTCCCAACACCTCCAGGTAGTCTGCCCTCACAGCGAAGGGGATAAAGATTTGGTCGGCCCAGTTCCTAAAGAACAAGGGCCTCATTCTTGCCTCGATTTCCGTTGGCTCCCGAGGCCAGTTCGAATCGTCACAGATGCTCATGAGCGTGTGCACTGACAGCAGGTCAGAGCAGAAAATGGTGATGTCATCCATGTACAGGGAGGACAAACAATGGTGCCAGAGACAGGAGAGAGAGGGGACCCTCGCCTCCTTTCTCCTTGAATACCTTCAGGAGATGCTCACATTGCTTCATGCTCTGGGAGGTCATTTCTAAGTAGCTCCCGGTGGGGAAATCCTGCAATCAGAAAATATCTGTTGCTTGGAACCCAGAGCAATCCGGGAGAACTTTCCTCACAAGGAAGGTCTAGTTGACCAGTGATCCTTCCTGCACCTTCTTCACAGTCACCCTGACTGTATTGCAGAGCCCCTGGCCTAGGGTGGGGGGCACTAGCAGAGGCCATAGCTTTGGTTGGCTGAATTGGCATTGGACTGAAACCAGTATAAAGATCCACCAATTGCAGCTCATATTCAGCTCACAGTCACGATCCAGCAACGATCTCAAGATTTGCTAGTGATGAAAGTTCTCAGCTCAGACTCATCCTGGGAGAAACATTTTCTGGATCATGGATTTTCCCTGCCCAGTAATTTCTTTTCTTCATTTCAAAAATATACATCATTCATAAAAAATCTCTTTGTATATATACATTGTCACAAAGGCAGTTTGGTTCTGTGCGGTTGTGTATCAAGTAAATACACAAAACATTAGACTTTGACTCTATCCAAAAAACAAAACGCCTCTCTTACACATACAATACTAATATTTACATACATTTACGGCACCAGGAGGGTCTGATAACTGAATGGATCCCCATTTACCTTCAGCAGGAAGACCTCAGACAGTGGTCTTTCCCCACTGTGCCTTCGCAGCAGCTGCTCCAAGCTTTACTGCATCCCTCAGCACGTAGTCCTGGAACCCTCTCTCAATTTACAGCAACTCAGTTAACAATCTGCCTCCCTCCTCTTGCTCCCAAATTGGATAACCTCACATTGATCCACGTTATACTGCACCTGTCTATGCATTGCGCATTCACTCAGCCTGCCCCCATCACACTGAAACTTCTCTGCATCCTCCTCACAGCTCACCCTCCCTCCAGCTTAATGGAGATATTACATTTAGTTCCGTCATCTAAATCATTCACATATATTGTGAATAGCTTGGGTCCTAGCTCTGGTTCCCGCAGGACTCCACTGCTCACCGCCTGTCAATCAGAAAGAGACCCATTTATTCTTACCTTTTCTGATGAAGGGTCTAAGCCCGAAACGTCAGACTTTCTGCTCCTATGATACTGCTTGGCCTGCTGTGTTCATCCAGCCCTGCACCTTGTTGTCCCTCATTTATTCTTACTCTTTTGTTCACTGGCTGCTATCCAGTTCTCCAACCATCTCAATATGCAACCTCGAATCTTATGCATTTTAATTTTACACACTAATCTCTTATATGAGACTTTGTCTAAAACTTTCTGAGTGTCCAAATAAACCACATCCACTGGCTCTTCCAGATTAATTCCATGAGGTACATTCTTGGAGAATTACAGCAGCTTCCTCAACCACGATAACCCCTTTTGTAAATCCATGCTAGCTCTGTCCGATGTCATGCTTTTCCAAATGCTCAACTACCAAATCTTTTATCATGGACTCTAACATTTTCCCCATGCTGGCATTAGGCTGACTGGTCTATAATTCCTGTAGATAATAAAAATGCCTATACTGTATATATGTGTGTATATAAAACATATGTATGTATAGTATATGTCTATAATAAATGTACATATAATGCATAGGTATGTATTGTGTGTGTCTATATATATGTAAAAATATGTGTGTGTGGGTGTGTGTATAATATATGTCAGCATAATATATACATATGTATAATGTACAGACTGTAATAAAGCTCCTTTGCTTTTCAAGCCGCTCACCCACCTCCTGCACTGGTTGTGTTTCTGGGATAGAATGTTACAGCACAGAATCCATTCAGCCCATCATGCTACTGCCAGCCCTCACAAGAAGAAATTCATGGTCTAGGCCGCTCCCATTCCCTCCCCACCTTACTCCTCGGCCCATTGCCCCATAGCAAAGAAACTGGGGCTGGGGTGAAGGAGAAACCGAAGAAGCTGCAGGTGCTGTAAACCAGAAACCAAAACAGAAACCGGTGGAAAAGATCAGCAGGTCTGACAGAGCGGTTCTGAGGAAGGGTCACCCGACCCGAAACAGTAACTCTGGTTTCTCTCCACAGATGCTGCCTGCTCCTGCTGAGCTTTTCCAGCAATTTCTGTTTGTGTTTCTGGGGTGAAGGAGTTTGTGCAGAGCGGGGAAGGGCTGATGGATAAATACAGGTATCTTTCTGATGTAAATGCTACACCAGACTTTCTCCTTCAGCCTTGTCATTGTGTGTTAGACTCACCTGGTCAGGTGCAGTGACGTGTCCTGCTTTGACAGGATCACAGTCCCTGTACAAGGCGAACAGAATGATCCCACAGGTCGCTGCACTCGTCACTATCATCCACAGCCCAACTTGGTTCACAAGGATAGCGCTGGAAACAAACACAAGCAGGTTTCAGCCATTTCACAATCTTTCACGCTTCAAGTGCTCTCCAGTTCCCTCTCAAACACGAGACGACAAATGGAAACAGAGCGTCACACTGTGTGGGAGAGACAGAATGTTTACCCACTCTCTGCACGCCTTTTCATCCTGAAACTGAGGAAATGGTTGAAGAAACAGCGAGATCTCTCTGAGAGAACTGTAGAGAGGTAATGGAGTCAGCCAAGTGCTTTTAGCATCTTGCAATGGTTCATGAAGCGCAAAAGATTGGCTGAATTGAGAGCCCCTTTTCGAGCTTCTTACAAGATTATTTCCTTAATGAAGCAAAGTCCAATACTGACAGTCCAAGCTGTCAGTCAGGCAAGTGTTCCCAGCACCTCATTCCCCTTCAGTCACCTTAAAGTCTACTATGAGGCTAACGCTTCATGCAGAGATCAAACCTGGAAGCAGGAAACAGGCATGACGCAACTGCATGAGAGCTAAGGACAAAAGCATCCTAAAGGAGGAAAGAGAGAGAGAAAGAGAGCGCCTGCCTGCCTTTGAAAAAATAATCAGCCTTTTTGGACATGGTCTGAGCAACATCTGGATTGTGTTTCAGACCAATGCATTGTTGTCTCTTCTTGTTAAAAAAAACAAATGAACAGGAGGAGGCCACTTGATCATTCAAGCCTTCCCTGCCATCCAATACAGTTATGGCTGGCCTATCTCTGCAGTACCTCCTTGCCTTAGAGGCTGTGAGATCTGTAGAGAAGGTTAATTAGGATGCTCTTGGGTATGGAGGGACTGTCGTATGAGCAGAGATTGAGAGTTGCACTTGTATTCATTGGAATTTAGCAGAATGAGAGATATTCTTACTAAAACATTAAAAAAAATTGTTAGGGGACTTGACAGGGTACATGAGAAATTGTTTCCCTCTGTGGAAGAGCCTAGGACCACAGTCATAAATCTGTGGAATTCCTTATTACAGAGGGCTGTCCTTAAGTATGTTCAAGGCTGAAACAGACAGGTTGTTAATCAGGAAGGGGAATCAAGGACTATGGGAAAAAGGCAGGGAAGTGGAGTTGAGGATTATCAGATCAGCTATGGTCTCATTGAATGGAGCAGCAGATCCGATGGGCTGAATGGACAACTCCTGCTCCTACGTCTTTTAGTTTGAGGCCGGCAGATTAGTAAATTTACTTCAGTCTTGATGCAAGTCTTCTTCAACACAATTTATGGAAATCTGGAACTCTGTCCCACAAAGAGATGGTGAGGCTACATGCTTCATGAAAATTTCAAAGTGTGGGTTGCTAGATTTTTGTTGGGTAAGGGTATGGAGGGTCAACTGATCAACACGGTCAGGTACAGTCGAGAGAAGGATCAGCCATGGTACAATTAAGCAATGATGGAAGAGGGGCTGAATGGCCTGCGGTAGTGAGACCCTTCTGTCCATCATCTCAGGCTGACCCAGGATGGCACAGCAGCTACTCAGAGAGTTGTCTCAGATCAGGTAGCGATCCTTCACCCACAGAATGGTACCTGTCAGTGAGGAATTCCCACCGGGATCCTCCCAATGGACTGTCATAGACTTCAGGGAAAGTCAACCAGAGGAAGGCAGGAGGAGCTAGGGAGAATCCCGTGTGGGAGGCGCCACCTATACAAACCAGAGAAACCCTGTGACCTCCCATCTGCAGTACTATGGGAACTGCTCCAAGTCCTCAATGTCAGGACAGTTCACAAAAGAGGCGAGGACTTGCATTTACATAGCGCCTTCCGAGAGCTCAGGATGTCGCTAAAGCAGAATGTGACATTGCAAACTAGGTTCCTTATCACTAGCTCCCACACTGAATTGCCCCCCTATACTTGTGGTGCTTACAGTTCACTTGTAAGGCCATTCATGCACTTGCCCTGTGTAGAGAAACAACTAAAATGACTGATCAGCTCCCATACTTTGCATTGCCTCATCATGATAGACAAGAACTGCACGGCAGCTAAATCCCAAATTCCAGACCCTCACCATCATCTCAAACCCTGACTCATCATTGCATGCAATGTTCTGAAGCTGAGTCAGTGCTTGGAGATGCTGTTCTTTCAACCCACAGGATATTTTTTGGGACAGCTTGACAAGTGGAATTTCAAACGCCAATCACGAGCCAAAGATATTCTGTCTCTTCCCTTCAGGACCGGATCTGCTGAAAAAGAATGAGTTTGGCACCAGTTTCCCTGGCCAGCCCTTCATGAGCTATCTGAGTGGAATCTTGCTGCCCCTTCCCTTGGACACCATTCTGCATGTTTATTCACCTCCTGACTCACACTGTTTACAGATCCCCTCTGCTCAGATCACTCAAACTTACAGCTGGGCCTGAGATTCTGTTTTGCAGGCGATGTAGCGCTGGACTTGAGCTTGATTCACTCCATACATGGATAACCACAGCACAGTTCCGCCGATAACAAAAGTCCAGAAGGTGTAACGTCTCCTTGGATCTGGGTCAAAACTAAACAGAGAGCTTTCATCAATTGACGGTAAAAAGGTCAATCTACAGATGATATTATTAAACTAGAAAGAGTGCAGAAAAGATTTACCAGGATGCTACCCAGATTGGAAAGCTTGACTTAAAAGGAGATGTTGGATAGGCTGGGACATTTTTTTTCCCTGGAGTGTAGGAGACTGAGGGATGACCTTACAGCATTCTATAAAATCATGAGAGGCATAGATAAGGCAGATAGCCAACTGCTTTTTCTCATTGTATGGGAGTCTAAAACTAGATGGCATAGGTTTAAGCTGAGAGGGGAAAGATACAAAAGGGTCCAGAGGGGCAATGTTTTCACACAGAAGGTGGTGAGTGTCTGGAATGGGCTGCCAGAGATAGTGGTGGAGATGAATTTAATTTTGTCATTTAAGAAACATTTGGACAAGTACATGGATGGGATAGGTGTGGGGTTGGGCGGAGGGGGGTGCATATGGACCAAATGCAGGCAAATTGGGCTAAATTAATAGTGAAAACTGGGCAGCATGGACAAGGTGGGCCCAATGAACCTGTTTCCATGCTGTAAACCTCTATGGCTCTACGAATCTATGACCAGGGCCAAACACTCTTCAAACCTGCCTGGACAATTACATGTGATGTCACTTTAGTTTTTTGAGCGCAAGGCAGACGTTACCAGGACAAGACCTCCTGAGGGTTGGTTATAACTATTCTTACCATGTGGCCAATTCTGAGAAGGCCAGCATTTATTGCCCATCCATAATTGCCCTTAAGAAAGGTGTGGGGAGCTAACTTCTGAACCAAATAAAATTAGGAGTGGACAATAAATACCCAAGTTGCTGGTGATGCTGATATTCAAGGAACAAATAAAAAGTATTAATGTTACGAGCCACATAGACCTAAGCACCTGAATTTCATTTCCTTACCTGTCCTGGGCTAATAGCAACAATTAGCATAGTGCAGTGCAGGAAAATAATATTGGCCAGGGCTCCAATTCCTCCGACAGTGGAGGAGTGGTAGAGTCACTGGTACCAGTAATCCATAGGCCCAGCCAAATTCTCTGGGGATGGGCATTCAAATCCTACCAAGGCAGCTTGATGACATTCAATTCCAACAAAAGCTAGGCTGACACAGCAACTCAGTGATTAGTACTGCTGCCTTACAACAGCAGGGACCCAGGTTCAAGCCCACCCTTGGTTGACAGTCTGTGTGGAGTGTTCATGTTTTTCCTCTGTCTGCGCTGATTTCTGCTAGGTGCTCCGGTTTCCACCCACAGTCCACAAATGTGCAGGTTAGGGTGGATTGGCAGCGCTAAATTGCTCATATTGCCAGGAAATTGCAGGCTAGATGGGTTAGCCATGGGAAACGTAGGGGAGTGGGGTTTGGGTGAGATGGTCTTTGGAGGGTTGGTATGAACTTGATGAGCCAAATGGTTCTGCACTGTAGGGATTCGATGACTCTAGTCTCATGTGATGGTAACCATGAAATTATTATTGGCTGTCAAAAAAACCCATCTGGTTCATTAGTATCCTTTAGGGAAGGAAACTGTCATCCTTACCTGGTCTGGCCTACATGGGACTCCAGACCCACAGCAATGTTTTAACTCTTAATTGCTCTCCCCTAGCAAGCCATTCAATTCAAGGGCTTTGAGGAATCAGCAACAAATCTTGGCTTTACCAGCAATACCCACACCTCATGAAAAAAAAATCAGGAAACATGATGCTGAGTAAACTGGGTATGGGATTGAATTCAAACATGAAATCTCAAAAGAGAAAAATTCTGCCAACACAGTTAATGATAACTTGAATTATGTGGAATATCCAGCACAAAAATCATGCCATTCTGCCTGAAAAGGCTTTGCTGATATTTGTAGATGGCATGAGACGCCTCTTGTCCCATCAACAACATCTCAGCCTCTATTTTTGTTCTGTCTTCTCTCACCTACTCGTCTACTTTCCATTCAAAAGCACCAAATACTTCCTCTCAATCACTTCTCGGGACTGCAAGATGACATCTCGCCAATTCTCTGAGTAACGTCATTTCTCCATCATTTGCACGTTGAATTCATTTGTTATTATTCTGCGTTTATCATCTCTAGTTTTGGATTCTTCCAGAATTGGAAACAATCTTTCCCGATCCACTCTGTCTAACCCATTCATAATTTCAAAGATCTCTTCCCTCAGCTTTGAACCTTCCATTTTTAAAAGAAAATAAGCTTTAACCTGATCGATTTAACCTGTTTGCTAAAGGCTCTCAGTTTTGATGTTGTTCAAAACAAAATCCTTTTCTCATTCTCTTCAGCACTTTATGTGTGGAGACCTACTTTGTGCTTATCATCTCAAATGTGGTCTGAACCAGGGTCCCATACAAGTTTCACAGGAATTCTAGTGTTTTATTAGTATTTTTAATTACTTTGCTGACCTGTATTGTTATTTTTTAATGATCTGTTCACATGTATCCCCAGGTGCCTTTGCGCTTCCACCCCAATTTGTTCTTATTCCTGAGGGTGCAGATGATGTTTCAGTTTGCTTGGTCAAAGTTCATCACCTCACATCTATCCATGATAAATGTCATTCACCACCTAATGCCCAATCTTCACGTTCTCTCATGTCTTCATGGAATCGTAAGAATCCCTACAGTGTGGAAACAGGTCCTTTGGCCTAGCAAGTCCACACCAACCCTCACAGCATCCCACCCAGACCCATCCCCCTATAACCCACCTAACCTACACATCCCTGAACTCTATGGGCAATTCAGTATGGCCAATCCACCTAGCCTGCACACCTTTGGACTGTGGGAGAAAACCAGAGCACCCGGAGGAAGCCCACGCAGACATGAGGAGAATGTACAAACTCCACATAGACAGTTGCCCAAGGGTGGAATCGAACCTAGGTCCCTGGTGCTGTGAGGCAGCAGTGCTAACCACTGAGACACTGTGCCACCCCATCTTTGGCTATTCTGTTGTATTCTTATTTTGTTTAGCCATAGCACCCAGTTCAGTATCACCTTCAAATTTTGAACGTGCTCTTAATAGTGATCCCAGCACTACTCCCTATGGGATCTTGCTTTCTCCCGTCCTTCAACCTGAATAACTCTACCTCCTCACTTGCCAGTTGCTGGGTCTATGGGGAGAGGCGGGGGAATGGAACTCACAGAGTTGGCCTTGCAGAGGGCTGGCATGGGCACATCAGGCTGAATGGCCTCCTTCTCTCTGCTGCAACCATTGTAGGATCCAATTTTTAGCCAATTCACTGTATATCCTTTAATTGTCCCCCTGACCATACCTGGCTCTAACCTTCTATCATGAGTCTGTTATGTGAAATTTCGTCACTTGGTTGAGGAGCTGGAGACTTTCTAAAGATGTTGCCTTCAAACAGAGAAGAGATAAGTTCATCGAAGAAAGATATTCAGGAGTGGAATGTGACTGTCGCACCTTCTTCCTCATGTTTGAATTCTGGCTCACTCAAGGTGCAAGGAAATTAAATCAACCAGATTCAGTTACCATGGAGATTTAGGATCTTCCGGGATACTTGGTGTCCCGGTGATGAACTTCAAAGACAATTTCTTACTCTCCAAAGTTGATCCGGGACCCATTATACGCAGTCGCCAGAACACCTTGGGTTCCTCCAGTCAAGTAGGTGCCACGGACCATGATGGCAATGAAGCCAGACATCATGGTGATGATTTGGAAGACATCAGTCCAGATCACAGCTTTCAACCCTCCCTGGAGGCACAAGAATGGAGGTCATTAAACCCAGGAACATGAGGAAGGACAAAGCAGCATGCCACCCACATCCTTGGTCATTTAGCATCAAGAGAAGCTACTGAAATGAGAGCCATAGAGCTTGTCAGCATGGAAAAAGGCCATGTGGCCCATCGTATCTGCACTAGTCATAAAACATCTATCAATTCCTACCAGATGTCCCAGCACTTAACTTGTAACCTAGTATGCAATGATGCTTCAAGTGCTCACCTAAATACTTGTTAAATTACTTGTGCATTCCTACCTCTCCCACCCTTTTAGGCAGTCAGTTCCAGATACCCATCACCTTCTGAATCAAAAAATCTTCCCTCACATCCCCTTTGGACCTCCTGCTCCTTACCTTTAGAATGTGGTCATGATTATTGACCCTCTCTAGTGCAACCACATCCCCTCTGTGTGGTGGTGACCAGAAATGCTCACCATGCTCTAGCTGTGACCTAACAAACGCTATATACAGCTCCATCAAAACTTCCTTGCTCTTGTTTTCAATGCCTCAATTAAGTATCTCATATGCCTTCTTAAACCACCTTATCTGCCTGGTTGAAAATGCCCTCGACCGTGTCTCTCACATTTCCCGCAACTCATCCCTCACAACCCCTCCCCGCAATAACAACCAAAACAGAATCCCCGTCATCCTCACGTACCACCCCACCAACCTCCGGATCCAACACATCATCCTCTGGCACTTCCGCCATCTGCAATCTGACCCCACAACCAAAGACATTTTTCCCTCCCCACCCTTATCTGCTTTCCGGCAGGACCACTCTCTCCGTGACTCCCTTGTCCGCTCCACACTCCCCTCCAGGCCCACCACCCCCAGCACTTTTCCCTGCACCCGCAGGAAGTGTTACACCTGCCCCTACACCTACCCCCTCACCCCCATCCCAGGCCCCAAGAAGACCTTCCACATCAAACAGATGTTCATCTGCACATCTGCTAATGTGGTATACTGTATCCGCTGTTCTCGTTGTCGCCTCCTCTACATCGGGGAAACCAAGAGGAGGCTTGGGGACCGCTTTGCGGAACACCTACCCTCGGTTCGCAATAAACAACTGCACCTCCCAGTCGCGAACCATTTCAACTCCCCCTCCCATTCCTCAGACGACATGTCCATCCTGGGCCTCCTGCAGTGCCACAACGATGCCACCCAAAGGTTGCAGGAACAGCAACTCATATTTTGCTTGGGAACCCTGCAGCCCAATGGTATCAATGTGGATTTCACAAGCTTCAAAATCTCCCCTCCCCCAACCGCATCCCAAAACCAGCCCAGCTCGTCCCCGCCTCCCTAACCTGTTCTTCCTGCCACCTATCCCCTCCTGCCACCTCAAGCCCCACCCCCATCTCCTACCTCTTGCCTCATCCTGCCTCCTTGACCTGTCCGTCCTTCCTGGACTGACCTATCCCCTCCCTACCTCCCCACCTACACTCACCTTTACTGGCTCCATCTCCGCCTCTTTGACCTGTCTGTCTCCTCTCCACCTATCTTCTCCTTTATCCATCTTCTATGCCCCTCCCCATCTCTCCCTATTTATTTCAGAATCCTCTTACCCTCCCCCATTTCTGAAGAAGGATCCAGACCCAAAATGTCAGCTTTCTTGCTGATGCTGCTTGGCCTGCTGTGTTCATCCAGCTCTACACCTTGTTATCTTTTACCTACCTGTCCCATGGCCTTGAAACATCTGTGGATATGCACACCAAGGCCCCTCTGATGCTGTATACTTCCTCAGGTCCCACCATATACTCCTTTGCATTGTTAGTGCCCCAAATTCACACTTGTCAGAATTAAATTCCATTTGTCACTGTTCAACTTATGGGACCAGTCTGTGTACATTGTCCCACAGTGTAAGGCTTTCCTCCTTGCTATTTACCGGTATTTCCACTGGCAGGAAAGTTGATGATCAGAAGACACAGATTTAAAACCACTGGAAAAAGAGCTGGAGAGGAGTGAAGGGAAAACGTATCTTACACAGGTGTTTTTATTTACTCCAGAAAAAAACTTCCTGATAAGTCAGTTGAAGTTGATTCAGAATTAATTTTCATGAAAGAATTGGAGAAATGCATAAAAGGGAGAAGATTGTGGGGCCAGAGGAAGAGAGAAAGAGAGGAACCGTCACTTTATCGCGTTATGTCACAGAGAAGGGTTCTAGTTTTGAAACTATTGTATCATTGGTTGAGGAAAGGCAATGCAGATCACTTTACTGACTATCCTGAAGTTCTCTGCAGTTTACACAGTCAGCTATTAAGGTGCCAGGTTGAGCTAAAATCTAAAAGTGTGGACATGATAGAAGGTCAGGATATTTAATGTAATGCTATGGATTTAGGAGTAAGTGCTCTGTACTCACAACAGTTGTGTAGAATGTGCAGATGATTCCAGTGGATAGCAGGGAC
Organism: Rhincodon typus; assembly: GCF_021869965.1. NCBI lineage: Eukaryota > Metazoa > Chordata > Chondrichthyes > Orectolobiformes > Rhincodontidae > Rhincodon > Rhincodon typus. Next base: position 34,738,007 of record NC_063360.1, on the reverse strand, counting down.
ACCCAGATATTAAGACCAGTAACTGAAAGACAATAAGTTGTATCAGGATCAGACTATACCACACATCAACACAGTTCGACCAACATGCTGAGCAGTGTATTGTGCTGAGAGCCTTACACATAATGGTCTTCCTTTGCACAGTTGTATTTCATTAAAATAGGAAACTACCCTATAAGTCCATGTCTTGGAGTCATAGAGGTCTACGGCACAGAAAAAGGCCCTTTGGCCTATCGATAAGTCAATGTCTAAGTCATATAAAAGTTGTTCATCATTCTTTTGCCTTAAATGTTAGTGTTTGTTTTTTAGTTTGCCTCATGTAAGGGTCACTTTGTTTCTTAGGGACCAAAGCCCAGAATTTCAGGATCAAGGTGTAACCCAGGAGGTGTTTAGGGTGCTGAAACTACAGAGATTGCACATTCCAAATGTGAAATTCACAAGACAAAATTCTGCAAAGGAGACAGTGAAAGAGTGTTTACTGTCTTCATGAATTACTCACATCTTTGCAATTTCTATTGGAATTAATTGGTTTTAACATTGTTCCATCGATTATTTAAGAGTTGAAAATCGATGGGTGAGTCTTATTGTACAATGGACGGGGAAAATATGATGATTGGCAGTTGAAAGTATGCCTGTGACTTGGTGATCATCTTTACTAGATTTCCGACGCTAAATGGAGGGTTTGATCATGGTTATTTTCTTCCAAACATCTTCCATATATCTTTCATATCACTGATCCAAAATCCTGGAACGTCCCAGCTAGTGGCACTGTGGATTTTCCAACACTCACGTGGACTGTTGCAACTCGAGAAACAAGATGGGCAGCAAATTCTCAAGAACAAATAGTGATGGGGAATGGGTGCCAGAAAAGTACATATCCACAGAAATCGTTCTGAATTTCTTTTTCGACTTCCAGTTGGATGTGAGCCGATACTTTCATATTGCCATGTTCCCCATCTCAGAGTCTGGTCATCGTATTCGGCTGACGTGGAGTTTGTTTCAACAACAATTTCCATGTACATAGCGCCTTTAAGGTATAACATCCACCCAAGGTGCATTGCTATGGTGTAACCAGGAAAAGAAAAATGGACGTTGGAGTAACTCTTCAGATGCCAACATCTCATCACCAATCAATCTTTATTCACAAGTGCACAGCCTATGATGATAGCTCTGCCTCTGAATGAGTCAGGCATTGAGGGTCCCAATTTCTCTGACATTCACCCTTTTATGTCAGCCAGGGCTCCCTGACTGAACCAGATTAACAGACCCAATCAGAGAACCCTTATTCTCCGATGTCCAGCTGGCTGACCTCATTACATTTGCTACAGATGTAAGACAAAGAAGACAGTGGGAAATCTAATCAAAAAGCTGTGTCCAGAAAAGTTAAGCCTTGAGGGATAGGGGCAAAGAGAGGAAGAGGTGTTGAAGAGTTGGAGGGATTTGGTAAAGGGTAAAGTAGCCTACATGATGTTAATCTGATTTTAGAAAAGGTTTGAGCAGTGCAGTTCAGCTCTCACACATTTGCTAATTCTACAAAAGAGAAACAAAATGGATACTACTTGCCTTGGTTTAATATCAGTGCAGGCGCATAAATGACCACCCCAGTGTACAGGATCTGCAGTGTTAAAAAGAATGTCAAGCATTGGTTAATGGAGTTACAAGGATGGTATTGGGGTTTCAACAGATAGAAACTCACTGATGTGAAGGCTTGATGGTGAGAGCTTGCTTTCAGAACTGGCAAGAATAGAAGATGGTATATGGTGGCATAATGACTATGTTACTGGGCTGAGTGAATCAGATGCTGGGATTAATGTTCCAGCAGATTTAGTGTCAAACCCCATCATGGTGGTTGGTGGAAATTTCATTCAAATAAATAAAGCTGGAATAAAATGTTCATTGCTCAGTCATGATTACTGTGTAGCTACCAGACTGTCTTTCAAAAATCTATCTGGATCATTAAAATCCTTTTGGAAAGAAAATCAACCCAACCTGGACTTATCTCCAGACCCTCAGCAAAGACAGCCCTCTGAAATTCACTCAAGAAACTGGCTCACCATGCCCTTTCCAAGGGCAATTAGGGATGGAGTAGTCAGTGCCACCCACATCCTAGAAATGAATTTCACTATCTGCCCATGGTGGGATTCAAACTCATGGCCTCAGGTATGAGAAGTTGTCCTTGTGAACTCTTGAAGTTGATCTCTCTGGGTGGCACAGTGCTACCTCACAGCACCAGGGACCAAGGTTCGATTCCACCCTCAGGCGACTGTCTGTGTGGAGTTTGCACATTCTGCCCGTGTCTGCGTGGGTTTCCTCCGGGTGCTCTGGTTTCCTCCCACAGTCCAAAGGTGTGTAGGTTAGATGGATTGGCCATGCTAAACCGCCTATAGTGTCCAGGGATGTGCAGACGAGGTGGGTTAGCCATGGGAAATGCAGGGGTTGTGGGTATTGGGTGGGTCTGGGTGGGAAGATCTTCAGAAGGTCAGTGTGGACTCGATGGACTGCATGGCCTGCTTCCAAACTGTAGGGATTCTATGGTCATTGCAAAGTATACCTTTTCCAGTGGATAGGGTCAAGGACATTCTTCTAAGTTTCCATATTTAAGCTTCCACTTCTCTTTCCTCTATCCTGTCATGGAGAAGAGATTGACTTCTGCTCTAACCCTCCTGTGGGAATCATAGCTGATGAGAATGAGAAGGATTTGGGAAGGAAGTGGAGATAGGATCTATTCTGTGACACTGTGCATCGCAAAGCTCTGTGGTTCTGCACTTCCTGCTGTCCATTTGCAGCAGGGCCTGGATAACAAGATTTTGCAATGAGAGAACCTAACCATCTTGCTTTGACATTCAGTGGTGTCACCATCACTGAAACCCCACCATCAACATCCTGGAAGTTACTCTTGACTAAATACTGTAACCAGAAGAGAAAGTTAAGTCTGCAGCAAGTAACCCGTCCTTTGACAGTCCACCTGTACCCCCACCCCCACCGAAGGCACAAGTATGGAGGGGACTCTGCATTTGTTTCAATAAGTGTGGTTTGACTGAGGCAAGAGGGTCATCAGAATGCAAGGCAAAGCAATCTTCTTAACAGGCATAGTGGAATTTAGATTCAATGAGGGAATAGAATGTGAGGGCTGCTAGGAGGATAGGTGCAGGTGATAGCACAACAGGAATGTCAGTAGCCTAATAAGCCAGAATACAGCCTATCACTGAGGGTGTGGGTTCAGATCCCATTATAGCAGATGATAAAATTTAGATCCCAACTGAATAAAAAGCCAGTATAATGGTGACAATTCCTTTGAAAGGAAAAACCATTCATGCCTTTGGGGGTAGGAAATTGTTATCGTTACCTGGTCAGGCCTACATGTGACTCCAGACTCACAGCAATGTGATTGACTCTTAACTACCTGCTGGGAAATTGGGGATGGGCATTAAATGCTGGCCTAGCCAGTGCCAAGCACATCCAATAAATGAAACTGCGACCCCAGCTTCTATCTGTGTGACTGACTCCCTCCACCATTGATGCACAGTGGCAGCAGTGTGTACCATCTACAGGTTTATCACAGAAACACACCAAGGCTCCTCTGACACATTTCCAGACCCATGACTTCTAACTAAGAAGGACAAGGGCAGCAGGTACATGGGAGCACTGGCCCCTGCAAACAGCACAGCATCCTGATTTACTAACTATTGCTGTTCCTTCACTGTCAGTCGTCAAAATCCTGGAACCACTTTCATGAGGGGCGTATAGCCTGCAACATTTCAAGGTGCAACTCACAATACCTTTCCAAGGGGTAATTGGGGATGGGCAATAAATGATGGCCTTACGTTAAATCTCCAGCAGAAATATAAAAGGCATTGCAGTCACTGGCAATAAAAAAATAAAAGATAAGAAATAAAAACAGAAACCGCTGGAATGACTTGCCAGTCCTGCTGATTATTTCTAGCACTTCCTGCATTTTCTTAAAAAAGAATAATTCTTTTGTAAGACAAGACTGTTATTAAAATATGCCAACCCAGTTTCACCTTAATATCATTATTTGCCACTCCCTGTTTAATGCTGCTGTACAGGAACTGGGCCTGGGATTTTCCAATTTCAGGATGAATTGTAGGGATGAGCATAACAAACAGGACACACCCCACAACGAGAACATCCTACAGGTGCTTCAGCCCATCAATTTCTGAGACAGTGATGCCCTCCCTCCCCTCTGCCATTGAAGATGCCAGCCAATCAGAGGCCCACAGCTAACAGAGAGCAACAGCACTGCACCTTCCCACCCCCAAGATCCAGGCAGTGGAATGTGGAACAACTCCAAGGTACAGGAGCAAGTGCCAGGCTCTCGGGGGATTGAGATTGCAGTGGGTGTGGGGGACGGGGATAGTTGTGAGATGGGAAGGCTATGTCATAGTGGCAATATCATGTTCTGAGGACATGGGTTTGAATCCCACTGTGGCAGGAGCTAAAATTTAAAATCAATAAAAAATCGAGAGTGAGAAGTGCTAATCTAATGGCAAACATGTCTGACCACTGTTGTGTGTTGTAAAAACTGATCGGGTTCACTAATGTCCTTTAGGGAAGGAAACTGCCATCCTTATCTGGTCTGGGCCTACATGTGACTCCAGACCCACAGCAATGTGGTTGACTCTTAAATGCCCTCTAAGAGGCAATTAAAGATGGGTAATAAATGGTGGCTCAGCTAGTGATGCCCACATCTCATGAGCACATTTTTTAAAAAAAGGGCAATACACTGGATTTCAGAAGATTGGGGCAGATCAAAGCTCCCACCTCCACCCAACACAACCCAAACTCAAATCAAGCAAACCTAAACCAAACCCAAACCCAACCCAACACAAACCCAAACCCCAACCCAAACCCAACCCAAACCCAACCCAACACAAACCCAACCCAAACCAAACCCAACCCAAACCCAACCCAACCCAAACCCAAACCCCAACCCAAACCCAACCCAAACCCAACCCAACACAAACCCAACCCAAACCAAACCCAACCCAACCCAAACCCAACCCCAACCCAAACCTAACCCAACACAAACCAACC
>NC_063360.1:34700172-34722955 GCF_021869965.1 Rhincodon typus | reverse complement strand
GATGCTGCTTGGCCTGCTGTGTTCATCCAGCCCTGCACCTTGTTGTCCAACATTTTAAATAAGGTTGGTTGAGATGCAGTCTCCTCGGTTCTTCCCTTAATGATGCAATGCCTTGATTTTATACTCACCTGAAATGGTAGACAAAGCTTACCCCAAACTGGAAGATAATTCTACACTGTCCGAAGAGTAAGCTCAGGTTCGTGTGTTTAAGTCTCTGGAGTGAAACTTAAATCCAGGACTTTCCAATACCAAGGAAAGAATGCAACTCTCTGAACCAAGTTCGCTTTTACAGGGTTGTAGTTTGTGACGATAAGGAGAAGTATGTAGCTTTCTCATCAGATAACATTGTTAACTTATCTCTTAATTTGCTTGTGCAGGGGCTAATCACACTCACATTCTGGTCCTGGTCTCATTCAATTTGCTGTTTGGCCATTGGACAGTAATTAAATCAGTGGAAATGCAGATTGTTATAGTGGCTATGACAATGACATTGGATGTCGAACAACACAGCACTGGAACAGGCCCAATTGCCCATCATATGTGTGCTGACCGTAAACATTCTAAACTGATTCCTATGCCTGCACATGGTCTGTATCCCTCCATTCCCTGTCTGTTCATGCATCTGTCTAAATGCCTCTTAAACATTGCTATTGTATCTGCTTCTACCACGTCCCCTGGCAGGATATTCCAGGCTACTACCACCCTGTGTGTAAAAAACTTGCCGCACACATCTCCTTTCAAGAAGATCACCATCATCCCGGTACCAAAGCAAACTCATGCAGCGAGCCTCAATGACTCCTGCCTGGTGGCTCTGACCTCCACAATTATTAAGTGTTTCAAAGGGTTAGTCATGGCTTATAACAACTCTAGCTTCCCAGCCTGCCTCAATCCCTTGCAGTTCACCTACTGTCACAATAGGTCCACAGCAGATGCGATTTTCCTGGTCCTGCCCTCATCCTTGGAACATCTGGATAACAAGGATATCTACATCAGGCTTCTACTTATTGACTAAAGCTTCGTCTTCAACACTATAGTCCCCAAACTCCGAGGCCTAGGTTTCTGTTCCATCCTCTGCAACTGGATCCTTAACTTCCTGACCCATAGACTGCAATCAATGAAGATAGGCAACAACACCTCCTCCACGAAAATCCTCAACATCAGCCCCCTGCAAGGCTGTGTACTCAGCCCCTTATTATACTCCCTATACACTCGTGAATCTGTGGCCAAATCTCCTCCTAACTCCATTTAAAAGTTTGCTGACAACATCACTATAATAGGCCAGATCTCAAACAATGATAAGACAGAATAAAGGAAACAGATAGAGTGCTTGGCGATATGGTGTAAAGATAACACTCTCTCCCTCAATGTCAGCAAAACTCAGGAGCTGGTCATTGGCTTCAGGAAGCTGAGTGGAGGGCACGCTCCTTATACAGTGGAGCTGAGGTGGAAAAGCAGGTCAAGTTCCCAAGAGTCACGATAACTGACAAGCTGTCCTGATCCACCCACATTGATGCTATGTTCAAGAAAGCACAGTAATGCCTCTACTTTCTCAGGAGGCTAAGGAAATTCAGCACACCCATAAAGACCCTGACCAGTTTTTATAGATGCACCATAGAAAGCATTCCATCTGGATGCATCATAGCTTGGGTACAGCAACTGCTCTGCCCAGGACCATAAGAAATTACAGAGAGATATGAACACAGCCCACAGCATCACGCAAACCAACCTCCCATCCACTGACTCCATCTATACTTCTCACTGCCTCAGGAAGGCAGCCAACATTATCAAAGGCCCCTCCCACCCCTGTAATAATCTCTTCCACCCTCTTTCTTCAGGCAGAAGATACAAAGGCTTAAACACATGGACCAACAGGTTCATGAACAGCTTCTTCCCCACTGTTATTAGACTGCTGATTGGACCTCTCAAATTTTACTTTTAATGTTGATCACACTCTCTGTGCATCTTCTCTGCAGCTGTAACATTGTATTCCTCTCTCTGTTCAATTACCCTAATGCACTTTGTATGTTATGACCTGCCTGTACTGCATTTAAAACAAAACGTTTCACTGTACCTAGATACATGTGACAATAATAAATCAAATCAGATAAACTGCACACCTCCCCCCCCCCTCACTTTAAACCTATGCCTCCTAGTATTTGACATTTACATCCTGGGAAAGGCTCCAACAACCAATCTATCTATGCCTCTCATAATTCTACATATTTCCATCAGGTCACCCCTCAGCCTCCGATGGTCAGGTAAAAACAACCCAGGTTTGCCCAATCTCTCTTCATAGCTAATACACTCCAATTCAAGCAACATCCTAGTAAACCTCTTTTGCACCCTCTCCAAAGCCTCGACAGCCCTCCTGTAGTGTGACAACCACACGATATTACAAAAGTGGCCAAACGAAAGTTTTATACAAATCGAAAAATTGATAGTAACCATCACATTCTTTTTTTAAAAACGCGCGATTTCTCTTCCCCATTGAGCTCAAACATTACCATCTCCTGCAGTGAGATTTAAAAGAGATCGAGCCCAGTGCAGGAGAGAGGGGAAGGGAGTCAGTGGTGAGATGGCAGCGTAGAGGCATGGGTTTCGAGAGATTGAGCCCAGCATGGGAGGGAGATTGAGCCCTCATGGCGAAAGCCCAGTGTGGAGTGACTGTAGACCCGTGGCTAAAGGAGGACTGTAAAGTGGAACTTTTAACTCTATTTCTTATTTACTACTTTATACTGAGAAGAATTGTAATGTTTTGCATTTACTTCTTTACTTTTCTACTCTTTATCTAAGATTTTGTACCTAGGTACCTCAAATATAAGATAGCGTCATGCGTGGCAACATTGTACACTTTTCACTGTACTTCTGCAGGCCCGTACTTAAGTACATGTGACAATAAAATCTCATACTAATTCTAAATCTATGATGTTAGAACAATAACCTCGGGTCCTGGATTATGAGCACAGTGATATTACCACCATGTCGTCACCACCAATCACAACACAGCTCCTCAATGACATCACATTTTATTTCAATGTTGTTAATATTTCAAAAAAGACATGATTTTTCAGGTGTTCAATCATAAATACACTTTGAATTTCAAGAAAGACTAGCATTTTCCACAGCACCATCAAAAATACTTTCTTGGTACCACATCCCTCCAATAATGTTCTCACTCCAACATTCCAAAGTGTCACTTTTCTGAATGACCACATTTCCCCCACACATGACAATTAATGGAAAATTGTACTATACGGAATTTTAATCTTTTTTGTTAGAAATTGCAATCTGGGTCGAGATCCAATCCAGACTCTCCTCTCTCGACATCAGGATCTGAAGTGAGTTCAGTTTAAGGTAACTACAAACAGCTCCGTGCTATCACAAACCTGATTGGGACTTGGCACAGGATGCCATGAAGTTGGCAATCATGCCAAACAAGTCTAAAAAGGACAGTTGTTGTGAGAAACAGAGATAAAGGAAAGGTTATTGGAATTTTGTTGAAAGCAGCTTCTTGGATGGATTCAAGCTGCTTGGCATATTTCTTCATTGATTAAAAGTAAGAACATTGTGTTAACCTTTTGGGTTCGATCTGGGAGTATTTTGGCCCAATGCACTGTTTGAAATGGAGAAGTGAATGTACTTCAGTTCAGATCGGTGAGTAATTATTCTTTTAATTTGAAGGAAGAACAATCTTCCTTTCTTTGTCTGTCAGAAATAGAGTCACCGTGAATTTTCAGGATTTGGCTCCAAACCAAATGTATTGCAGTGACATTGTTCTTTCACCATCCCTCAATGTGACAATCTGCTTCCATTTGTTCTCCTTCACAATCGCTTTGTACAATGTAGGTGATGTTTCTACTTACCTACAAATGTTACTGTTGCTAAGCTGTAATAATGAAACCACTGCAACTATTATTTGGGAAGAAAAATCACCATTCACATTGCCCTTGAGCTGAGTATACAAGAACATAATACCCATAGGAAGAATACTACTCATCGAACTGGAATTTAAAAGAGTGCAGGGTGATTTAATTGAAGTGTTTAAAATCTTTAAAAGTTTTCACAAAGTGGATGCACAAAGTGTGTTTGCTCTTATGGATGAGTCCAGTACTAGGAAACATCGTTAAAAAAATCAGGATTTGCCATTTTAGGAATGACATAAAGAGCCATATGACTTTGGAACTCCCTGGCAGGACGTTTCAATATTTTTAAGACAGAGATCAAAAAATTCTTGTCAGGCAGAGGAATCAAAGGTTATTGCGGGGCTGGGGGGATGCGGTAGAGGAAAATGCAGAATTCAGAGCACAAATGGATCAGCCATGATCTTAGTGAACGTTGGGGTAGGTTTGACCACTGAATGGCCTCCTTTTGCTTGAATTCATGTTTGTAAGAGCTTGCTGTGTCAGTCAATATAATCATGGCTGATCTTGGCATTCATCTTGACTTTCCTGTCTGATCCCCCATACCCTTTGTCTCTCCGAGAGATCAAAACTTTGCCTAAACCAACCTTTCAATCTATTCAATGATGGGACATCTGCAATCATCTGGAGTGGAGACGTCCAAAGATTCATAGCATTTTGAGTGAAGAAATTTCTTCCCATCTAAGTCCTAAATAATCCCGTAACTGTGTCCCTGTGTAGTGATTGTAATGAGGTCAGCCAGGTGGACCTTATAGAATATGAGTTCCCTGATTGGGGTTGTTAACCTGGTCCCATCAGGGAGCCCTGGCTGACAGATATAAACAGCAGTGTCAGAGGTTCTGTTCACTCTGAGATCCGGCTCTGAGGGAGCTGGACCAGTGTCAAGGACTCTCCACGTGTAAGTAAAGGGTGACTTGGTGATGGGATACCGGCATCTATGGAGTCATATCATCCTGTATCATAGATCTCCCATGTTGCCAATGGCTTTTCATTTTCCATTCATCAGGACCAACGCAAGAATGCCAAATTTCAAACGGTCACAATTTCCAATAGAGGAGAAAGGGTGTTGATTGGCTGGGAAGATTTTCAGAAGGCATTTGATAATGTTGTAAGTGTTAGGACACAGAGACAGACAGCCAAAACAAATCAGCCTTTCTACCTCTGTATTCACAACACAGTAATATTAACCCATTGAAAACCCCCCAAATAGTCACTCCAATGGTTTCATATCTTAAACAAATGACTTAATTATTTATTCATGTAATACCTCAGGAAATGCAACTGGAAGCAGGCAGCGCTGTGGCACAGCTACCTCATAGCACCAGGTTCACAGGTTCAATTCCACCCTTGGGCTGTCTGTGTAGTGTCTGTACATTCTCCTTGTGTCTGCAGTGGTTTCCACTGGGTGCTACAGTTTCCAGATGTGCAGGTTAGGAAGATTGACCATGGGAAATGCAGGGGTCTGGGGGTGAGATGCTTTTTGGAAGGGTGATGCAGGGGCTGGTGGCACTACAGGGATTCTAATGAAAGGAACATCATTTATTGTTGAAACACCAAATTAGAGCCACTGCTCGTGGCTTATATAGGGTAGTCCCAGTCCAGGACAGATATATCTGCAGACTCCTTCCCTGAGTATGTTTATTTTGTTCTGTTAGTCTTTGAAGTCAGAAAACTCTCTGAATCTCCTATTTGTTTCTTTCTTTTTTATTTGCTTATTTTATCCCCACATCACCCCGGTGCCTGCTATGTGCAGTGACTCAGTAAAGACATTATTATGCAAAAAACTTTATTCAATGTTTTCACCACCAGGAAAACACCCATGTGACCTGTGAATTGGTGACAGGCAGAGACCAATAGGAGCAATGCTTATGTGGAGAAAGTGAAGGGAGAGGATGGGGATTAAGTCAAAATAAAGTCAGAGGGGGAATTAAAGCTGTTTACCTTCTGTGGTGCCCTGAGTCTGCTTCATAAATGGCCCAGGTTATCAGTTCCAATTGACCCAGCCATTGCCTGTTACCAAAGGATCTCACACTCCAAAAGCTCCACAAAGAGATTAATTAATGACTCCTCATGGGCCCTGTAGGGGTTATCACATGTAGATACACAATAGCTTAAGTAGAGAGAAAATTAAACATCACAGGAAGCTGATTAATGTCAGTGCTTTAAATGTGAAACATTTGTGTTCAGCCCCCATTCACACAGGATGGATAAGGTCCACGAGGCTGATCCCGGGTATGGATGGAGATTTGTATGAAGAGAGGTTGACTAAGCTGGGCCTGTGCTCATCGGAGTTCAGAAAAATCAATGGTGACTTTACTGAAACATATAACATTCTTAGGTACTTGGCAGCGTAGATTCAGAAAGGTAGTTTCTCCTTGATGGGAGAATCTAGGACCAGAGGGTATCATCTTAGAATAAGGGGTCTCACACTTAGGACAAAGGAAGAACGAGAAGGAATTTCTTCTCTCAGAGGGTAGTGAATCTATGGAATTTTTTGCCACAGAGGGCTGTCGAGGCTGGGTCATTCTGTCTATTCAAGGCTGAGTTACAAAGATTTTTAATTAGTTAGGGCATCAAGTGTCATGGTGAAAAAGCAGGAAAGTGGAGTTGGGGATTATGAGATGAGCCACGATGTTATTGAACGGCCGAATAGACTCGATGGGCTGAATGGCATATTCCTGCTCCTACATCTTATGCAAAGCTTTGGCAACGTGCTTCTCTTTTAAGCAATGTTCAAGTTCTGCAAATGACTGGTTAATTAAATATCCTCTCACCACATACAGGACATGTGCAGAGACGGTGTCAGATGGAGTCTAACACAGATCTTGACAAGCTTCTGGCAGAAGATCCTTTTTTTGGCAAAAGACACAAGAATTCCAAGGATGATGCCATAGCAAACTCTCCCTTTAATGGCATTTCCAATTTCCCAATTCTCTCTCACTTTGTTTGCTTTGACCTATTGCAATCTTGTTTTCACAGCCATCTCCTGAACACTAAGTCACGTCTTACAACACCTAACAGGATTTTCCGGTAACGGTTGTTGTGCTAAACTAAACATTCACCAGGAACTTGTTCTGGGAGGCTCCTATTTGTATTTTTTGAACTGTAAACTTTGTTCTTCCTCTTAGTTCATAGTGAATGGTTAATGAAGGAGAAAATATTAATTAGGGTTATATATGGAGGTTACAAACAAGTCCCATTATTTAAAGTTGGATGACAGAGTGACTTGTTAAATGCACAATTTGCATTGGAAATAGTGAAAAAAATTTCTATTCAAGGAATTTATTTTATTTTGGGAAATAATCTGACAGATTCAAGAATATTGGCTTCTGCAAGGGTAGCGGAGGTAAATGTTATTGCTGGAACATCCTGGAATTGTTTCCTCACTGTGCTATGACTTGATCTCAGGCCCATAGAATTAGATGGGCAGTAAAAGCAACTATGAAACAGGGAGATGGTTCTGGAAACAGGGAATTCAGTTATTAGATACAATTTCCAAAAAAAAACTGAAAGGACTAAGGTAAAGAGTCATAGAGCACTGAAACAGACCCTTCAGTCCAACCAATCCATGCCAACCATGATCCCAAACTAAATTAATCCCATCTGCCTATGACTGGTCCATATCCCTCCAAACATTTCCTATTCATGTACTTATCTAAATGTTGTAACTATACCTGCATCCACCACTTCCTCTGGAAGTTCATTCCACATACAAACCATTCGCTATGTAAAAAAATTGCCCCTGATGTCTTGAAATGAATTCTTTCTCCTGTCACCTTAAAAATATGCCCCCTAGTCTTGAATTCCCCCATCCTAGGGAAAAGACACCTGCCATTCACCTTATCTATACTGTTCGTTATTTTATAAACCTCTATAAAAGTCATCTCTCAACCTTCTATGCTCCAGTGAAAAAGGTCCCAGCCTATCCAGCCTCTTCTTATTAAGCAAATCCTCCATACCTGCCAACATCCTGGTAAATCTCTTCTGAACCCTCTACAGCTCAATAATATCCTTCCTCTAACAGGGAGACCAGAACTGCACACAGTACTCTGGAAGAGGCCTCACCAACGTCCTGCTCAACCTCAACATGATGTCCCAACTCCTATATTCAAAGGTCTGAGCACTGAAGGCAAGCGTGCCAAGAGAATGTGGCAGACATTTTTAGGCCATCTTCTTTAATAGAAATAGATTTAAAATTGAAAGAGTTAGACCAGACAGTCTGCTCAGGGATTGAAATGGAAACAAAGCCTGAGTATCATTACAGCACGGAAACAGACCCTTCGGTCCAACTCGTCCATACTGACCAGATATCCTAGATAAATCTACTCCATTTGTTAACATTTGGCCCATGTCCCTCTAAATCCTTCCTGTTCTTATACCTATCCAGGTGTCTTTTAAATGTTGTCATCGTACCGGGCTCCACCACTTCCTCTGGCAGCTCTTTCCAAAGATGCACCACCCACCGCATGAAAAAGTTGTCCCTTAGAGTCCTTTTAAATCTTTTTCTCTTCCTTAAACGTTTGCCCTCTAGTTTTGGACTCCCCATCCTGGGGAAAAGACCTTGTCTATTTACCCTATCCATGCCCCTCATGATTTTAGTCTCCGACGCTCCAGGGAAAATAGCCCCAACCTATTCATCCTCTCCCTGTAGGTCAAACCCTCCAACCCTGGCAACATCCTTGTAAATCTTTTCTGAACCCTTTCAAATTTTACAATATCCTTCTTATAGCAGGGAGACCAGAATTGCTGCAGTATTCCAACAGTGGCCTAACCAAAGTCCTGTACAGCCACAACATAACCTCCCAACTCCTATACTCAATGCATTGACTAATAAAGGCAAGCGTACCAAACACCTTCTTCACCGCCCTGTCTACCTGAGACTCCACTTTCAAGGAACTACAAACTTGTATTCCAAGATGTCTTTGTTCAGCAACACTTCTGAGGACCTTAACATTAAGTGTATAAGTCCTGCCCTGGTTTGCCTTTCCAAAATGCAGCACTTCACATTTATCTAAATTAAACTCCATCTACCACTGCTTCGTCCATTGGCCTACCTGATCAAGATCCTGTTGTACTCTGAGGTAACCGTCTTCACTGTCCACGACACATCCAATTTTGGGGTCATCTGCAAACTTACTAACCATCCCTCCTATGTTCACATCCAAATCATTTAGATAAATGATGAAAAGCAGTGGACCCAGCACCGATCCTTGTGGCACACCGATGGTCACAGGCCTCCAGTCTGAAAAGCAACCCTGCACCACCCTCTGTCTTCTACCTTTGGGACATTTCTGCCTCCAAATAGTTAGTTCTCCCTGTTCCACACGTGATCTAGTTCTCCCTGTATTCCATGTGATCTAACCTTGCTGACCAATCTACCATGAGGAATCTTGTCGAATGCCTTACTGAAGTCCATGTAGATCACGTCGACCACTCTGCCCTCATCAATTCTCTTTGTTTCTTCTTCAAAAAACTCAATCAATTTAGTGAGACATGATTTCCCACACACAGCCATGTTGACTCTCCCTAATCAGTCCTTGCCTTTCCAAATACATGTAAATCCTGGCCCTCAGGATTTCCTCTAAGAACTTGCCCATCACCAATATCAGGCTCACCAGTTTACAGTTCCCTGGCTTTTCTTTACCTCTTTTCTCAAACAGTGGCACCAGGTTAGCCAACCTCCAATCTTCTGGCACTTCACCTGCGGCCATCAGTGATACAATTATCTCAGCAAGGGGCCAGCAATCTCTTCCCTAGCTTACCCACAGAGTTCTAGGCTACACCTGATCAGGTCCTGGGCATTTACCCACCTTTATGTGTTTTAAGACATCCAGCACCTCCTCCTCTGTAAAATGGACATTTTTCAAGATGTCACTGTTTATTTTCCCACATTCTCTATCTTCCATATCCTGCTGAAAGAGGAAACATTAATGAGAAAATGGAGACCGCCTGAAATACCAACCAATGAGGAATGAGCAGTGTTTCGTCACATGGCAGTCCCATCTGTGTATTGTTAAAAAAATTTGAGTGACTCAAATAAATTCATCTGGTTCATCTTGTTTCCCCATAATTTGCTCACTGCTGTGGCAGGGGAAGTGGGATTCAGGTACACACACATGAGACTAGGAGGGCTGTGGAATTCATCAACAGGAAGGAATTCCATTCCATGGACATTCTGGAAGCGTGTGGCATCCACAGGGATACAGCAGAGAATGTATGTCTCTATGACCCATTTGTTTTTGAAAAGGATAAAATGTAAGTACATATCCATTTTGCCAACATAAAACAGGGCCTTGAGTAGTAATGTTTGTAGCTTCGTAACATTTGCAAATACATCACAATAAATAACTTGTTAAAACCCAACCTGCGACATTACCTGCTTGTGTTTCAGTAAAAGATCACCTCTTTAAAACCAAAGAAAACATCTACCAAGCCATATTTCAGCCTGACATCTGACTTGCCCAGTAATACCATCAGCTGGGATCATACCACTTGTGGCAACTACTTATTTACTGAAGACACTGAGCCTGGGCTTATCATTATCAGGTTGCAGTTTATGCTTTGAATATTGACCAGAAGACACAGTTTTGCCAACTTGGGGTCCTTATGTCTCCCTGGATGATACTCCAATGTATATTCATAGGCATCTAATAGCATTTCCCAGCGTTGGATCTGAACTGATACAATGGGAGGAATTGCTTTGTTTTCCTCAAAGAGGCCCAGCAGAGGTTTGTGATCAGTTACTACGGTGAAGTGCTGACTGTAGACATACTGGTGGAACATTTTCATTGTAATTACCATGGCCAAACTTCCTTTCTCAATCTGGGCATACTTCCTTTCTGCATCTGCCAGGGTTCCTGATGTGTATGCGACTGGATGTTCTATCCCATCGTCCCAACGATGTGATAATACCAGCCTTATCACACAGTGGGAGGCATCACAGGGACAATGAGTGATCTCAGCGAGTTGTAATGAGCTAAAATATCTGTCAACAGTAGTTGTTGTTTGACATTTACAAAGACTTTCTCTGATGGCATTTGCCATGACCATTTCTGATGTTTGTTTTTAGCAGGACAGGGAGGGGTGCGAGCTGGGTCACCAGGTCAGGTATGAATTTCCTACAGTACTTTATTAGATCTAGAAAACACATCATCTCTGTTGTGCTCCTAGGAGTCAGAGCCTTTTTATGGCCTTCAATCTCTCTTCGACAGGTTGTAATCTGTCCTTGTCCATGCTGTTCCAAAGGTGCGTTATCTCGTTTACCAGGAACACATTTTCCCCATTTTGTCAGGTGACAGACACAGAAAAACATTGTGAAACCTTCTCCAAACCCTCCAAATGTTCCTTTGCAGTAGCTCCTGAGATTAAATCACCATCCGAATAGACCCGCGACTGCAGGCACCCCTTAGAGGATGTTCTCCATCAGCCTTTGAAAGATGGCACAAGCTGAAGACACCACAAAGACACCCCACAGACAAGTGGACTCATGGTTGTAACATTTATAGTGACGTAATTCTGGGATGACACCTTAAACTTCAGTTGGAGGTTGGCCTGGATCATATCCAAAGTGGAAAATAGCTTTGGAAACAAGTCTTCAATGCATGGCATAGCTAGCTGTCTAAGAGGGATAATCTGTTGATCATCAGCTCATAATTCCCACAGAGACAGACTGAGCTGTCAACTTTAAAAACTGGGACTAATGGCACGATCCATTCAGCACATGGTACTGGGCCAATGATGCCAAGCTTCTCTAGATGTTCCAACTCGGCCTCTACTTTGGCACAAAGGGCACAGGGGACTGGCTGTGCCTTGAGAAATTTAGATTGGGCCCCTGGGCCTACGTAGATCTCAGTCCTAGTGCCTTTTATTTTCCCAAGGCCCTCTTGGATACTTCCCAATGACTTCATATGGATCACCACAGTCCATTTTAAAAAGCTGTTGCCAATCCAGGCGGATTTTCTACAGCCAGTCCCTTCCCAAAATGCTGGAACCTGGCCATTGTGCCACCAGTAAGTGGAGTCACACTGTTTGTTGTCCACACTAAACTGGGGTTACTGTGGTCCCAGTGATACATAAGGCTCCCCGGTGCATGTGGCCAATCCAGCCCTGGTTTCTTGCAGGCTTAAAGGTAAAATGCCCCATCAGAACTTCCTAAAGGTTTTCTCTCCAACAGTAGATTCAGCAGGTATCTATATCAGCCTCCATGTCTATGGGGCAGCCATTTCCCTGAAGTTTTATCTGAGTTGGAACCGCTTTGGGAGCAGTGATGCAATTTAAATGTATCCCAATTCCTCATCCTCACTTCGCCAGTTTGGCTAGCCTTGTCTGGGGGTGAACTCTACGATCATGAGTGCAGATGGATCCTGCTCCACTCTGTATCCTGGAGAAACTTCCTATCTGGGTCTGTAACCTTGTGGTTTATGATCCCAATCGCCCTTCCCTGACAACAACCAGGAGCCACGAGTATTTGAGACAACAAGGTGTAGAGCTGGATGAACACAGCAGGCCAAGCAGCATCACAGGAGCAGGAAGGCTGACGTTTCGGGCCTAGACCCTTCATCAGAAATGGGGGAGGGGAAGGGGGTTCTGAAATAAATAGGGAGAGAGGGGGAGGCGGATAGAAGATAGATAGAGGAGAAGATAGATGGAGAGGAGACAGACAGGTCAAAGAGGCGGGGATGGAGCCAGTAAAGGTGAGTGTAGGTGGGGAGTTAGGGAGGAGATAGGTCAGTCCAGGGAGGATGGACAGGTCAAGGGGGTGGGATGAGGTTAGTAGGTAGGAGTTGGGGGTGTGGCTTGAGGTGGGAGGAGGGGATAGGTGGGAGGAAGAACAGGTTAGGGAGGCGGGGACGAGCTGGGCTGGTTTTGGGATGCAGTAGGGGGAGGGGAGATTTTGAAGCTTGTGAAATCCACATTGATACCATTGGGCTGCAGGGTTCCCAAGCGGAATATGAGTTGCTGTTCCTGCAACCTTTGGGTGGCATCGTTGTGGCACTGCAGGAGGCCCAGGATGGACATGTCGTCTGAGGAATGGGAAGGGGAGTTGAAATGGTTCGTGACTGGGAGGTGCAGTTGTTTATTGCGAACCGAGCGTAGATGTTCTGCAAAGCGGTCCCCTTCCTACTATCTCAGCCACGAGCATTATCCCCTGGGGTTTTGGCTCTGCAATATGGCCTGAGGTCAGTACTGTCTATGGTCCCCGAAGCTCCCAACCCTCTTTTATTCCGTGTTTTCACAGGAAAAGGCCAGTCTATGGCTTTCTTGAGGTCCACATCCGCTTCCCTTACATTGTAATATTACTAATTCCACAAACTAAGTGATTCTTTAACATTTCCCAAAGTGCTGATCTGGGCTCACAGCTTTCCACCAATTTCTCTTAAGAATCCAGGTTCCCCTGTAAATCTATTTGCCATGTAAAAACTGCAACTCTGCAATAAAACACACGGTTTGGGGTCACAGAAGTTCTCTGCTATATCTACCAGCTTGGTGAAGGATTTTGACTCCGCGCTGCTGGGTAGGTTAAATTATTTATGACGCTAGAAGTTGGGACCTCAGAAGCAGTCAGAGGAATGACATTTTGTTGGTGACACCCTTCTATCCCCTCTACCTGAAAAATAAATATCTCAGTCTTTCAGTGTACAGGAGCCAATTCTTCACACCTGCATTGTAATGTTCCAGTTTCCCAAACAGCAGCATTTCCAATATTTCCCCATCACGGTCTTCCCAGGTTCATTGAAAGGTAATGCTGTCTGAAACTTTACTCTCATTGCCAATGTAATAACTCAGAAAGCCCGACTGGAAAGGAACAACATTTATTGTTGAACAGCAAAACAGAGCCACTACTTGTGGTGTACCTATGCCGAGCACAGACAGTTCTGCAGACCTATCTCTGGGTTTGCTTTATTTTCCTTTTTTATCTTCTGTACCCTTAAACAACTGAAAGATAGTAAGCACTGCCGATGCTGGAGTCAGAGATAACACAGTGTAGAGCTGGATGAACACAGCAGGCCAGGCAGCAACAGAGGAGCAGGAAAGTTGCCGTTTACAGTTGGGACACTTCTTCAGATTTCTGAAAACGCGAAAACGTCAACTTTCCTGCTCCTCTGATGCTGCCTGGCTTGCTGTGCTCATCCAGCTCTACACTGTGTTATCTCTTAAACAACTGAACGTTTTTTCTCCAACCCCTGGGTCTGCTTTGCTCTATTTTTACAGAACCACTATTAGCACTTTATGGATATTTTCTAATCCATCTGTTCAAAGATGTTATTAGGCAATTCTGGGGCAGACAGGACTTGAACCTGAGCCACTGAGTCACAAGAGCCCTCTGGGTCTGCTTTATATATGTATTTTTAAACAGTTTGATATTCAGTGTTTAAATCCTCCCAAGACACCTGTGGAAGTGTTGCATGTGCTTTGGGTCCAATCATTACCAGCTATAGACAAGGTTGGAGTGCTGCCATCTTTCTACATACTTTCTAAGCAGCTTGTTCAGGGATGTTATTACACTCCTCTGGAGCAGGAGGGTCTTGAACGAGGGCCTCCTGGTTCACGGGTAGGAACACTGCCACTATACCATACAAGGGCCCCCATAAGTGTTTTACTTTTCTCATGAACCTATTTTGCTAATCCACCTATTCAGAGATGTTATTACATACATCTGGAGCAGATGACACTAGAACCCAGGTCTCCTGGTCCAGTGGTAGGGACATTACCTCTGCAAGACAAGAGGGCCCTTTGTGTGTCTGTTTTATTAAAAGTTAACATTTTTTTCTAAGCAACCTATTCAGGGACGTTATCACACACCTCTGGGACTTGAACACAGGCCTCCCAGTCCGAGAGTAGGGGCATTACCACTGCATCACAAGAGGGCCCCTTCTGGGACTGCTTTAATAGAGGCTCAGGCGATGAGTTCCAGCTGGAAAGGCCTTTGCCTATTGCCAAGGGAAGAGATACTCTGAAAGTTCCACATAGAAATTTGTTTCTGTTCGCCCGTGGACCCAATAGGGTTTACCACCAAAACATTTACAGGTGCAGCATGTTCAAACATGCCTTCTCTGATTGTATCAATTGTCACATATTGTCCTCACTGAGCACTACATGATACTACACTGGCAGGTAGGTGCTTCAACACAATGCAGTTTTAAAGGATTGTGCTGTATGTACTTCCAAACTAGTTGCTTGTTCTCTACTTTTGTCTAATGTTTGAGTTCTGGGCACTTTGGTTGAGTTCTGAATGCTCTTCAAAGATCACTTTGTTCACCCAAGGTCACCTTGTGCGGGTTTTTTGCTGTTACTCATTGCCTGGCAACTAGCAAGAAATCTTGGCTGGTAGAACTGCCTTTTGGAATATCGCACAATTGGCAATGAGGACTTAAAGCAAGAAAAGTTGCCAGAAATCATGGGCAAGAGGGGTCACATCACTGGAGGGCAAGATGAGAGGGTTTTCAGGGACCAATTGTCCTACATCTAGTCAGTTGTTGTTCAATGGGTGGCTAGTCTGATCTCTGGCGATGGTTACAGGTTCCAGTCTCCATTCAGGCAGATGCCAAAGTAACAGCAAAATACTGCGGAAGCTGGAAATCTGAAACAAACACGGAGAATCCTGGAGAAACTGGAAAACCCTGGTTAGGCCACACTTGGAATATTGTGTTCAGTTCTGGTCGCCTCATTATAGAAAGGATGTGGAAGCTTTAGAGACAGTGCAGAGGAGATTTACCAGGATGCTGCCTGGACTGGAGGGCAGGTCTTATGAGGAAAGGTTGAGGGAGCTAGGACTTTTTTCATTGGAGCGAAGAAGGATAATAGGTAACTTGATAGAGGTTTACAAGATGATGAGAGACATAGATAGAGTGGATAGTCAGAGATTTTTTTTCTCAGGGCAGAAATGACTATTATGAGGGGGCATAATTTTAAGGTGATTGGAGGAAGGTATGGGGGAGATGTCTGAGGTAGGTTCTTCACACAGAGAGTGGTGGGCGTGTGGAATGCGCTGCCAGCCGTGGTAGTGGGGTCAGATACTAAGGAGACTTTTAAACGACTCTTGAATAGGGAGGATAGTAAAATGTAGGGAATGCAGGGTAGTTTGATATTAGTAGGAAAATAGGTCATCACAACATTGTGGGCCGAAGGGCCTGTACTGTGCTGTACTGTTCTATGTTCTAAACTCTGCAGGTCTGGCAGTGTCTGTGGAGAAAGAAACAGAGTTAAAGTTTCGAGCCTGGTCTGACTGCTTCGGGAATACAGAACACCTCTGGAGAAGAATCCAGTAGATGGTCTAAGATTGAATTAACACGCAGACAGAACCCTCCCTTTTTAGGGCCACTGCCCTTTAAAACAAGAATCAATATGGAGCCAAGATAACAAGGTGCAGGGCTGGATGAACACAGCAGGCCAAGCAGCATCATAGGAGCAGAAAGGCTGACGTTTTGGGCCTCGACCCTTCATCAGAAAAGGGGGAGGGGAAGGAGGTTCTGAAATAAATAGGGAGAGAGTGGGAGGCGGATAGAAGAGGGATAGAGGAGAGGATAGATGGAGAGGAAACAGACAGGTAGGTGGAGGCGGCGGAAAAAGTGCTATATGTAGCCAGCACCTTCTTTTACCCCAGTGTGATTAAATCCATCTCCTTAGCAATCAAAATGATTGATGCAAATAAGTTTGGATGAAGTTGTTATTCAGAGTAATAAAAGCTTGCCTTTGACCTGACTGGCTTGTGGTTTCTTGACTCAGTGGTCTACAATTCTCCATGAAGCAAAGTCTGTGACATGTGACCAGATCACATCAGCTTCACACATCGCTGACCCATTTTCTAAGCAGCAGCTGTACTTCCTTCGAATTACTACTGAATCCAATGATTTTTGTCTTAAAGAGAAGTTAGACTGACCCCAAGTTTGTCGTAACCCATTCTTTAAAGGTCAGTTTGTGGGCACCCAGGTCTCTAATCTCTTAGTGTCTCCTGGCCAATTGACTGGAATAGTAGCCAGTAAGAGTACCTGGGCTATTTATTTATTTGAATATTAATTCAGGGTGTGTCTGATCCGATTGGGATGAGAATTGTACCTGTCTGGAATGCTCGGAGGCAATAAACAGTGAAGTGGTATAAAAAACAGAGTAAGCATGTTTCAATCGTTACTCAGAGACTTAGATACGGCTGAGGGGCAGGAAGGTAAATTCTCTCTTTCCATCGATCAGTACTTTCTCATCGTTTTTATCAGATAAGTAGGAATCACACTCATACTCAAACACTCGATTGTGATAAACCCATGACCTCTTCCATCCAGAAAGCCAAGGGCAGCAGATACATGCCACCCCCTGCAAGTTCCTTTCCAAGCCACTCACAATCCTGACTTGGAAATATATTACCGTTCCTTCAGTATTGCTGGGTCAAAATCCTGGAACTCCCTCCCTAATGGCATTGAGGGTCTACCTACAGCTTATGACTGCAGCAGTTCAAGAACGCAACTGACCACCATCTTCTCAAGGGCAAGTAGAGCAATGTATGGGCAGGGTCAATGGAAGAGCAAGGGTAATAAATGCTGGGCCAGCCAGCGATGCCCATGTCTCATGAGTGAAAGAAAGTACTTTTAGGTGAGTGTGTCTTAAAATACCGTCAATCACAAACTACCTCGGTGGAATGTAATGTACTGGCCCCATGACTTGTAAGCAACTGCTAGTAGCAGAGTGGAGATTGAATGTGCCATACTGATAGGCACGGTGGCTCAGTGGTTAGTACTGCTGCGTCATAATACCAGGGACCTGGGTTTGATTCCAGCCTCAGGTGACTGTCTGGATGGAGTTTGCACTTTCTCCTCGTGTCTATGTGTGTTTCCTCTAGATGCTCTGGTTTCCTCCCATAGTCCAAAGATGAGCAGATTATGTGGATTGGCCATGGGAAATACAGGGTTACAGGGATAGGGTAGGGTGGTGGTCTGGATGGGATACTCCTCGGAGGGTTGATATGGACTTGATGGGCTGAATGGCCTGCTTTCACTCTGTAGGGATTTGACCTGATTCTTAGTCTCCAAGTAAATTTATCTGAATATAGTTTTCAAATAAAGAGTCTACATTATTGTTTTACCAATTGTTTTGTATTATTGGTTTGCTTGCATTAAAAGTAGAATTTACCATTTTTTTTCAAAGAATTCACTGAGCAGGATATAAGTCACAACCCCTTCGCATCCTGACACAGTTATATAGCATGGAAACAGACTCTTCGGTTCAACTCATCCATGTCGACCAAATTTCGCAAACTAAACTAGTCCCATTTGCGTGCATTTAGTCCATATCCCTCTATTCCTTCCCTATTCATGTACCTGTCTAATGCCTTTTCAACTGTAACCATGCCTGCATTGACCACTTCCTCTGGCAGTTCATTCCACACAGGAACCACCCTCTGTTTATAAAAGTTGCCTCTCAGGTCCCTTTTAAATCTTTCTCCTCTCACCTTAAAAATATGTTGCCTAGTTTCAACTCCCTGACCCTAGGGAAAAAAC
Organism: Rhincodon typus; assembly: GCF_021869965.1. NCBI lineage: Eukaryota > Metazoa > Chordata > Chondrichthyes > Orectolobiformes > Rhincodontidae > Rhincodon > Rhincodon typus. The sequence continues at coordinate 34,704,546 of NC_063360.1, read as the reverse complement.
CTTTACGATTAAGCTTATCTATGCCCTTCATGATTTTATAAACCTTTATAAGGTCACCCCTTAACCTTCAAAGCTCCAGTGAAAAAAGTCCCAGCCTTTCCAGCTTCTTCATCTCGCTCAAACCCTCCAGTCCCAGCAACATCCTGGTAATTCTTCTGAACCCTGTCCAACTTAAAAATCACCTTCCTATAGCAGGGTGACTAGAACTGCACACAGTACTCCAAAAGTAGCCTCATCAACGTCCTTTTCTCAATGGTCTGGGCAATAAAGACAAGAATGCTAAACACCTTCAAGTAAATCTATCTGTAAATATCTGTAAATCAGCTCCCAGACCCTGACCACCCCAAGCCCACGAGGAAAAACTCAAAGAACTGCAGATGCTGGAAATCCGAAACGAAACCAAAAATTGCTGGAGAAACTCAGCAGGTCTGGCAGCGTCTGTGGAGAGAAAAACAGAGTTGACATTTTGAGTCCAGTGACCCTTCCAAGGGATTCTCTCCACAGTTGCTGGCAGACCTGCTGACGTTTTCCCAGCAATTTCTGTTTTTGCATTTCAAGACCACGTCTGAAGTGAAATTGGAAAAGATATCAAAGCCTTGTCAGCAATCACCTCAATTGACCCAACCTCTAAACAAAAGTCATCAAAATTTTAAACTGACTGGTTTCTTTCCCGGGATTTCAAACCAATTTTTGAAAGTTTACATGAAACTGCTTTTTTTAACAGAAGTTTTATTCATGTGTCTAGGGGAAGGATTACTGAGATCACTTGCATTTCTACAAACTGATCCCTTGGGGTTAGCAGAGAATTGTCAGTCATAATCCAACTCAGCAAATCACCAAAACAGAACTATTTATCTGAATGGTTTCGAACTGACAAATCTTGTAACTTGTTTTTGGGCTGCGTTTGTTACAGGACTCTATCTTAACTTCTAACTAAAGTACAGAAACTGGATTTCGAAGGATAGTCACAAAAGCAAAGATAGACATTGTGAAACAGCGGACTCTAATAAGTGCTGTACTTTAATGATGTGAAAATCTACCTACATTGTGGTTATATTACAATCTTGACGTCTTTGTAAAACTGACAGACGGCAACATTTAAATATCACTCTGAGGCTGAGATTTGATCTAAGTAAGGGCACAAGTAAAGTGAAACAATCTGGACTGGATAATCTCTCATCACCAGCCTATGAGATAACACCGGAAATTTTCACAGGCAAGTGGGGTAGGGGTTGGATCTGAGTGCCTGTGGGGAATAAAATCACCTAAAAGTGTTTTTGGGTGAAGACACCAGTCTGCCCTCTTCTGATTTTCACACAGGCATGTTTCAATAGGAACTCATCATGCAGAAGTTAGATCATTGCATCTGTCGGGGGGCGATATTGACAAGCTGGACTAGTAATTTAGTAGACCCTGCTAATCCCCTAGGAACATGGGTTCAAATATTACCCTGGCAGCTGGTGGGAGTTTAAATTTGATTAATAAATCTGAAATTGAAAGCCAGTCTGAGTGATGGTGACTGTAAGAACCATCATTTAAGGCCTTTCTGGTTCATTAATGTCCCTTAGGGAAGGAAGCTGCTATCCTTATCTGGCCTGGCCTACATGTGACTCTAGACTCACAGCAATGTGGTTGACTCTTAGTTGTCCTTTGAAATGGTGTAACAAGCCATTCCATTCAAGGATGGCCACTTTTGCCAGTGATGTCTACATCCCATCAAAGAATTTGGAAATATTCAAACTACTCATCGTTTCTATCCACTGGTGCTTGGTTGGAGAGGTTGTCCTCTTCTTGTCTTCTCTGAGGAGACTATCATTTCCCACTCTGCTGAGTTATGCCTCTTCACAATTATTGTCCACTTTGCGTACGAACGTGCAGCCTCCAATTTCCACAACTTCCCCAATTTCCCTACCATGCCTGTGGCTCCTGAAAATGCCTTTGACTTTCCTTAAGCAGAATCCCAAGGACTGACTGTGACTCACACCTTGACTAATCTGCACAGACAGCCTCATCTAATGACTGAGCAGGCCCCTGACTTCTGTAGTTTCCCAACTGACTTACTGCAAATCATGGACCAGTTACCTTGAACCTGAGGGATTAACCATGGTCCACTTCCCAGACTGCAGTAATACAGAACCCTGGCCTTGATTACCCCAAACTGATCATGGACAAACTCTGGACTAACATCCAGGGTTTGAGCTATTGGGAGAGCCTGAATAGGCTGGGGCTATTTTCCCTGGAGCATCAGAGGCTGAGGGGTGACCTTATGGAGGTTTATAAAATCATGAGGGACATGAATAGGATGAATAGCCAAGGTCATTTCCACAGGGTAGCAGAGTCCAAAACTAGAAGGCATAGGTTTAAGGTGAGAGAGGAAAAATTAAAAGGGACCAAAGGGGCAACTTTTTCACACAGAACGTGGTGCATGTATGGCTGCATGATTCACCTCAATGCAGCCCCTCAAATTTCCAGGTGAGAGCAAGAGAGCCGAGGTGCCCCCTATCTGCACTTGTAGTCGTTCAGGCACCTTCCTGTTGAGCCATTCTATTCTGGGCCAGCGAGCTTTTCATTAGAAAGCAGATGCAGCCCAGTTTCCCCTCACAGGGTCCCTGAATGGTGGCATTGCACTGCTGTGCCACAGTTAAGGAGCCAGTACAAAGCTTCTTCTAACTATCAAAGAGTTCCTCACAAGCTAATGGTTCTGCTGTTTCAGGAAGGGGCTAAATTCAGAAAAGTCTACCCCCACCTATCTCACATCTGGCTTTGCAGAAAGCATAGAGAAGATTTGATTCTGGTGTTCAACATGGTACTGACCTTTGGTAGAGTAGATATATGGAGGAAAGTAGGATTGGTTGGATGCATGGCTGGTTTGTGAAGCAGACTGATGCCAACAGCGTGGGTTCAATTCCTGCATCAGCTGAGGTTACAATGAAGGACTCTCCTTCTCAACCTCTCCCCTCACCTAAGGCATGGTGACCCTCAGGTTAAGCCATCACCAGTCATGTCTCTCTGATGAGAGAGTGGTTCTCTGGGACTATGGTAGCGTTACCATTTCTTCATATAAAGACAAAGCATTTCCACTGGCAAGAGAGTCAGACCAGATGACACAGGTTTCAATTCATTGGCTAAAGAACCAGGGGGGAAATGAGGACATTTGTATTTTAAGTAGCGAGTTACGATGATCTGGAATACGCTGCCAAAAAGAGCAGCAGGAGCAGATCCAGTCACAACTTTCAGAAGAAAATTGGACATCTATTTGAAAAGGAAAATTTGTAGGACTGTTGGAAAGAACAGAAGAGTGAGATTAAATACAGAAATTGCTGGCAAACTCTACAGTTCTGGCAGTATCTGTGGAGAGAGGAACAGTTAATATTTCAAGTTTGATATGACTATTATTAAGAACCTTTGCAAATGAGGGTCACTGAACTTGAAATGATAACTCTGCTTTCTCTCCACAGATACTGCCTGACCTGTTGAGTTTCTCCAGCATTTTCTGTTCTCGTTTGTTTCAGAATTCCAGCATCTGCAGTTCTTTGTTTTATTGTCGAAGGTAATTGGCTAATCCTCCAAAGAGCTAGAATGGGCAAAATTGGCTGAATGGCGATAAAAACGTAGGGTTTCTATATTTCATGTGCTTCTTGTTAGTGCTTAAAAGTTGTTGTTTGTGGAAATATGGAAAATATTATAAAATAAAATTCCTCTATCCTTTTCCTTGAGCAAATTCCCATTTGTGAAGGATGTAAGGAAGAAATGTTGACCCCTGATGGATGCTACTGTTCCAGTTTCCCTACCTCAGCCACCAATCCCCGCCCCCAACATTTTGTTTATACAGTCACCCTCCCCTTCACTCACCACCACCCACCCCCTCACCATCTTATTCCCCCCACCACTCTTACATGGCTGTGGGGTCCAAGTCAATTTCAAATGCCAAAACAGGGTTGCAGTGGGAATAGGGTGTAGAGCTGGATGAACACAGCAGGCCAAGCAGCATCACAGGAGCAGGAAGGCTGACGTTTTGGGCCTAGACCCTTCATCAGAAATGGGGGAGAGGAAGGGGGTTCTGAAATAAATAGGGAGAGAGGGGGAGGCGGATAGAAGATGGATAGAGGAGAAGATAGGTGGAGAGGAAACAGACAGGTCGAAGAGGCGGGGATGGAGCCAGTAAAGGTGAGTGTAGGTGGGGAGTTAGGGAGGAAATAGGTCAGTCCAGGGAGGATGGACAGGTCAAGGGGGTGGGATGAGGTTAGTAGGTAGGAGATGGGGGTGTGGCTTGAGATGGGAGGAGGGGATAGGTGGGAGGAAGAACAGGTTAGGGAGGCGGGGACAAGCTGGGCTGGTTTTGGGATGAGGTAGGGGGAGGGGAGATTTTGAAGC
>NC_063360.1:34687940-34699772 GCF_021869965.1 Rhincodon typus | reverse complement strand
ATGTCTTTGGTGGTGGGGTCGGATTGCAGATGGCGGAAGTGTCGGAGGATGATGCGTTGGATCCGGAGGTTGGTGGGGTGGTACGTGAGGACGAGGGGGATTCTTTTTTGGTTGTTATTGCGGGGACGGGGTGTAAGGGATGAGTTGCGGGAAATGCAGGAGACACGGTCGAGGGCGTTCTCGACCACTGAGGGGGGCAAGTTGCGGTCCTTGAAAAACGAGGACATCTGAGATGTACGGGAGTGGAATGCCTCATCCTGGGAGCAGATGCGGCGGAGGCGAAAGAATTGGGAATAGGGGATGGCATTTTTGCAGGAAGGTGGGTGGGAGGAGGAGTATTCTAGGCAGCTGTGGGAGTCGGTGGGCTTGGAATGGATATCGGTTTCTAGGTGGTTGCCCGAGATGGAGACAGAGGTCCAGGAAGGGGAGAGAGGTGTTAGAGATGGTCCAAGTGAACTTAAGGTTGAGGTAGAGGTGTTGGTGAAGTGGATGAACTGTTCGAGCTCCTCGTGGGAGCACGAGGCGGCGCCGATACAGTCATCAATGTAACGGAGGAAGAGGTGGGGTTTAGGGCCAGTGTAGCTAAGGAAGAGGGATTGTTCCACGTAACCTACAAAGAGGCAGGCGTAGCTTGGGCCCATGCGGGTACTCATGGCTACCCCCTTTGTCTGTAGGAAGTGGGAGGAATTGAAAGAGAAGTTGTTGAGGGTGAGGACGAGTTCAGCTAAGCAGATGAAGGTGTCAGTGGAGGGGGACTGGTCTGGCCTGCGGGACAGAAAGAAGCGGAGGGCCTTTAGGCCATCGGTATGGGCAATGCAGGTATATAGGGACTGGACGTCCATGGTAAAGGTGAGGTGTTGGGGGACTGGGGAATTGGAAGTTCTGGAGGAGGTGGAGGGCCCCACCTCTTCGTCCGTTACATTGATGACTGTATCGGCGCCGCCTCGTGTTCCCACGAGGAGCTCGAACAGTTCATCCACTTCACCAACACCTTCCACCCCAACCTTAAGTTTACCTGGACCATCTCTAATACCTCTCTCACCTTCCTGGACCTCTCTGTCTCCATCTCGGGCAACCACCTAGAAACCGATATCCATTTCAAGCCCACCGACTCCCACAGCTGCCTAGAATACTCCTCCTCCCACCCACCTTCCTGAAAGAATGCCATTCCCTATTCCCAATTCCTTCGCCTCCGCCGCATCTGCTCCCAGGATGAGGCATTCCACTCCCGTACATCTCAGATGTCCTCGTTTTTCAAGGACCACAACATCCCCCCCTCAGTGGTCGAGAACGCCCTCGACCGTGTCTCCCGCATTTCCCGCAACTCATCCCTCACACCCTGTCCCTGCAATAACAACGAGAAAAGAATCCCCCTCGTCCTCACGTACCACCCCACCAACCTCTGGATCCAACGCATCATCCTCCGACACTTCCGCCATCTGCAATCCGACCCCACCATCAAAGACATTTTTCCCTCCCCACCCTTATCTGCTTTCCGGCAGGACCATTCTCTCCGTGACTCCCTTGTCTGCTCCACACTCCCCTCCAGCCCCACCACACCCAACACTTTTCCCTGCAACTGCAGGAAGTGCTACACCTCCCCCCACACCTCCTCCCTCACCTCCATCCCAGGCCCCAAGAAGACTTTCCACATCAAGCAGATGTTCACCTGCACATCTGCTAATGTGGTATACTGCATCTGCTGTACCCATTGTGGCCTCCTCTACATCAGGGAAACCAAGCGGAGGCTTGGGGACTGCTTTGCAGAACACCTACGCTCGGTTCGCAATAAACAACTGCACCTCCCAGTCGCGAACCATTTCAACTCCCCCTCCCATTCCTCAGACGACATGTCCATCCTGGGCGTCCTGCAGTGCCACAACGATGCCACCCAAAGGTTGCAGGAACAGCAACTCATATTCCGCTTGGGAACCCTGCAGCCCAATGGTATCAATGTGGATTTCACAAGCTTCAAAATCTCTCCTCCCGCTACTGCATCCCAAAACCAGCCCAGCTCGTCCCCGCCTCCCTAACCTGTTCTTCCTCCCACCTATCCACTCCTCCCACCTCAAGCCCCACTCCCATCTCCTACCTACTAACCTCATCCCGCCCCCTTGACCTGTCCGTCCTCCCTGGACTGACCTATCCCCTTCCTAACTCCCCACCTACACTCACCTTTACTGGCTCCATCCCTGCCTCTTCGACCTGTCTGTTTCCTCTCCACCTATCTTCTCCTCTATCCATCTTCTATCCGCCTCCCCCTCTCTCCCTATTTATTTCAGAATCCCCTTCCCCTCCCCCATTTCTGATGAAGGGTCTAGGCCCGAAACGTCAGCCTTTCTGCTCCTGTGATGCTGCTTGGCCTGCTGTGTTCATCCAGCTCTGCACCTTGTTATCTCAGATTTTCCAGCATATGCAGTTGCTACTATCTCTGATGCAGTGGGATAGAATGCCTGGGAGACACTGAGTTGGAGTCTTACGACTCACCATAGCAGTTCTTTGTTTATGTTATATTGTGAATATTCACCAATCACAAATTATAGGCTGTAGCTTCCCTCTTCAGAGTTTCTCCATCATCATGTGATCAGGCATCATCAGTAATAAAGCTTCTCATATGCACACTCAATAATTAGCTCTTTACTCTACTCTGCACTTAATTTTTAAGGCATGTGATTGGTGTTGGCTGCAATCATTACGTTTCTCTCGTCCATTTTCCTGAAGTGGGAAGGACCAGCATCTGTTTTCCATCCCCTAATTTATCTCAAGAAGCTGTTGGATAACTGTCATCTTTTACTAATGTAGTCTTTCTTAATGATTTGATTTACTATTATCACATGTCCCTGAGTACAGTGAAAAGTTTTGTTTTGCATGTGGTACAGGCAGATCATACCATACAACGTACATTTGGGTACAGAGTGAAGAATACAATGTCACAGCTGCAGAGAAGGTGCACAGAGAGCAAGATCAAAATTAGATTTGAAATTTGAGAGGTCCATTCAGAAGTCCAATAACAGCAGGGAAGAAGCTGTTCTCGAATCTGTTGGTGCTTGTGTTCAAGCTTCTGTATCTTCTGCCTGACAGAGGAGGTTGGAAGAGATTATAACCGGGGTGGGAGGGGTCTTTGATGATGTTGGCTGCCTTCCTGAGGCAGCGAGAATGTAGATGGAGTCAGTGGATGGAAGGTTGGTTTGCCTGATGGACTGGGCTCTGTTTACAACTCCCTGTAGTCTCTTACAATCCTGGGCAGACCATTTGCCGTACCAAGCCATGATATATCCAGATAGAATGCTTTCTATGGCACATCTATAAAATTTGGTGCAGAGATAGTAAGAACTGCCGATGCTGGAGAATCTGAGACAACAAGGAGTAGAGCTGGATGAACACAGCAGGCCAAGCAGCATCAGAGGAGCAGGAAAGCTAACGTTTCGGGTCTGGACCCTTCTTCAGAAAAAAGTTTTCTGTGTTCATCCAGCTCTACACCTTGTTACCCTATATAAAATTTGGTCAGAGTCTTTACAAACATGCCAAATTTCCTTAACCTCCTGAGGAAGTAGAGGTGTTGTTGTGCTTTCTTGACCATTGCAGCAACGTGGGTGGACCAGGACAGATTGTTGGTGATTGTCACTCCCAGAACATGATGCTGTTGACCATCCCCACCTCAGCACCATTGATACAGACAGGGGCGTGCCCTCCACTCTGCTTCCTGCAGTCAATGACCAGCTCTTTCATTTTGCTGACATTGAGGGAGAGATTGTTATCTTTACACCATATCACTAAGCACTCTATCTCTTTCCTGTATTCTATGTCATCATAGTTTGAGATCTGGCATCATCAGCGAACTTGTAGATGGAGTTAGGACCAGTAATGAGTGTACAGGGGAGTATAGTAAGGAGTTGAGTACACCGCCTTGCAGAGCACCGGTGTTGGGGATTGTCATGGAGGAAGTGATGTTGCCTCTTCTCACTGATTGTGGTCAGGAATTTGAGGATTTAGTTGCAGAGGGTGGAGTGGAGACTTTGGCCTCTGAGTTTGGAGATTAGTTTGGAAGGAATTACAGCGCTGAAGGCAAATTTGTAGTCAATAAGTAGGAACCTGACATTGGTATCCTTGTTATCCAGATGTTCCAGGGATGAGTGTAGGGTCAGGGAGATGGCGTCAGCCATGGACCTGTTGCACTGGTAGGCGAATTGCAAGGGATCAGGGCAGGCTGGGAAGCTGGAGTTAATGTGAACCATGGCTCTCGAAGCACTTCATAAGTCATCAAGGCATGCTGCATGATTTTACTTTGGTACTGGGATGATGGGGTCGTCTTGAAGCAGGTGCAGACTTCAGAGTGTAGGAAGAAAAGGTTAAAGATAGTAAAGACACACCACCATGCTATTAGGAAAGGAGTTCTAGGGTCTTGGCAGAGGCCAATATCATTCTTGTTCAGGATGTTGAGAGGCTTGGAGAGGGACTTGTAGGGGAGTCGTATCTGCTGCACTTGTCTTTCAGGAAAAGGGTGGCCATGAGTTGGGAAGGTGCTGATATCAATGGGGCCTTGGTGAGGTGTCATAGCGAACTTCTTAGATGGTCCACACTGCTGCCACTGTGCGTTGGCGGTGGAAGGAGTGAATGTGGAAGGTGGTACAAGATGAAGATGGATTACCAGTCTGCTTGGCACAGAGTTTGGTGACAGCTAGAATCCGTCAACTTCTCCGAGGCAGGTTTGGAAGGGAAAGGGGTGCAGAAAACACAAAAAGATTGAGAAAAATGAGCAGTTCAAAAAAACCACCGCCTCAACGTTCCACTTTTACATCACCTGGGGCATCAGATAAGGTTTCCTGATGAGCTTGTTTAAGTCAACAGTTAACATGGGTTTAAGAAGAATCAGTTAAGCAGCATGTCATTCGGGGCCCAGTAAAGAAACACAAAGAGCTCTCCGATCTAACAGGCACATTGACTGCTCACGTCTTCTAGACTGTGACATCTGCAAGCCATTTTTTTTGGGCCAGCAATAACACACACAAAGAAAGAAACCGCATTTGCTTGTAAATTTCCGACTCTGAGCTGTCAGCCTACTCAATGCATCAATGCCGTGCATGACATGCTGGTTTAGCAAGGTCACTGTTTACACCACAAGCTGATGCTTTCTTACTCCTGCACTAGATTGCCAGGAAGCACAGAGAGGAGGAGGGTACGGGGTGCGGGGGAGGGGGGAGGGGGGAGGGATGCTGGCGAACGAGAGTGGGGGAGGTTAGGAGCTGGCTGTTTCCCGTCAATATGTCGATGGTGTTCAGGAACCGCTTGCTCCAGTGCACATGAGTATGAGATAACAGGCTTTTCACAAACACACAATGAAGGGAAAACTTTTGAGCTATAACTTAAGGACAATGCTTCAAAGTTAAGAGGACACCACACAGAATGACACACAGTTATAAGAATTAAGCACATAGGTTGACAAGGAAAGAGCTATAAAGGGAAAACGATCTCAAGAAAAAACAAAATCAAGAAAGAAAAAGATGAGGGAATTTTTTGGAAAAGTCAAATTTCCAACTGCTGGTTACAATGATAACAATTCCTCGCTGACATTCAACATCCAGCTAAATTTTTCAACTAAGATTTCAGTTGAAAGACAGCATTTTTAACAATGTACCCAATTTCTGTATGAATTCCAAATTTGAATTCAATAAAATCTGGAATCGACAGCAAGCCTAATGATGACCCCGTGTAACCATTGTTGGTTGTCTCAAAAAAACCCATCTGATTCATCAATGTCTTTGGGGTCTGGCCAAGATCTGACTCCAGACCCACAGCAATGTGTTTGACATTTAGTTATTCTCTGGACAATGCGGGATAGACAATAAATACTGGCCTATCCAGCAACATCCACATCCAGCAAACCCAAAAAACTCCCTCAGTGATACATTGAAGTTTCAGCATAGATTAAGCAAATATATGATGAACGGAGGACGCTTGGAATCTCCACAGATCAGAGGGATTTTGGTGGCATGTACACTAACCCTAGCACATAATGTCCCCTCATGCTTCATGTATCAGGAAAGCTGGATAAAGGGGTTAAGACACCATATGCCTTTATTAGAGCCATAGAGTCATAGAGTAATACAGCATGGAAACAGGCCCTTTGGCCCAAACCGGTCCACGCTGACCATGGTGCCCACTCAGCTAGTTCCAATTGCCCGCATTGGGTCCGTATCCCTCTAAACCCTTCCCATTCATGTACCTATCCAAATGTTTTTTAAATGTTGCTACTATAACTGCTTCAACCTTTTTCTCTGGCAGCCCATTCCATATATGCACCACTCTCTGTGTGAAGAAGTTGCCCTTCAGGTCCTTCTTAAATCTTTCCCCCATCACCTTAAATCTATGCTCTCTAGTTTTCAATTCCCCATCCCTGGGAGAAAGACTAAATACTATGTATGCCCCTCATGACTTTATACACCTCAATAAGGTCACCCCTCATTCCCCTACATTCCAAGGAATAAAGTCTTATCCTGTCCAACCTCTCCCTATAACTCAGGCCAACTACTCCTGGCAACATCCTTGTAAATCTTCTTTGCACACTTTCCAGTTTAACTATATCTTTCCTACAACAGGGTGACCAAAACTGTAGACAATACTCAAGTGCGGCCTCACCAATGACTTATCCAACTATAAAATAACGTCCCAACTCCTATACTCAATGCCTTGACCGATGAAGGCCAGCATGCTAAATGCCTTCTTCACCTGTCCACCTGTGACACTGCTTTCAATGAACTATGTACTTCTAGTCCGAGGTTCCTCTGATCCACAACACTCCTTAGGACCTTTACCATTTACTGTGTACGTCCTACCTTGGTTTGACTTTCCAAAGTACAACACCTCACACTTATGTGTATTGAATTGCATTTGCCAATCCTCAGCCCACTTCCCCATTTTGATAACCTTCCGCGCCATCAACAAAACCTCCTCATTTTGTATCATCTGCAAACTTATTAATCATGCCTTGTACATTCACATCCAGATCATTTAGGAAATAACAAACAAAAAAGGCCCCAGCACCGACCCCTGTGGCACTAGTCACAGGCCTCCAGTCCGAGAAACAACCTTCAACCATCACCCTCTGCTTCCTCCCATCGAGCCAATTTTGAATCCAGTTAACCAGCTCTCCTGGGATTCCATGTGTCCTAAGGGATATTGAGGCTCTGGTCATGAAAAAGAAGGCAGCATATATTGGGTTTAAGCTATCAGGCTTAAGTGAATCCCTAGAAGACTACAAAAAGTGTAGGAGCACACCGAGGGAAATCAGAGAGCAAAAAGAGGGTATGAGATGGAGCTGGCAGATAAGGTTAAAGATAATGCCAAGAGGGTCTATAGCTATATTAAAGTAAAAGGATGGCTCGGGACTACCCCGCCTTTCAGGACCTTGTCAAAGGCCTTACTACATATACAAAACAGCCACTGCCCTACCCTCACCTATCCTCTTGGTTACTTCTTCAAAAAACTCTAAAAGATTTGTCAGACATGACCTCCCTTACACAAACCCATGCTGACACTTCCTAATCAGACCTTGACTATCCAAATGTTGGTTGATCCTGTCGCTCAGTATCCTCTCCAATATGTGTATGTATGCAATCCAAAATATTCCCACTTGTTTCCCTTATTTTCTTAGCATCCATGACTCTCTCCTCAGTAAACACTGATACCATTGAAGAAGTATTTTAATGTGCATTTGTAATGTCAAGGCATACAAGATTATGGGCTAAGAGCTGGAAATTGGGATTAGAACAGCGAGGGTTCTGAGGAAGGGTCATTCAACCTGAAATGTTAACTCTGATTTCTCTCCACAGATGCTGCCAGGCCAGCTAAGCTTTTCCAGCAAGTTCTGTTTTTGTTTAGAATAGTAAGCTGTTTTGACTAACGCAGACACGATGGGCCAAAGGGCTGTAGACCTCCATGACTCTATGACACTGTGTGCTTCTAAAAATATTCATCAGATTGATTCCAGGAATGATGGGCTCCAGTTACTTGGGAAGATTGGAGCAGCTGAGGTTATCCTCCTCGGGGAAGGGGAGATTTGATTGAGGTGATCAAAAACAGAAGCAGTGTGGGCTGGGCTGACAGAAAACATCGACCCCATGGAAAGGTGGAGAACAAAAGGTTACTGATTTAAGGTGATTGGTTAAAGAAACAATGGTGGCAATTAAGGATTTGTTATGTTTAGGCAGAGACTAACCTTTACACCACACAGATTATGAATCTGGAATGCAGTGCCAGAGAGTGGCAGATGTGGACACAGGCAGTATTTCGGGTCAGGATTGGATAATTATTTGAGGAGCAAATAAAATATTGCTGTTTGATGGGAAAGGTCTGGGGAGAGGAATTAGAGGACCTGGTCTTGCACAGAGCCAGTACAGATGCAGTGGGCTGAATGGCTTCCTTCAGTACTGTAACCATTCTATCATTTGAAATCGTGGAGTGCGTCTTGAATTGAGAACATGCTGACTAAGATGTGAGAGTGCTAGCTATGAAGTTAAGTACACCCGCACCAAATTTTTGTGAATACTTAATGATGGAAGAGCATTCTCAAGGACCGCCAACATGGTATTTGAACCATTTCAGTTGTAATGAATTTTTCTCATTGTGAACAATAATGTTTCACTGGATTCATTTGAAAATTCAACCTCTCTCCCCACCCTACTGCCAATTTTCTCCTTTGTTGATGCAGTGAGCTTGCTTTTTAACACTGTAAGCGCTGAGCGGGCCTGATTTTAACTCAAACGTCAATGATAAGGACAGGATTCTAAACAAGATTGATGCTGTTGGTGGAAAAGGGTGAATGGAGGGAGGATGATTCGTCAAACTCTGGTTCGACAAATCCTAGTAAAATGTGGAAAAGTTGGGTAAAATTGGATCAACTGATTTTTAAAATTATTGCATGGTATGTGGGCATTACCAGCAAGGACAGCATTTGCTGTCCATTGCTAATTGCCCTTGAAATGTACAATTTGCCAGGACATTTCAGAGGGTCATTAAGATCATTATCTGAAGTTACTCGTAGACCTGAGCATGTAAGGTCAGCAGATTTCCTTCTTTGAAGGACACTAGTGAACCAAATGGATTTTAATGGCAATGTTGTCACATTATTTTGACTATTGTTGATTGAGTTTAATTTCCACCAGCTGCCATGTTCAGCTTTGAACCCCTGTCCCCAGAGCATTGAGAGTTAGGCAGACAAATGCGGTGCTAGCATTCATTTCGAGAGGCTAGAATACAAGAGCAAAGACCTACAGCTAGGGCTGTACAAAGCTCTGGTCAAACTGTATTTGAAATATTGTGAGCAGTTTTGGGCCTCCTATGTAAGAAAGGATGTGATGGTGTTGGAGGGGGTTCACAAGAGAAGGTTCACATGAATGCTCCCAGGGTTAAAGGGCTTATCATATGAGGAGTTGTGGAGGAGTCTGGGTCTGTACTCGATGGAGTTTAGAAGGATGGGAATGGGGGTAAGCTGATTGAAACTTACAGAACACTGAGAGGCCTGGATAGAGTGGACATGGAAGAAGATGTTTTCACTAGTAGGAGAGACTAGGACCTGAGGGTACAGCCTCAGGGTGAAGGGATGACCCTTTAAAATTGAGATCAGGAGGAATTTCTTCAGCCAGAGGGAGGTGAATCTGTTGAACTCATTGCCACAGAGAGCTGTGGAGGACTAGTCATTGAGTATATTTAGGACAGAGGTAGATAGGTTCTTGATCAGTAAGGGGATCAAGGGTTATAGGGAGAATCCAGGAGAATGGGGTTGAGAAACATATCAGCCACGATTGAATGGTGGAGCAGAATCAATGGGCCGAATGGCCTAGTCTACTCCTGTATTTAATGGCCTTAACCTGAGACTCTAGTCTAGACCCACTGCCATTGCACTACCGCCTCCCCTATAATCCAGGAGAAACCAAAGAGAAACAGTTCAAATGATCAAAAAGTCAAAAGAGAGCATCAGAGGAACTGCACCCTAGTGAATCGACAACACAGGGTGTGATAGGGCCATTGGCAAGGAGAAGCAGCAACCTGTAACCAGAACTAAGTGATTCCACAACTAACAGATCAGATCTGCAGTCCTGCCACATCCAGCCATGAATGGTGGTGGCCAATTAAACGATTCAATAGAGGAGGAGGCTCCACAAATATCTCCAATCTCAATAATAACGGAGCTCAACACATCACTGCAGAGCTCTGAATCTGTCTTCAGTCAGATCTGCAGTGAGGATGTGCCATTTAGGCCTCCTCCTGAAACATCCAGCATCACAGATGACAGCCTCCAACCAATTCAGTTCAGCCCATATGATACCAGGAAGTGACTGCACGCATCGGATAATTGCAACCACTATGGGCTCTGCCAACATTCCAGCTATTGTGCTCCATGGCTAGTCCCTAGCCAAGCTGCTCTGGGATAATTACAACATTGGTCTCCACCCAGCAATGTGGGAAATTGCCCAGCCTAGTCCTTTTCTTAAAGAGCCGGACATCTCCAACCTCAACCAGTTACTGAGATAACAAGGTGTAGAGCTGGATGAACACAGCAGGCCAAGCAGCATCAGAGGAGCAGGAACCCTAGACCCTAGGCCCGAAACATCAGCCTTCCTGCTCCTCTGATGCTGCTTGGCCTGCTGTGTTCATCCAGCTCTACACCTTGTTATCTCAGATTCTCCAGCATCTGCAGTTCCTACTATCTCAGCCAGTTACTGCTCCATCTGTCTACTCTCAATCATCACCAAAGTGATGGGAAGGAGGGCTAACAGCTGTATCAGGTGGCACTTGCTCAGCAATAACCTGCTCAATTTGGGTTCCACCAGGAACACTTTCTTCTGTTTGATCTAATTACAGCCTTGGCCCAAACATAAATTCCAGAGGTGAGGCGAGAATGACTGCCCTTGACATCAGGACAACATTTGACCAAGTGTGGCCTCAAGAAACCTGAACAAAAGTAGAGCCAATGGAAATCGGGAAGAAATATCCAAAGAACAAGAAACAAAGAACTGTGGATCTTGAAAATCTCAAACAAAATCAGAAATTACTGGAACTCATTACCTCTTGTCAAATCACTTCACAGTGTGAACTACCTCTGGGGTACAGTGACTATTGTTATGTAGACTTACACTTTATGTAGATTAAGGAGAGGAAGTTTGAGCCTGGTCAGAAGCAGGAAGCTGCTCAGCAATTGATGTCTCATTCATCCTGAACAGGAAGTCTAAGGCACATACAGTAAATGCGGCTGCTCAGAGCAGAACAGTCAGATACAGCATGGAGAAATTTCTACCCACTTGCTGCTTTCGCCCTGCAATGTGGAAACCTCGCACAGTGTAGGAGAAGGAACATTTCAGGGTAAAGAACCTTTATTGACTGTTTTTACAACATTAATATATGTTTTGTAGATTGATGTATAGTTTGTTCACATATTCATGTTTCAGACACACACATAAGCACTCATATACATACTGACTGTAACACGCAACCACTCACATATATGCAAAAATACACACTTTGACACAAACAAATACACACACACTCAAACAAGAACACACGCTCAGACACAAACACTCGTACATGCACTCAAAAACACACAGACACACACATACAAAGTCAAACACATATACACACACAAATCAAATACATACACATACACGCACGCAGTGAAACACACACAGACACTAAGACACAAACACTCACGCATAGCTGTGTTAAAACATACACACACACAAACTCTCACACACACACACAAACTCATACACACAGACAAACGCATACACACACAAACTCTCACACACACAAACTCATACACACACAAACACAAACTCA
>NC_063360.1:34683700-34687930 GCF_021869965.1 Rhincodon typus | reverse complement strand
ACACACACACACACAAACTCTCACACACACAAACTCATACACACACACACACACACACAAACTCTCACACACACACACTCATACACAAACAAACTCACACACACACACACACACGCATACAGACACATGCACACACTCAGCTATACACAAATGTTTGCACTCACACATATACTTTCTAGTAAGAGTTAATTGAACTAGAACATGTTAACTTTGCAGTCTATATTCCAGAACTGTTTGACCTGATGTCGAAGCTGCCTGACACAAATTGCAGCCAGTAATGTGTTTTGAAGTGCAGTTACTGTTGTAATGTGGAAAACATAGCAGCAAACTGTTGCACAGCAAGCTCCCACAAACTGTAATGTGAGCATGAGCAGATAACCAGCTATTACCGATGTTAAATGAGGAATTAATTGTGACCAGGACATTAGGGAGAAAACTGGCTACTTTTTCCCAGATGTGACGTGGAATTGTTTACATCCATCTGAATGGACGGGTAGGGCATCAGTCTAAGTCTCATCCAGACGTCAGGGCCTCTGGCATGTGGCACTGTAGCAAGCGTGACAGTCTTATTTCTATGTTCATGTGTCCAGAGTGGGGAGAACCTTCAACTTTCTGACTCAGATGTGACATTATTGAGCATTGAGTTACGGCTGACACCTTTCAGCCTGGCCTTCCGCATTATTGTTGTGTTCTTCCAGCCTGCAGTGGAGACTGGAACAGCCAGGAGCCCACATTCAACGTGTGAGCTGGGTGTTACCAGGCAGGGTGGATCAGATGCCCCTGCCTGATTCACATTCCCCTGGATCTAGCAGATTGAAGGATCAGGTGGGTTTTGAAATTGAGAAATGATTGCTTTGCTCCTTTAGATTACCAAACAACCAATCAGTGAAACTGGAGATCTAAACACCCTTCCCTTTCCCCACTGTTTTGTTCAATCGCTCAGTTAGAATGGGGTCTCATAAACAAGTCAATCTCACATTACCGTTTGTTGGAGCTTGCTAAGTGTTCATTGACTGCTGTCTTCCCTGTATTAGACTATCCTGTGAAATTACTTCAGTGACTGTAAAGCACTTTAGGACATCCTGTGGTCATGAAAGACACTACGTAAACACGACTCCACTTTATCAATTTCATTTTCAATCCATGTTCTAAATGACTCAGGTTGAATTCACAGCAAGAACTTGTGTCATTTAACCACCCAATCCACAATTATTCAGTAGAGCCAATAGAAGGTTATGTTTATTGTGAGGGGAATTGAATACAAGAGTATGGAGGTTATAAGCAATTTGGAAACAGTAAGGACTGCAGACAGCTGGAAGCTACAGTCAATAAACATGGAGCTGGAAAAGCACAGCAGGTCAGACAGCATCCGAGGAGCAGGAAAGCCAACGTTTTGAGCCGAAACCCTTCGTCACAACTGCTTGACTTTCCTGCTCCTCGGATGCTGTCTGACCAGCTGTCCTTTTTCAGCTTCACATTTACTGACAGTAAGGAGGTTATATTTCAGTTGTATAGCTTATTAGTGAGACTGCATCTGGACTACTGTGTATTTTACTGGTCACTGTACTTATAGAAGGATGGTTAATATGTTGGAAGCAATTCAGAGAAGAGTTACTGGATTAATACCTGGAATGAGCGGATTGCCTTAAAAGAAGAGACAAGACAGGCTAGGACAGTATCCTCTGGTGTTTAGAAGAAGATCTTGAGGGGACTTGACCAAGTGGATGTGGGAAGGATGTTCTCTCTTATAAGAGAATCTAGAACTAGGGGGTTTAAAACTAAGGGGTCACCATTCAAGACAGAGATGAGGAAACTTCTCTTTCTGTCAGATGATTGCAAGTCTTTGGAATTCCCTGCCCCAAAAGGCAATGGATGGAGAATTTTAAAATAGTTTAAGGCTGAATTAGATTGATTGTTGATTAGAGGGATGATGTAAGATTGTTGGAGATATGCAGGAATGCAGAGTTGAGGTTAAAACCAGATCCGCCACGCTCTTATTGAATGGTGGAGCAGGCTCGAAGGGCTGAGTGGCCTACTTTTGTTTCTTGACTGTGCATGACTACATTTTGCTGGAGAGATCACCCAGCTTCAATCCTGAGTTCTGTTTAACATGTTCATAGACAGCAATGTCAACTAGAGTCTGTAGACTGTTTGGTAAATAGACTTGGCAAATTGGAAGGCGAGTAGTTTATTTTAATGAGTCCTGCTGTAATCCTTGCCCTTCTCATTGGCTGACACAATGGCACCAAGGGGATTGTATCTAAACCCAGTGCTGCTGCCAACCCTGGCTCTGCCCTAATCCTGAGCCATTTTGCCAGAGGGGAAAGACCGGGTGGGAATTATTGTAGGCAGTGGGTAGAGAGTCAACCTGTTAAATTCCATTAAGACTTACTGCTGTAGGATGATGGGAACATTGCTGTTGTCCTCCATACTCCCAGAGTTGTTAAGGAAGAATGTAGTTGCTGGGGTTTTCAGGCAGCGGAGCAGGACCCCAGTGTTTAAATGTGAGTGTGGAAGCTTCCCAGCCTGGTCAGCTTCAGGCACTAAGGACACTTTAAATTTAAAGTTTAGAAAGCTAGAAAGGAGACATGTGCCTTCAGGTACCTGCCAAGGTAACCTACTGCTCCATCTGAGAGACAGGGTCCAGCCTCATGATCTGCTATTGTCCTTGAGATTGGCCTCCAGCCACTCATTTAACAATGGAAAGGAGATGGCCTAGTGGTATTATCGCTGGACTGTTAATCCAGAGACCCAGATAACGTTCTGGGGACCCGGGTTCAAATCCCTGCCGCGGCAGATGGTGGAATTTGAATTCAATAAAATATCTGGAATTAAGAATCTAATGATGACCATGAATCCATTGTTGATTGTCAGAAAAACCCATCTGGTTCACTAATGTCCTTTAGGGAAGGAAACTGCCATCCTTACCTGGTCTGGCCTATATATGACTCCAGACCCACAGCAATGTGGTTGATTCTGAACTGCCCTCTGGGCAATTAGGGATGGGCAATAAATGCTGCCTAGCCAGTGATGCCCTCATCCCGTGAATGAATTAAGGAAAAAAAAATTCAGAGGAAATCACAAAAGCAAAGAACTTCAGATCCTGGAAATTAGAAACAAGAAAGTTCTGAAGAAGGGAAACATTACTCCTGCTTTCCCTCCACAGATGCTGGCAGCCCTGCTGAATTTTTCTAGAAATTTCTGATTTTGTATTGGTAGAAATCACAGTTGGATGTCCATCCCCACACAATGTGAATGTCTGCCCCCAAAGGGTTGCCAAGCCAGAGGGGAGAACCCTGTCCTCTGATTTTTAACAGAGTCAACAATCTGGTTTAAAATAATTCTCTCAATGAAGTGTATAACGCTTCGGGGAATGTAAGATGTTTGGTGCTGAAAAGAGGTTTCACCTTGTGAGAGAGACTAGAAGTAGGGTAACACAGTTTAAAAATGAGAGCAGTCCCATTTAAGAAAGAGATGAGGAGGATTTATGTTCTCTCAGAAGCTCACGAGTCTTTGTAACTCTCCTCCCCAGGAATGGGTAGGTGTGGGCCATTGACAGACAAAAACAATCTTGACCAACAGGGAGTCAAAGTTTATTGGAGGTTGGTGGGAAAGTGGAGTTAAAGCCACAGTCAGATCAGCTATCACCTTATTGAATGCTGGAGTTGGCTGCAAAGTTGAATGGCCTATTACTTATGAAATTTGTATGTCTGCATTTTTTGTTTAGTGTTAACTAAAGTAGCTAACCACTGATCCCTCATCCCTTTTTTGGTCAGTACGCCACAGAGTGTGGTACGAAATCATGGAGGGTTGATGGATCGTGATGAATTTGGTGAGTGAACATAAGCCAGTACAGCACAAGAACAGACCCTGTGGTACTGGTAATGGCAGTGCTGGAGATGATGGGAATGGTAATGGTGGTGACAGAGGTGATGGTGTTAGTGGAGACATTGATGATGGTGGAGATGGTGGTGATGAATGGTGACAGTATGGATGGTGGTGGAGGTGGTGGGGACAAGGTGATGGTGGAAACAGTGGAGATGGTGATGGTGGGGACAGGGAGATGGTGGGGACAGGGAGATGGTGATGGTGGGGACAGGGTGATGGTGGGGACAGGGCGATGGTGGGGACAGGGAGATGGTGATGGTGGGGACAGGGAGATGGTGGGGACAGGGTGATGGTTGGGACAGGGAGATGGTGATGGTGGGGACAGGGTGATGGTGGGGACAG
>NC_063360.1:34683265-34683600 GCF_021869965.1 Rhincodon typus | reverse complement strand
GATGGTGATGGTGGGGACAGGGTGATGATGTTGTCAGGGAGATGGTAGGGACAGGGTGATGGTGATGGTGGGGACAGGGAGATGGTGGGGACAGGGAGATGGTGGGGACAGGGTGATGATGGGGACAGGGAGATGGTGATGGTGGGGACAGGGAGATGGTGGGGACAGGGTGATGGTGATGGTGGGGACAGGGAGATGGTGGGGACAGGGTGATGGTGATGGTGGGGACAGGGGGATGGTGGGGACAGGGAGATGGTGGGGACAGGGTGATGGTGGGGACAGGGTGATGGTGGGGACAGGGCGATGGTGGGGACAGGGTGATGGTGATGGTGGGG
>NC_063360.1:34682737-34683165 GCF_021869965.1 Rhincodon typus | reverse complement strand
TGGTGGGGACAGGGCGATGGTGATGGTGGGGACAGTGTGATGGTGGGAACAGGGTGATGGTGGGGACAGGGAGATGGTGGGGACAGGGAGATGGTGAGATGGGGACCGGGTGATGGTGATGGTGGGGACAGGGTGACGGTGGGGACAGGATGATTGTGATGGTGGGGACAGGGTGATGGTGGGGACAGGGTGATGGTAATGGTGGAGACAGTGGTGACTGTGATGATGGAGACAGTGGTGATGGTGTTAATTGAGATATTAGTGATGGTGATGGTGAAGATGGTGGGGATGGTGATGGTGAAAATGGTGGAGATGGTGGTGGTTGGTGGAGGTGGTGGGGATGGTGATGGTGGAGATGGTGGTGATGGTGGTGATGGTGGGGATGGTGGAGATGGTGTGGACAGTGGTGTTGGTGGAGATGGTGGAGA
>NC_063360.1:34672581-34682727 GCF_021869965.1 Rhincodon typus | reverse complement strand
GGTGGAGATGGTGTGGACAGTGGTGTTGGTGGAGATGGTGGAGATGGCGGGGATGTTGACACTGATGATGACAGCAGAGTTGATCTTGATCATTTGCCCTGGGGACTGTGTGGAAATCATGCCGATGGCAATGTTATAAAAGGAAACTTGATGGTTTTCCCACCTTGTTGTGAGGTATCATTTCATTTCTTCATCAATGGAGATTCACAGCCATGAAACATCCTCTAATTTGATGTTTTACAGAAATGTAGAAACTAGGAGCAGGAACAGGCCATTCAGCCCTTTTAGTCTTTTCCACTCTTCAGTATGATTATGGCTGATCCTCTATCTTACTGCCATATTCCCGTTTTCTCCCCATACCCTTTTTCAAATTCAAAATAGATCAGTCTCTTCCTTTAAATATATTCAGTGACTCGGCCTCCACAGCCTCCTGTGATAGATATTCCCACAGGTTTGTAGGAATGATCTGACTTGACTGGAGATCGATTGTGGGGAAATACTTTGCTGTTGAATGAAGGGTGCATTTCTCTAATATTTACCCCTAGGTCAAAAATAGAAATTCTAAACGCAAATAATCAAACTTTTCCAAAATCACTTCAACCCCTTTTCGGTTATATATCTGCTTGAAGGCTAAAGTGACATTGTGCAAAACAGAGAGTCCATTGAGTTCAGCTTCCAGGAAACATTGAGTATGGCCACTCAGGCTTCCATTGGCAAGTCATCAGGAGATGGGGTGAGATGATAACTAAGAGGTAATGTCCCTGGACTAGGACTCTAGAGAGTCCCAGGTTAACATGGTAGTTGATACAGGATTATAGCAGCTGGTGGAATTCAATTCAGTTAAAGAACCTCACATTGAAAGCTGGTGTCTGGTTCACCAATGTCCTTTTGGGAAGGAAACCTGCTGGCCTTACTCAGTCTGGACCACATGCGACTCCAGACCCACACAATGTGGTTGACTCTTAACTGCCCCCTGAGATGGCTGAGAAAGCCACGCAGCTCCAGGACGACGAGAGATGGGCAACAAATGTTGGCTTTCCCGGCAACATTCACATCCCACGAAAGAGTAAAGATAGGTAATTGTCTGAGAGACATTCACCATCACAATTTAATTCCCAAGCACAACCTGATGGCCTTGCCCAATGTTACAGGAAGCTTCTGTCATTTCTGAGTGCTATGACGAAGGTCATTACCAGCAATTGGTGAGCCAGAATAGGAAAGTGACCCAATCTCACTCTTTAACCTCATTTCCTTGACTAATAGGATTTGTCACAAACAGTGACTATGGGCATCATCAAGTGTATTGGCTTAGAAACTCTACAAAAGTGGGGGAGGAGGGAAATATTTTTCTCCTTATGGCATTGTTGGCATGGCCAGTATCTGGTGCCGTTCTTATCTGCCCTGAAGAAGCTGGTGGTGAGCTGCCTTCTTAATGTTGTTGTCCATGTGCTGTAGGGAGACCTACAATGCTGTTAGGGAGGGAATTCCAGGATTTTTACCCAGTGCCAATGAAGGAATGGAGGTATGTTTCCAAGTCAGGATGGCACATGACTGAAGGGAACTTGCAGGTTCCAATGTTCACTTGTAGCTGCTGAAATTGTCATTGTGGATGATAGAAATCAACGGCTTGGAAGATGATATTATCTTGACATTAAGTGCTGATTAATTCACTAGCCAAAGGCTGTTTCTTCATGAATATGACGACAACTAAATGACCAGTCAGTCTCAACAACCACCCCAACTGAATATTCCCTCGTGATGCCAGCCAGAGTGGTAATGCCACATAACACCTTCCACTGTATTTTGTAACAAAATACATGTGACAAATAAATCAAACTCAGACACATTATGTTTAAATTAGTGAGGTGACTCTTGCTCTGGGCCAGCAATCTAAGGTTAAACCCAACTAATAGAGCAATAGAAAGCCTGTGTCACAGTGGGAATATCACTGGGCTAATAATCCTGAGCTCCAGGCTAATTCTGTAGGGTTTCAATCCTACCATGGCAGCTTGTGGAATTTCAAACTCTGGTGCTTTGTGGACAAGAGGAAACAGTTTGTTGGCAGAGAGGCATCATAAATTCAACTCATTGTTGGACAAGGTATTTGCACTGATTAATAAAACTGCAGTGCGAGAAGATGAGAGATGAAAGTCTCCTTTCCAATTCTGGTCTGTGTTAAGTTTGCTGAACTCAACACATTTCTGTTATGCTGATCAGATCAGGGTGTCTTGAAGAGCATTACACACAGTGAATCACCTTAGAAATGTGAATACAGTTGGAGTGTGTCAGCCAGAGTGTTTGCACATGTCAAGATCCCAAAAGTAGCGATGAGATAAATAAGCAGACTATTCACTTTAATGATGGTGGTCCAGTGATTTACGGGGAGAGTGGCATTGCGGTAGTGTGTGATTAAATATGTGAGATATATGTAAATTAAATTTGAGTTTGGTTATCAGAATAGTGGTATATGGGTGTTGGTTATTTTTGTGGAGGGAGTTTTTAAAAAATCATCAGAAAGCCCTTCTGAAACAATGACATAATCCAGTGAGTGGGTCACTGCAGAAGCCTGAAGTGTTGATGGAAGGCAATGTTTATATCAGGGGTTTATGGCTGGTAGGTTAAATATGAAAGCTTGTTTTCAGGTGAGAATAATCAAAGATTTATTTTAGATTAGGAAAGTTTAGTTTATGGCATGTTGGAGGAGACGTGCCTGGAGTCAGCGCAAGTTTTAGTTTTCTCTCTTTATAGGAATGTAGGACGGGACAGAGAAAACAAAGCCACTTCAAGAGAAAAGTTTTATTTCTTGAAATTTCCAAACCCAGAGAGATTGGTTAGAAATCTGCAGATTATTGGAATGAAGCTTAGTCTCTCAGAGTTGCTGAAGAGTTCACGTTGGTTTATTTGAAAAAGATTCATTGAATCATCTCCACAATTCATAGCAAAGAAATTATAAGGAGTTGTTTGATTAGTACCCAAAGGATTTGAGCAATGGGGTGTACTATCTCTGGACTATTCCCCATTACCAGGAATTTATCTTTTTCTTCTTTATTCATTCATGGGATGAGGGTGTTGCTGACCAGGCAGCATTTATTGCCCATCCCTAATTGTCCAGAGTCAACCCCATTGCTGTGGGTCTGGAGTCACGTGTAGGCCAGACCAGGTAAGGATGGCAGTTTCCTTCCCTAAAGGACCTTAGTGAACCAGGTGGATTTTTCCTGACAACCAATTCATGGGCATCATTAGATTCTTAATTTCAAGTATTTTATTGAATTCAAATTCCACCATCTGCCGTGGCAGGGATTCGAACCCGGGTCCCCAGAACATTACCTGGGTCTCTGGATTAACAGTCTGGTGATAGTACCACTGGGCCATTGCCTCCCCTTAAAAGATTGAAAAATAGATCGAAAACTTTGTTTTGCTGTGTTGCTGTAACATTTCACTTAACTGCTCTACACTTAGATTGCTTTTTTAAAATTTATTTCTTCCTTTGTGCGAGGAAAAGTTCTGCTACGTGAGTAAAGAACAGCCTCATGTGACTACATTATAGTAACTGATTACCATAGTAACTTTATAAAAATACATACGATCTATCAAGCCAGATTTCATTCTGGGATCTTACTTGTCCAATAGTAACACCAGCTGAAATCTTAACAAATGTCACTCTGCTAATAATTCAGTAGTCCAGGTTAATACCCTGGAAATATGCATTCAAACCCCACCAAGGCATCTGGTGGAATTTAAATTTAATTCTGGAATATAAAAAAAGTCTGAGAGCTGGTGACCATAAAACTGCCATTGAACTTTGTCAAAACCCATCTGGTTCACTGATATCTTTTAATCTGGTACCCTTACCTGGTCTGGCCTGCATGTGACTCCATACCAACAGCAATGTAATTAGCTCTTAACCATTCTCCAAATGGCTGAACCAATTACTCAGATAACCAATGCTGACCTTGTCAGTGAGGCCCACATCCTGTAATAAAAATAAAGGGGAAAATAAAGCTATGAAGAGGGAACACTGGATGGGTAGCTGACACCAAGCTACATTCTGTAAATGAACCCATTATCAAGAAAAGTTGCAGTATCTAGTTTCATGTACACCAGATGCTTGAGTTCCGATTACCGTCAGTTACCATGCAGTATTCCAGTTGAAGGGCTTTACATTTCTGACCTGCCTGTTGCAGTGCTTGTAAGAAGGTCAGCAAGGTGGATCTCAGAATCTAGTTCCCTAGCTGACAGATAAGAAGCGGATGTTGGACATCCTGTTCACACAGAGAGCTGGCTCTAAGGAAACTGGATCAGTGTCAAGGACTCTCCTTGTGTAAACATAGGGTGATGTGGTGACGGTATACAGGCCTCTGTGGAGCTATTTCACCCATCACAGGACCTTAGGACATCCTGAAGCAGGTTCACAAACAAAGTGTTGTATTGTTTTTGACATTTTTGAGTCACATTCACAGTATGGAAAACAAGCAAGCAAATCCTTGTTTGGCAGTGATGGAGTAAATGACTAGTCTCTCCTCGTGAAAGTTGCATGGTCAGTTGTATGTAATAACAGCTGGGACATAATTGTTACACACACACACACACACACACACACACACACACACACACACACACACACACACACACCCTCCCCCATCCGTACTCGCTGAAACTGCCCAGGAAACTGCAGATGTTTCATTTCATGAGTAGCTGCTAAATTCTTTTAGGGGAATTTATACTTGTAGTAATATTTCAGGGAAATCTGAAATGAGGCAGCTTGTTACTTATGGTAAAAATGCAATTTCCAAAGATCACACATGTGTAAATAGAGTACAATATTGTTCACGTCGCTTATGGCTTGTTTTCAGAAGAATACAAACTCCAGGTCATTTGCATTGAGAGCTGACACAGTGACTTAGTTATAGATAAAATCACCACAGTCCTAAAGAGCTGCTCTCTCATTACAGAGAGACAACTGATGGTGAGTTTACCCTGAGGATCACCACAAACAAGGCAAAGGGAAAGATTAAAAAAAGCAGGACCTGCGCTGTAATCTCAACTGGCACAGGAGTTGAACCCATGCTGTTGGAGCTAATACTGTGTCATTAGCCAGCCATCCAACTGAGGAACCAACCCCTTAAAGGTAAAGTCCCAATTCTGTTATGGTCCCAAAGGACCATGGGCTGCTCCTTCATCAGAGAGAGAGTGACCATGCCTCAGGCAAGGGGCAAGGCTGAGAAGTTGGAACCTGCACAATAGCCTTAGCCGGTGTGGGAATTGAACCCATGCTGTTGGTGTAATTAATGAAAGTAGTGTGTAGAAAAGTGGACGGAAGGGCTGGGTTGATTGTAACGATTGAGACACTGCTGTCAATTTCACTGAGAGGGAATGAGCTGAGTCTCCCGTCCCGTGTCCCAGCCTCTGCACGTGTTCACACGGCAGTGAAACTCACCCTCGCAATGTCCAGGCCAGAGAAATCAATGGCATCATTGATGTGGATGGACGATCCAGAGGGGCTACACAGCTTTGTCAGGACGCCACGTCCAGATTCCTGATGGAAATGGTTAAAGTCACCGAGCTGCAGCACCCCTGCAGACACAGCGCAGTGTACATACACCTGCTCACAGCCAGGCGGGTCTATCCACTGAAGGATAGATTTCCTGTTCGTGCCTCGCATGTTCACACCATTGTCAACCCAGTCTTCTTCTCTGACCACTGCCTCCTGCTGGCTGTCACCTGCAAGACGGCCAAAGGGCTGGCAAGGGAATGTGGAAGCTAATTGTGAAACTGTTGACCCCAGAGCACAATGAGGAGGTTAGAAGAGATTACACAGGGTACAGAACCCTGAAGCCCCTCTTTCAGTCTCCAGCAGACTGATGGAGAAGCAATCAAGGGGAACCAGAACCTCAAGATGCTTTTTTTCATCCTCAAAGGTGTTAAGCAGGTGAGAGAGAGATGGGGAAAACTGTCCAAACTCCAGTAAAGCATGCAGGCCCTACTCTTGCTGCAGACAATGGGGGTCAGTGTCACAGAGGGTCTCCAGGAGGTAAAGAGTCAGCAAGACTCACTCTTTGCCTCAGAGGCCTCCAAGATAATCTTCCAGGGTCTGCTCCGTGGAGCAGGATGAGACGTGTTCATGTTTCCTCTTCCAGAAGGTGCACAGGGAGATCTCCGTGCTCAGCAGCCTGAAGGAAAAAGATGGCTCAGTAACATCATCTCAGTCTGACATCCTGAGGGTCAGCAAATCCTTTTATACCAGACTGTATGACACGAAGCCCCCTGAAACTGCAGCCTCCCAGTCGTTCCTGTCCTCTCTCACAGAGGTTTTAGACAACAGCACGAAGGAGAGCCTGGACCAGCTGATATCTCTGGATGAGCTGAGCAAGGCCTTCGAGTCCTTGGGAAAGAATAAATCTCCCAGAAGCGACAGCTTATTGGCCGTGTTGTATTCAGCTCTGTGGGACCTGATTGGCCAGGACCTGCTGTATGCTTCTGGCCAGGTACCATGTGCGAATCCATGAGGAAAGGTACCATCACCCTCATCTACAAGCAGAATTGGGAGAGGGAGGAAATTAGAAATTGGCGACCAATCTCACTGCTGAATGCAGATTACAAAATCCTGTCTAAGGCATCGCCAACTGGGTCAGGTCTGCTCTGGAATCGGTGATTCACCCCGACCAAACCTGTGCTGTACTGGGCAGAACAATCTCTGAGAACCTCACATTCCTCAGAGATACAATCACGTACATGCAGGATTGGGGAGCAGACACCAGCCTCATCAGCTGGGACCAGGAGAAGGCCTTTGACAGCATATTGTGCATGTACACGTGGGACATGGTCTCCAAAATGAGGCTTAGAAAGGGAACCAGTGACTGGATCTGACTGCTCTACACAGCTTTGTCAGTGCAGTCACAATCAATGGATCTAGAGTCAGGCAGGGCTGCCCATTCCTACTGCCTTCTTTGTGTGTTGTATAGAGCCCTTTGCTGAGTCCATCAGGAAGGATGTGAGCCTGAGACGGGTGACTATTTCAGATAGCGGGGGCCTGCAGGTCAAAGCCTCCCTATACATGGATGACATCACCATTTTCTGCTCTGACCTGCTGTCCGTGCACACGCTCATGAGCATCTGTGACCATTTGAACTGGCCTCGGGATCCAAAGGAAAACGAGGCAAGAATGAGGCCCATGTTCTTTAGGAACTGGGCCGACCAAATCTTTATCCCCTTCGCTGTGAGGGCAGACTACCTGGAGGTGTTGGGAATATGGTTCAGAGGTGCTGGGGTGCACAAAATCTTGGGAGGAAGGTATTGCCAAAGTTAGGCAGAAACTGGTCTTTTGGGAGCACTGCTCCCTCTCTATTCCGGGTAAAAACCTGGTCATCAGGTGTGAGGTACTCTCTCTGTTTTTGTACATGGTGCTGGTCTGGCCGATTCCCCAAAAATGCGCTGCTGCAGTCACCCGAGCCATCTTCCAGTTCATCTGGAGGTCTAAGATGGACAGTGTCTGTAGGAACACCATGTACAAAACTTTGGCTAAGGGAGGGAGGAAGGTACCCAACATCACCATCATCCTGATGGCCACCTTTGGGTGTGTGTGCGCAGACCCTCGGTGCACAAACACCCAAACTCAATGACACCCAGTCTGGGTTCCACCAGGGCCACTCAGCTCCTGACCTCATTATAGCCCTGGTTCAAACACGGACAAAGGAGCTGAATTCCAGAGGTGAAGTGTGAGTGACAACCCTTGGCATCAAGGCCACATTCGACCAAGTGTGGTATCAAGGAGCCCTAGCAAAACTGGAATCAATGGGTATCAGGGGACAAATGCTCTGGTGGTTAGAGTCATACCTGACACGTAGGAAGATGGTCATGGTTGTTGAAGGCCAACCATCTCAACTCCAGGACATTTCTGCAGGAGTTCCTCAGGGTAGTGTCCTCAGCCCAACCATCTTCAGCTGCTTCATCAATGACCTTCCCTCTATCATAAGGTCAGAAGTGGGGACGTTCGCCGATGATTGCACAACATTCAGCACCGTTCGTGACTCCTCAGATACTGAAGCAGTCCATGGTCACATGCAACAAGATCTGGACAATATCCAGGCTTGGGCTGACAAGTGACATTCGCGCCACACAAATGCCAGGCTATGACCATCACCAATAAGAGACAATCTAACCACCACCCCTTGACGTTCAATGGTGTTACCATCACTGAATCCCCCACTATCAACATCCTGGGGGTTACCATTAACCAGAAACTCAACTGGACTCACCACGTAAACAGTGGCTACAAGAGCAGGCCAGATGTTGGGAATACTGCGAGTAATTCACATCCTGATTCCTCAAAGCCTGTCCATCATCTACAAGGCACACTCAGGAGTGTGATGGAATACTCCCCACTTGCCTGGATGAGTGCAGCCCCAACAATATCCAAGAAACTTAACACCATCCAGGACAAAGCAGCCCACTTGATTGGCACCACATCCACAAACATCCACTCCCTCCACCACCGACACTCAGTAGCAGCAGTGTGTACTGTCTACAAGATGCACAGCAGAAATTCACCAAAGATCTTCAGACAGCACCTTCCAAACCGAAGACCACTTCCATCTAGAGGGACAAGGGCAGCAGATGTTTGGGAACACCACCACCTCCAAATACCCCTCTAAGCTACTCACCATTCTGACTTGGAAATACATCGTTGTTCCTCCACGGTTGCTGGGTCGCAATTCTGGAATTCCCTCCCAAATGGCATTGTGGGTCAACCGACAGCAGGACGACTGCAGCGGTTCAAGAAGGCAGCTCACCCCCACCTTCTCAAGGGCAACTAGGGATGGACAAGAAATGCTGGGCCCAGCCAGCGATGCCTACATCCCACAAAATGAATAGAAAAAGAAACCAAGTGTCATGATGTTCTTTGGTGTTGTGAAGGATGGGATTGGCCATGTTCATAGAATCCCTACAGTGTGGAAACAGGCCCTCAGCCCAGCAAGTCCACACTGAACCTCGGAGCATCCCATCCAGACCCATCCCCCTATAACCCACCCAATCTACACATCCCTGAACACTACAGGCAATTTAGCATGGCCAATCCACCTAGCCTGCATATCTTTGGACTGTGGGAGGAAACCAGAGCACCCAGAGGAAATTCACGCAGACAAGGGGAGAATGTGCAAACTCCACATGGACAGTCACCCAAGGCTGGGATTGAACACAGGTCCCTGGCACTGTGAGGCAGCAGTGCTAACCACTGAGCCACTGAGCCACCATACCACCTGTGTTACCACAGAACGCTCCAAATAGTTGGACCATTCCATACCATCTGACCTTCATGGAGAAATTTGTAAAGAGAAAGACCTTTGGTCAC
Organism: Rhincodon typus; assembly: GCF_021869965.1. NCBI lineage: Eukaryota > Metazoa > Chordata > Chondrichthyes > Orectolobiformes > Rhincodontidae > Rhincodon > Rhincodon typus. The sequence continues at coordinate 34,673,378 of NC_063360.1, read as the reverse complement.
AAGTCCAAGTGGTCAGCACGTAGTGTCCTTGGGAGCTAGCAGGAAGAGGAGAGGCTGGGTCCTGTCATGTGTTTCCCTGAGCCAACTGTCACAGTCATTCAGCAGAATGCCTCCTCACCAGAACCAAGTACCAAGTACATTGCCTGGTTGGTGGTGAGAAGGGCACCATCTGTGAGATCCTTCATGTACACCCAGAGTCTCTGTGACACCACACGCTGCCCTCAAAGTGGCTGCCGCAGGACAAGTTGAGAACTGTCCCACATCTCCTTTACAAAGGAACCCTGGAGTAAGATGCAGTGGTTTGTGTTGAGGTTCGTCCCGAGCAGTTTCTTGACGCGGGACTGTGCTACACGAGTTGTACACTGAGACAAACATCAGCTGCAGCTGGAGGGCCATCAGCTCGGTGAAAGACACTCTTTAGGTCTGCCTGAAACTTGTTGGTCTTCCAGAACAAGGAGTTGATCTCGAGTAAGTGTTGCAGACTGGCATATTCCAAGGCTCAGGTCTACATGCTGAGGGACACGTTAAAGCTTGGGGCAACAGCTGCCAAAGTGCAGCGGGGAAAGACCACTGTCTGAGCTCTTTCTGTCAAAGTACAGTGGGGGCCTATTCAGTTATCAGACCCTCCTGGTGCCTTTAATGCACGTAAATATAGTCTGGTTCAAATGAAAGATAGTAGGAACTGCCGATGCTGGAGTCTGAGATAACAAGGTGTAGAGCTGGATGAACACAGCAGGCCAAGCAGCATCAGAGGAGCAGGAAAGCTGATGTTTCGGGTCTGGACCCTTCTTCAGAAA
>NC_063360.1:34563353-34672181 GCF_021869965.1 Rhincodon typus | reverse complement strand
TGGGAGGGTGAGTAGTTGTTAATGGGGACTGTTAGTGACTAACAACAAGGGGTGTGTAGTGGCAGGCTATGTGCTCCTGATTTACAGCATCTGCAGATCTTTCAGTTTTTATTTAGTATTTAATACTATGCTTGGTTGGTTACAAAATGTGCCCTGAGGTTGTGGAATTCACTAGCATAAGTAAATGCAAGTTTTGTTTTATCAATCTATCAAACAGGCTTTTTTCTTGGTTTTGAGTACCCACTATTCACATGAAGCTGCTTATGCTTTCTAATCAATGTCTACATCTGAAAGAGGCTGTTAGCCTCATTTTCCTGTGTGCTAGATTTTTGCTAACGTCGACATTGCCAGCTTTGGCTTAAACTTGATCTTTCAGCTTCATTCTGGGATTTAGCAGAGCCGTACCTGAGATATCTGGCACTCCAGACGGATCCAGTCCCAGGATTGCAACCTCTGTGTTGTGTTTAACCCCAAGATGAACTCCTGCTCACACACTCACTGAGCCCCTGCCTACTCTTGGAGCAAATTACTGCAGATGCTGGAACCTGAACTGAAAACAACAAATGCTGGAGATCACAGTGGGTCAGGTCGCATCCGTGAAGAGAGAGCAAGCTAATGTGTCGAGTCTCCATGACTCTTCATCAGAGCTGATGTGAAGTGTGGAGGGGGCAGCATTTTATGCAATAGTTGGTGGGGGGGAGATGTGGTTGGGAGGGTAGAGTGCTGGGGGAGAAAGGCTGTTGATAGTTCAGATTAAGTGATTGGAACGTGAGAATGGCAGAACAAGTGTGTCTAACTGCCATTTGGGGAGAAAGGAGAGAGGGCCTGGTGACAGAGGAATTAACAAGTAAAGCTAAAAGAAAGGGAAGGAATGGGAGGGATAGTAGGTACTGCCGATGCTGGGGAATCTGAGATAACAAGGTGTAGAGCTGGATGAACACAGCGGACCAAGCAGCATCAGAGGAGCAGGAAAGCTGACGTTTCCGGTTTTTCAGAAATGGGAGCTGGTTCACAATCTGGAAGTGTCGAACCCGCCTAACTGTCACTGCTAACATCGCTCAACTCCCAATCAACTCTGCCTGCTTCAGTTCATCTGCTGAAGGAAACCTTGCTCCAGTCTTTCATTACCTCAAAACATAGCCTTTCCATTAACATCGTGGGAATTCTCACCTTCCACCATGTTTATGAGATCATCCATAGCTCTTCTGCCTATTGTCTAACTTTCACCAAATCTACTTCAGTCATATCCCATGCGTTCGCTGAACTACATCTGGCCTTGCTCCCACAATGTCCCACTTTCAAAGTTCTCACCTTATTTTCAAATTCTTCCCCAGTCTCTTCCCCTCTGCTCTCCCTAACTTTGGCCTAGGAAGCTAGTTGAGGGGAAAGTGAACAGAAAGTTATGTGGATAGATTGAGATAAAGTAGAGCAGGAGGAGTTTTTATTCATGCAGGTGATATGGGCATCACTGGCAGTGCCAGCATTATTGCCTTTCCTCAATTGCCCCTTTGAGGAAGGTGGTGGTGAGCTGCCTTTTCTAACTGTTGCAGTCCTCCTGCTGTGGGTTGACCCACAATGCTGTTAGGGAGGAAATTCCAGGATTTTAACCCAGCGACAGTGAAGGAATGGCGATATGTTTCCAAGTCAGAGTGGTGAGTGGCTCGGAGGGGAGCTTGCAGGGGGTGGTGTTCCCATGTACCAACTGCTCATGCCCTTCCAGATGGACAAGGTTGTGGGTTTGGAAGGTGGTGTTTGAGAATCTTTGGTGAATTTCTGCAGCACATTTTGTAGATGGTACACACTGTAGCTGCTGAGTGTTGGTGGTGGAGGGAGTGGAGGTAGGGCCAATAAAGCAGGCTGCTATGTATGAAGCAGAAATGCCAGTATTGGCCAGTTAGGTCAAATGGCCTGTGTTTTTTTTTAAATCATTCATGGGATGTGGACATCATTGGCTAGGTCAGCATTTATTGTCCATCCCTAATAGGCCCAGAGGACATAGAACAGTACAGGCCCTTTGGCCTACGATGTTGTGCTGAACTTTTACCCTAATCCTAAGGTCTATTTAACCTCCACCCCTACCTTATAATATCATCCATATGCCTATCTAATAGCCACTTAAATGCCCCTAATGAGGCCGACTCCACTACCCTCTCCGGCAATGCATTCCACGCCCCTACCACTCTGAGTAAAGAACCTACCTCTGACATCTCCCCTGTATCTACCTCCACTCACTTTAAAACTATGCCACCTTGTAATAGCTACCTCCACCCTAGGAAAAAGTCTCTGGCCACTCTATATATACCTCTGATCATTTTGTACACCTCTATCAAGTCACTTCTCATCCTTCGTCGTTCTAAAGAGAAAAGCCCTAGCTCTCTCAACCTTTCCTTGTAAGACCTGCCCTCCATTCCAGGCAACACCCTGGTAAATCTCCTCTGCACCTTTTCCAACGCTTCCACATCAGGACAGTTAAGAGTCAACTATAGTGCTGTGGATCTGAAGTCATATGTAGGCCAGACCAGGTAAGGATGGAAATTCCTTTCCCTAAAGGGCATTAATGAACCAGATGGATTTTTGCCCAACAATCATTCCAGATTTTTAATTGAATTCAAATTCCACCATCTACCATGGTGGGATTTCAACCTGGGTCCCCAAAACCCTGGATTTCTGGATTAACATTCCAGTGACAATGCCACTAGGCCGTCACCTGCCCAAATGTTTTGTGCCATAAATATTATGTAACAAAAAAACCATAAATCACTCAGCACTCAAGATGAAAGAGCAGGTAATATTTCATATGTAAACCACTGCTCAGTAATTTTTGTGGTCTGATCTGACAGTTTAATTAAGGATGGGAGGGTGGGTGTTAGGGTGGGGGGTCAGGAACAGGAGGGGAGATTGCGGTCAGAATGAGGCAAACAGCTATTTACGTTTTAGACAAAGTAAATGGGAGCATGTTCTCTAAAGACGAGATAAAGTTGGAGGAAAGAGACGTTGAGAAGCCGCAGAGTCTGCTCAAAAACAAAGTATGTCAAACCTGGTTAGAAAGGAAGAGGAAGCACTAAAACCCACGTTCATTAAACTAACAAACAATAGAGCTTTCGTAAGGATTCTCGTTCAGTTCTCAAAATTTCTCTGCGGTCTCAAGCCACCTTGAACTTCATTGACCTGATGAAGTTTGTTGGGCCGGAGAATAAAACAAAACAAAATGTGAAGGTGATGAAATCAGGCACAGACCATAGTATGTCCAGGATGTGTGGTGATATTTAGAATGCGTGCCCTTTGTTTGATCTGCGAATGAAGAGAGTTCGGACATTTCTGAGTCGGGGAGAAAGGACGACACACCAAGTTTGTGCCATCTTGCTGTGGTTACTACATTTCTGATCCCATTGCACCAACTACGCTTGGCTGTGAAAGCACTTTGGGATATCCCGAGGTATTGAAAGGAGATATATAACTACAAGTCGGCCTTCCTTTCTGAATAATAATTTTAAAGCAAACTGTGTACTTCAGCACAAAATGATGTTAAGATCGAGTGCCAGAGAGGTGTTGAAACTGTATGGGTGATACAGACACACACAGGTGCAGAAGACCACAGGACCCCATCCCAAGTCCAGAGAGAGTTTGGTGGCAGATCAGGGATTGAATTGGGTGGCAGAGTGGAGGTTGGGGTTCCCAGTACTTTCTAGCCTCTGTCCAGATTAAGACCAGGGCAGAATGACTTGATGGACTTCGAGTCCCACCTCCATATCTCAGGGGTCTGCAATTTGTTTCCTTTTAATTAACAGCATACTGCTTTTTCTGTTCATCCTGCCAAAGTGGACACATTCATGCTTCCCCAGACCTTCTGTGACCTCTGCGAGATTGCCTCGGAGCTTTCTCTTCTCTCAGGAGAAGAGAACAGTTTTTCACTCAAAGACCATTTGAACATTTGCATCACAAAAATGCCAGGCAATGGCCTTCTCCAATAAGAGACAATCTAACCACCACCCCCTGACATTCAATGGTGTTACCATCACTGAATTGCCATTACATCAGTGTTGCTGAATCACTATTCTGGAATTCCATCCCTAAGGGCATTCTGGATCTACCCACAGCACATGGACTACAGTGGTTCAAGAAGGTAGCTCACCACCACCTTCCCAAAGCAACTCTGATTTCGGTCTCTATTTTTAGCCATAATGCACACAGCACTGGACAGGCCTTGCAGAATCAAGGAATTGCTCCCTGGACAACATGCAAGATGGCCTTGTTTCCTATGATAGTCCCTAGACCTTCCTGAAAAACTTTTGGGTATTTGATTAGGACTTCACTCAGGCAAACATTTTCTAATCAAAAAATGTCAAGCCAATGAAGTTGAATATTTCTCAACCAATTATGCTCCATCAGACTGGGGCCTGAGCATTTTACAACAACCAATGGCAACAGAACCAGCTGCTTCTCATAAGACACTGGAACTGAAGTTGTACCTTTAATCTGTAGAGGTTCCCCAGTGTAGGTTCTCAGTCTAGCCAAGGCCTTGCGCATACTGAAGGATTGGAGTCCAGAGCGAAGTTTTTTTACAGATTGTTTCTGCGATCACTGAAATGGACGTGCCAGTATCAACCTCCATGTGAAGCAGCTGATCATTTAACCAGATATTTATTTGGATTGGTTCTGATTTGGATGTTGCTAAGCAATTAAATTGTTACAAACCTCATATAGGTGGGCTTTCTGGGGCAGGCATTCCCCTGGATACCGGCCTATGAGTTCTCGTACTCAGTTTAGGTCCAGTAGGATGTTTTTTCTGTCTCGAGTCCACATACTTGCAGCAACTACAATGGCTTCCCGGCTGGATCCTGGAGGAATTTATAACTGTTTGGCTGAGGCTTGGTTTTGTTTTGGGGTTTTGCTGTGAGCTGACCTGGAGTCCCTCTGTTCAGGATATGCCCTGAGTGAGGGTTTGCATTAAGCTGGGGGAGTCAATAGCTTGGTTATATTATTGATGGATCGTTAATCCAAATAATGTTCTGGGGGCCAGGGTTCAAATTCCTGCCACACCAGATGGTGGAATTATTTGGGACTGTTATTCTGAACTCTTATCTGTCGATTTTTCTAATTATTACTGGACTTTTATTTCTTCATTTTACTAATTTTTCTCCCCTAAGAATTTGTACTTAAGAATCTGTACCTTGGTACCTTAGAACAATATGTGGCAACTTGTAAATTTTTCACTCCACCTCATGTGAATACATGCGACAATAAATCTAATTCTAATTACCTTTACTCAAGTGGTGTTCCCCAAGCTCAGTCGGCCTGGCAAGTGTATCCACTTCTGTCAGAATACTCTGCAACTTTTATGCTCCACTTGCTGCATTTTCCAATGATAAAGCCAGTTGTGGTGTCTGTTTGAACTCCTGTTGGGTTTTAGCTACTGGGCACTTTTACATGATTACACCATTAATCCCAAAGACCAAACGGTCTCTTAGTATCTCATTTAGGGTTAAACCAAAGTCACATGCCTCTGCAAGTCATCTTGACCTAGTTAGAAATCACAATACAGATTCCCCTTGGTTCTCAAATTGCCAAGTGAAAACAATAGCATCTCAGAATTAGAGCAGGCTTGGAGTCATAATATTCTTTAATTAAATCTGTCAACTCTTGAAAGGTTTTAGTGTCCAGTGCCTCAGGAAAAGTTAGGCTCGTAATAGTCAAAAAAGCTGCAAGTCCACAAGCTATCAGGAGAATTACTCATTGCTTTTCATCTGCCCCCAATCTCATTTACTTGGAAAAAATGACACATTCTTGCCACATACTGGGCCTAGTCATCAATGGCTGGATCAAACGAGACAAGCTTCCCAACTAATGGCATGAGGCCAGAAATACTTACTCCAACTGAATGATGACTCTTATGAGCGAATTTCCTCAGAAACATGTTTTTCATTTGTTGCCACTGAAATAACTCCACAGTGGCCAGTATCCCATCACCAAGTCACCCTTTATTTACACGTGGAGAGTCCTTGACACTGATCCAGCTCCTTCAGAGCCAGCTCTCAGAGTGAGCAGACCCTCTGACACTCTTGTTTATATCTGTCAGCCAGGGCTCCCTCATTGGACCAGATTAACAGCCCCAATCAGGGAATTCCGACTTGGCTGACCTCATTAGAATCACTACTTGACTCTTCTAAACTCCAGAGCCTGTCTCGCGTTTCCTCACAAGGCAATCCACTCGTTCCAGGTAAACCTTCTCTGAACTGCTTCCAGCACATCCTTCAGTAAGTGCAGTGACCTGTACTGTACACTGTACACCAGCTGCGGTCACATCGACACCCTGGATAGCTCAAACATAACCTCCCTACTTTTGAATTCAGTCCCTCTTGCAATAAAATGTATTCAACTGGCTTTCCAGATTGCTTGCTGTACCTGTACACTAACCTTCTGTGATTCACGCACTAGGACACCCAGACCTCTCTGCACCTCAGAGCTTCTCAACCTCTCCCCATTGAGATAATTTGCTGTTTTTCTATCTGTTCTACCAAAATGGACAATTGACACTTCTCCTCATTGTACTCCATTTGCCAAATCTTAGCCCACTCAATTAACCCTTCAATATCCCTTTGTAGGCTACTTAGGTCTTCTTCACACCTCAAATTCCTATCTATCTTCGGTTTGGTTCTCTTCAAAGTACCTTTTCTGCATTCAAAGGGCCAATATGAAAGCAAGCAGTGAGTGCTGATGGTGGTATTTTTAAATCTAAAGAATGATCTGAGTGTGGCTAAGCGCAACGTCCCATTCTGGCCAGTACAGGTGCCTTTGCTTATTTCCACTTTGAGCCTGTCATCATTATTAGGACACAGTACGCAGAAGCTGGAAATCTCATATGACAGCTTACTCACAACTACGTTATTAAAAAAAAATCTCACCGCACTTCCTCTACAAGCAACAAAAGGTGTAGAGTCTGACGGTCATGAATTGTGAAAGGTTATAATTTGTCACAGCAATTTTTCCAGCAACTTTGTTTTTGTTATAATTTGTCACTTGGTCTTTAGGCTCAGTGTGGACAGGTTGGGAGACTAAAGTTTTAACAAACGAGAAGGATCTATAAAGGGTCTTAAAATTGTTAAAGGTTTATGTGAGCTCTGTCCAGCCTAGAATATGGGAGGACATGGAGAGCAGGGACATAAACTTTACAGGATTGAAAATTGTGCAGCAGAGAAGGGGACCTGCTTCAGAGTTGATTTGTGAAAAGGAGCTGCATGGCTTGATGTATAAAAAGGGAGATTTAAAGGTAACAGATGTAGTTATTTCCAGTCTCAATAAAGAGCTGAAGAAAACAAGAGCTGGCCACAACAAATGCGGTGTGCAATTCTGGCCAACACAGGAGCGTGTGGTCACACTACAGAACATGCAGAGGACTCACAGAGTCATACAGCACGGAAACAGACCCTTCAGTCCAACTCGTCCACGCTGAACAGATATCCTCAATTAACCTAGTCCCATATGTCAGCATTTGGCCCATATCGCTCTAAACCCTTCCTTTTCATGTATCCATCCAGATGCCTTTTAAATGTTGCAATTACACCAGCCTCTACCACTTCCTCTGATAGCTCGTTCCATACGCGCACCACCTTCTGTGCGAAAAAGTTACCCTTTAGGCCCCTTTTAAATCTTTTCCCTCTCACCTTAAGTCCTAGTGTTGGGCTCCCCTCACCTGGAAAAAAAAATCTTGTCTATTTACCCTATCCATTCCCCTCATGATTTTATAAACCTCTATAAGGTCACCCCTCAGACTCTGATGTTCCAGGGAAAATAGCCCCAGCTTATTCAGCCTCTCCCCATAGCTCGAACCCTCCAAACCTAGCAACATCCTTGTAAATTTTTTCTGAACCCTTTCTAGTTTCCCAACATCCTTCCTACGCAGGGAGACCAGAAATGGGTTTGTGAAATAATTTTCCTGATTGGAAGATTTTAGGTGTGAGACAAAAGAGATTGAAAGTTTGTTTTCTTTGGAGAAAAGGAGGCCAAAGAGAGGTTCAATTGAGGGGAATAAAATTATTGGGGTCCTAAATAAAGTGATTTGGAAGGATCTATTCAGTAAAGTGGTCAAACCAGCAGGTGTAGACTTAAACTGAAGCAAAGTACTGTGGGAGCTGGAGAAGTGAAATTAAAAGAAGAAGTTTTGGGGAAGGTCAGGAACTCAGGCAGCGTCTGGACAGGGAGAGAGACACAGAGTAAACATTTCAAGTCTGGTATGGCCCTTCTTCAGAATCCAGGCATGGAATTAAAGTAGTAGTTGGTGGGAAGTTTGGAGAGGAATCGGTCAGCCAGAGGGTGTATGTTGAGTCTCCAGAACCTGCTGCAGAAACCATCACTGCATTTACAGGAACCACTCGGATAATTGCCGTATCCCTCAGTACTACAGACCAAAAGCTGGAAGGTGGGGTTAGGTTGGTTTTCAGCCACTGGGCCAAATGGCCTTCTTCCACATGGGAAATCAACAAAGTCGCTGCTGTCAATGACCTTCCACACAGGGTTAAACATGAGGGTATGTCCCTCTGCCAGATTGTAAATTGGCCTTTTAACAGGAGCCCCTTAACTTTCGCTCTCCCACCTCTCCCCATTACTGGCCATGTCTTCAGACATACCTGAAATTCTCTCCATGAAAACTTTTTGCCCCTCTCCTCCTTTAACCCAGCTCCTCCATACCGTCCTCTCTGGTCAGGTTTCTGTTCACCTGGATCAACATCTCGTAGAGCTAACATGTCCAATTTTGTATGAAGTGTAGTGGAATGCTTTGGGACAGTTTCACTGTAAATCGAGGAAAGTTTTGAGAGAGTGAATAAAAAGAAACTGGTTCTACTGGCGAAAAGGTCAGTAGCCAGAGGACGCAAGTCTTGAGATTGTTAGCAAAGTTTAGCAGATAATAGGGAAAGCAAATGGAATGTTGGCCTTTATTTCAAAGGAAATGGTCCATAAAAATAGGGATGTTTAGCTAAAGCTATTAAGGCACTGGTCAGACCAGAGCTGGAATAATGTGAACAGTTTTGATTCCCTTATCTAAGGAAATATACACTGCCATTGGAGGCAGCCCAGAGAAGGTTCACTAGGTTGATACTAGGTTGTATAGAGGGTCTGCTTTATGAAGAGACATTGAGTAGGTTGAGCCTGGACTTATTGGAGTTTAGGAGAATGAAAGGCAGCCATATTGATAGAAGATATTTTGGGAGCTTGGCAGGGTAGATGTAGAAATCCATTGCCAATTGTTTTGAAAAACCCATTTGGTTCACTACTGTCCTTCAGGAAAGGAAACTGCCATCTTTACCTGGTCTGGCCTACATGTGACTCCAGACCCACAGCAATGTGGTTGACTTTTAAACTGCCCTCTGGGCAATTAGGGATGGGCAGTACATGCTTGGCCAGTGACACTCACATCCCACAAGCAAATTAAAAAAAAGTCATTTGAATAAATGCTTAAATTTTCATTTGAAGCCTGAACTGGGCAGGAGTTATGGTTTGTCTGGCAGGCGAAGATCCCAGGCAGGTGAGTTTTTATTTTGTAATTTTCCTCGTGGGAATCTGTCAGAACAGGGAATGCCTCCAACACTCACTTCTTCCTTCCTTATCCCAATGTGGCTGTAGCAGCTGAGCTCATCAGCCATTTGGTGACCATGGGTGGTGCCAAAATGGACAGTAAGTTAGCAGCAGCCTTGTTCTCTTTCATTGCAAGCTCTCGGGCTTGGAATTAAGTCCTATTGGCTAACCTTCAGGGATCTTCTGTCCCCTCTCCTCTGACTCTCCCCTTAGACGTTGTCTACTTTATTGGCAGCAGTGAACACTTTCTCGTTGATCTAACAGGGAGATGGGTCAAGGTGGCTGGGTGGGAGTGGATGGGGTCAAGGTAATGCCATCTCAAGCTACCTGCAATTTGGATTCCAGCCTGAGAGAGCAAACTGCTTTGAGAAACTGACATCAGCTTTCTGAGAAATCTCTTTCGGCCATTTTAGAGCACAGTTGAGTCTTTCCCAGAAACAGTGCAGTGCTTCCAGAATAGAAATTTGGAGTGTTGTGAAACCTTAGAATCCTCTCAACCATGCGATTACCAGCAACTGGACACTAAACACTGGAGATAACAAGGTGTAGAGCTGGATGAACACAGCAGGCCAAGCAGCATCAGGGGAGCAGGAAGGCTGAAGTTTCGGGTCTGGACCCTTCTTCAGAAATGGGGGAGGGGAAGGGGATTCTGAAATGAGTAAGGAGAGAGAAGGAGGCAATGGATAAAGGAGAAGATAGGTGGAGAGGAGACAGACAGGTCAAGGATGCAGGGGTGGAGCCAGTAAAGGTGACTGTAGGTGGGGAGTTAGGGAGGGGATAGGTCAGTCCAGGGAGGACGGACAGGTCAAGGGGGCAGGATGAGGTACTTTTTAGTCTTTGTTGAATCTGTTAAGTGGGCCAGAATTTCCTCCCTTCGAGCCATTATTGTGTCAAGAAGCTAACGAGGCATGAGGAGGTGTTGGCCTAGTGGAACATCACTTGATCAGTAATCCAGGGGCATTCTACGCAGAGGATCAAATCCCACCACAGTCAGTGGTGAAATTTCAGTTCAGTTACTAAATCTGGAATATAAAGTTAGCTTCAGTAAGAGTGGCCATGCAACTGTTATGAACACATTAGGAAATCTCCCATCCTGCAGCCCTAACAATCTTACTCCAGGCCCAGAGCAATATGATTGACTTTTAACTACCTTCTGAAATGGCCTACTAAGCCTCTGAGTCCAATGCCAATTAGGGATTGTTAACAAATGCTAGCCTTGCCAGAAATGTCTACATTCTGTGAAAGAGTAACAATAAAGCTAGCCAAACTGGCAGTGTAGCCCTGCAGAGGACTATGGTGCTTCAATGATTACTGCCCAGAGTCTCTGACCTCCATCATTATGAAGTGCTTCGAGAGATTAGTCATGGCTCATATCAACTCCAGCTTCCCAGCCTGCCTCGATCACTTGCAGTTCAACAGCTATCGCAACAGGCCCACGGCAGACGCCATCTCCCTGGCTCTACACTCATCTGGACCAGCTGGACAACAAAGATACCAAGGTCAGGCTCCTACTTATTGACTACAAATCTGCCTTCAACACTGTACTGGCAAACAAACTAACTTGCACATTCAGAGACGTAGGTCTCTGCTCCAGCCTCTGTAACTAAATCCTCAAATTCCTGACCTACAGACCGCAATCAGTGAGAAGAGGCAACATCACTTCCTCCAGGACAATCCTCAACACCGGCGCTCCGCAAGGCTGTATACTCAACCCCTTACTATACTCCCCTGTATACTCATGACTGTGTGACCAAATCTTGTCCTAACTCCATCTACAAGTTCTCTGATGACGTCACCATCGTAGGCTGGATCTCAAACAATGACGAGACAGAATACAGGAAAGAGATAGAGTGCTTAGCGGCATGATGTAAAGACAACACTCTTTTCATCAATGTCAGCAAAATGAAAGAGCTGGTCATTGACTTCAGGAAGCAGAGTGGAGGGCACGCCCTTGTCTGTATCAATGGTGCTGAGGTGGAGATGATCAACAGTGTAAAAGTTCCTGGGCATGATGATCACCAACAATGTGTCTTCGTCCACCCACAGTGACACAATGGTCAAGAAAGCACAACAACGCCTCTACTTCCTCATGAGGCTTCGGAAATTCAGCATGTCCATAAGGATCCTTATTAATTTTTATAGATGCCCCATAGAAAGCATCCTATACAGATGCATCATGGCTTAATCTGCTCTGCCCAGGACCATAAGAAACAACAGAAAGTTGTGAACACAGCCCAGAGCATCACCCAAGCCAACCTCCCTTCCATTGGCTCCATCTACACTTCTCACTGCTTTGCGAAGGCAGCCAACATCATTAAAGACCTCATCCATCAGGCAGAAGATACAAAAGCTTAAATACATGTGCCAACAAATTCAAGAACAGCTTCTTCCCCACTGTTATTGGATTTCTGAAAGGACCTCTCAAATTTTAAATTTAATGTTGATCACACTCTTTGTGCACCTTCTCTGCAACTGTATCATTGTATTCCACACTCTGTTCTATCACCCCAATGTACTTTGTATCGTATGACTTGCCTGTACTGCATACAAAAGAAAACTTTTCACTGAACCTAGGTACATGTGACAATAATAAATCAAATCAAAAGAAATAATAATACCCCATCATATTCATTCAGACACAAGGGTCTTGCACCTCCAAAATATCCCAAAAAGTACAGGTATTTTTTGAATGAACCCCAATATTTTGTACCATCTGAACTGGGAAGAAAATATTGTGGGTGTTGGAAAGCTGAAATATAAATGCAACAGTTGGAAATATTCAACTTATCTGGAAGCTTTGGTGGAAAGGGAAACAGATCTGAGATTACAACAACCCCCTGCTGTCAGAATTGGAGAAAGTTAGAGAGGATTTTCAGCATTTAAGCAAATACAGAGGTCGGAGAGGTGATGGATCTGTAATGGGCTGACAGGCAGAAGAGATTAAATGACAAAAAGGATGATTGCAAGACAAGGAGGAGATAATGGCACAAATGTAAAGATGAGTGTAGAGGGAGTGTAAACAGCAACAGCAAATTTATCACCAACAGTTGCTATCTGATAAAATGGGAGAAGTGGTAATGATCTAAAATTGTTGAAGTCACAAAGTGACTGGTCAAGAGATGAGCTGCTGTTCCTCAGGCTTTCTTTGGGCTTCATTGGTACAGCATTGGAGACCAAGGACAGAGGGGTCAGTGTAGTAGTGGGATGGAGCGAGTGAATCTTTGAGTAGATGTTCCATGTAGCAGTGACCTCTGTTGTGCTAGGCTCTCTGGCTGGTTCCTTTACTCATTCATGGAATGAGATGTGTTGCTGGCTCAGCAGCATTTATTGCATAGAGGGCAGTTAACAGTCAACCACATTGCTGTGGGTCTGGAGTCACATGTAGGCCAGACCAGGTACTAAAGGACATTAGTGAACCACATGGGGTTTTCTGACAATCAGCAATGGATTCATAGTCATTATTAGACTCTTAATTCCAGATATTTTATTGAATTCAAATTCCACCATCTGCCATGGCAGGATTCAAACCGAGGTCCCCAGAACATTATCTGGGTCTCTGGATTAACAGTCCAGTGATGATACCACTACACCATCGCCTCCCCTAATATTGTTGAACTCAGACACCACCTTATGCCCCCAAGTAATCTGAGTACTGGCACTCGGAATATACAGGACCAGTGGTATTTGGGAACTTGCATGACCATGATGGTAATTGAAGAGATGGGATCAAATTATGAATTATCACAACTGAATATAGCAGGCCATATAACAATGACCTCACAAAGCATACAATTTCAACTTTGTATCCGATGTTAGCTGAGGTTTCATCATTCTGGGGCTAACCACAAACTAAACAGTATTGGAAAGATGCTAAGGAATGGGAAGCTGAAGACAACATGTGATGGGCTAGAAACATCCACTCCCTCCACCACCAATGCTCAGTAGCAACAGTGTGTACTATCTCCAAGATACACTGCAGAAATTCACCAAAGATCTTCAGCCAGCAGCTTCCAAACCCATGACCTGCTCCAACGAGGAAGACAAGGGCAGCAGATACGTTGTTTATAGCACCCCCTGCAAGTTCCCCTCCACGTTAGTCACTATCCTGACTTGGAAATATATTGCTGTTCCTTCACTGTCGCTGGGTCAAAATCCTGGAATTCCCTCCTCAATGACGTTGTGGGATAACCCACAGCACAGGGACAGTGGCTGTTCAAGAAGGTGACTCACCACCACCTTCTCAAGTCCAACGTGGGACGGGCAATAAATGCTGGCCGAGCCAGCGGTGGCCACATCCCATAAATGAATGAAAAACAATTGCATCCCCAGGGCACCCAGAAACCTACATCACTTGTAGAAAGGGACCGGAATACACAGAGGAGAGGGTTAAGCTCCCATTAGTCAAACCCCATCTGGAATGTAACTTTCAGACATCAGGAAATGATGCAGTAACCATAAGGCCATAAGACATAGGAGCAGAAATTAGGCCATTCGGCCCATCAAGTCTACTCCACCATTCAATCATGGCTGATAAGTTCCTCAACCCCATGGAATGTTCTCTATGCATATAGAAAATTGACGGCTTACCTAATTGGGATTATCTTATTTAATTAGGATTACTTTATCTAATCAAGGTTTTCAACGTTTTACCAGGGTTGATAGGGTATTTGTGATAACCATGGGCAGCACCTATAGCCTTTCAGGGGGCAGTCTGTCAGAGAGGAGATGGAAGGCATTGTGATGGTGGATACCCAAATGCAGTAATTTAGGGCCCACTGAGGCTGACTGGGATATTTCAGACACCAGCTAGGCTGTTGGAGACAGAAATGGCCAGTTTAGCTGCCTTCGGATAGCCTCAGGTGTCATTGAGTTATACAGCGTGAAAACAGGCCCTTCGGCCCAACTCGTCCATGCTGACTGGGTTTCCCAAACTAAACTAGTCCCATTTACCTGCATTTGGCCTATATCCCTCTAAAACTTTCCTATCCGTACATCTGTCCAAATGAGTTTTTAATGTTGTAATTGTACCCACCTCTGTCACATCCTCTGGCAGCTCGTTCCATTTGCGCAGCACCCTCTATGAGAAAAAGTTGCCCCTCAGGTCCTTTTTATTCTTTCCCCTCTTACCTTAAACCTATGCCCTCTAGCTTTGGACTCCCTAGCCCTGGGGTAAAGACAAAGAAGAACAAAGAACAAAGAAAATTACAGCACAGGAACAGACCCTTTGGCCCTCCAAGCCTGCGCCGATCCAGATCCTCTATCTAAACCTGTCACCTATTTTCCAAAGATCTGTATCCCTCTGCTCCCTGCCCATTCATGTATCTGTCTAGATACATCTTAAATGACGCTATCGTGCCCGCCTCTACCACCTCCGCTGGCAACGTGTTCCAGGCACCCACCACCCTCTGCATAAAGAACTTTCCATGCATATCACCGTTAAACATTTCCCCTCTCACCTTGAAATTGTGACCCCTAGTAATTGAGTCCCCCACTCTGGGAAAAAGCTTCTTGCTATCCACCCTGTCTATGCCTCTCATGATGTTGTAGACCTCAATCAGGTCCCCCCTCAACCTCCGTCTTTCTAATGTAAATAATCCTAATCTACTCAACCTCTCTTCATAGCTAGTGCCCTCCATACCAGGCAACATCCTGGTGAACCTCCTCTGCACCCTCTCCAAAGCATCCACATCCTTTTGGTAATGTGGCGACCAGAACTGTACGCAGTATTCCAAATGTGGTCAAACCAAAGTCCTATACAACTGTAACATGACCTGCCAACTCTTGTACTCAATACCCTGTCCGATGAATGAAAGCATGCCGTGTGCCTTCTTGACCACTCTATCCACCTGCGTTGCCACCTTCAGGGTACAATGGACCTGAACACCCAGATCTCTCTGTGCATCAGTTTTCCCCAGGGCTTTTCCATTTACCATATAATTCGCTTTTGAATTGGATCTTCCAAAATGCATCACCTCGCATTTGCCTGGATTGAACTCCATCTGTCATTTCTCTGCCCAACTCTCCAATCTATCTATATTCTGCTGCATTCTCCGACAGTCCCCTTCACTATCTGCTACTCCACCAATCTTAGTGTCATCTGCAAACTTGCTAATCAGACCATCTATACCTTCTTCCAGATCAGTTATGTATATCACAAACAACAGTGGTCCCAACACAGATCCCTGTGGAACAGTTCTCCATTTTGAGAAACTCCCTTCCACTACAACTCTCTGTCTCCTGTTGCCCAGCCAGTTCTCTATCCTTCTAGATAGTACACCCTGGACCCCATGCAACTTCACTTTCTCCATCAGCCTACCATGGGGAATCTTATCAAACGCCTTACTGAAGTCCATGTATATGACATCTACAGCCCTTCCCTCATCTATCAACTTTGTCACTTCCTCAAAGAATTCTATCAAGTTGGTAAGACATGACCTTCCCTGCAAAAAACCATGCTGCCTATCACTAATAAGCCCATTTTCTTCCAAATGTAAATAGATCCTATCCCTCAGTATCTTCTCCAGCAGCTTCCCCACCACTGACATCAGGCTCACCGGTCTATAATTACCTGGATTATCCTTGCTACCCTTCTTAAACAAGGGGACAACATTAGCAATTCTCCAGTCCTCCGGGACCTCACCCATGCTCAAGGATGCTGCAAAGATATCTGTTAAGTCCCCAGCTATTTCCTCTCTCAATTCCCTCAGTAACCTGGGATAGATCCCATCTATACCTGGGGGCTTATCCACCCTAATGCCTGTTAGAATACCCAACACCTCCTCCCACTTATGCCGACTTGACCTAGAGTAATCAAACATCTATCCCTAACCTCAACATCCATCATGTCCCTCTCCTCAGTGAATACCGACGCAAAGTACTCATTAAGAATCTCACTCATTTTCTCTGACTCCTCGCATAACTTCCCTCCTTTGTCCTTGAGTGGGCCAACCCTTTCTCTAGTTACCCTCTTGCTCCTTATGTACGAATAAAAGGCTTTGGGATTTTCCTTAACCCTGTTTACTAAAGATATTTCATGACCCCTTTTAGGCCTCTTAATTCCTCATTTCAGATTGGTCCTACTTTCCCGATATTCTTCCAAAACTTTGTCTGTTTTCAGTCGCCTAGACCTTATGTATGCTTCCTTTTTCCTCTTTGCTAGTCTCACAATTTCACCTGTCATCCATGATTCCCTTATCTCGCCCTTTCTATTCCTCATTTTCACAGGGACATGTCTGTCCTGCACTCTAATCAACCTCTCTTTAAAAGCCTCCCACATATCAAATGTGGATTTACCCTCAAACAGCTGCCCCCAATCCACATTCCCCAGCTCCTGTCAAATCTTGCTATTAGTTAGCCTTCCCCCAATTTAGCACTCTTCCTTTAGGACTACTCTCGTCTTTGTCCATGAGTATTCTAAAACTTACAGAATTGTGATCACTATTCCCAAAGTAATCCCCTACTGAAACTTCAACCACCTGGCCGGGCTCATTCCCCGACACCAGGTCCAGTATGGCCCCTTCCCGAGTTGGACTATTTACATACTGCTCCATAAAACCCTCCTGGATGCTCCATACAAATTCTGCTCAATCTAAACCCCTAACACTAAGTGAATCCCAGTCAATATTGGGAAAATTGAAATCTCCCATCACCACCAACCTGTTGCTCCGACATCTTTCCATAATCTGTCTACATATTTGTACCTCTATCTCACGCTCGCTGTTGGGAGGCCTGTAGTACAGCCCCAACATTGTTACCGCACCCTTCCTATTTCTGAGCTCTGCTCATATTGCCCCACTGCTTGAGTCCTCCATAGTGCCCTCCTTCAGCACAGCTGTATCCTCTTTCACCAGTAATGCAACTCCTCCACCCCTTTTACCTCCTTCTCTATCCTGCCTGAAGCATCTATATCCTGGGATATTTAGTTGCCAATCTTGCCCTTCCCTCAACCAAGTCTCAGTAAAAGCAATAACATCATACTCCCAGGTATTAATCCAAGCACTAAGTTCATCTGCCTTACCTACTACACTTCTCGCATTAAAACAAATGCACCTCAGACCACCTGTCCCTTTGCGTTCATCATCTGCTCTCTGCCTACTCTTCCCCTTAGTCACACTGACTTCATTATCTAGTTCCTTACAGGCTTTAGTTACTACCTCCTTACTGTCCACTAACCTCCTCATTTGGTTCCCATCCCCCTGCCACATTAGTTTAAACCCTCCCCAACTGTGTTAGCAAAAGCAGCCCCTAGGACATTGGTTCCAGTCCTGCCCAGGTGTAGACCATCTGATTTGTAATAGTCCCACCTCCCCCAGAACCGGTCCCAATGTCCCAAAAATCTGAGCCCCTCCCTCCTGCACCATCTCTTAAGCCACTCATTTATCCTGCCTATTCTTTCATTTCTGACTAGCACGTGGCATTGGTAGCAATCCTGAGATTACTATCTCTGAGGTCCTATTTTTTAACTTGGCTCCTAACTCCCTAAATTCTGCTTGTAGGACCTCATCCCATTTTTTACCTTTATTATTGGTGCCTATATGCACCACGACAGCTGGCTGTTCATCCTTCCCCCTCAGAATGTCCTGCAGTTGATCTGAGACATCCCTGACCCGTGCACCTGGGAGACAACATCCCATTCGGGATAACAAGGTGTAGAGCTGGATGAACACAGCAGGCCAAGCAGCATCATAGGAGCAGGAAGGCTGACGTTTCGAGCCTAGACCCTTCATCAGAAATGGGGGAGGGGAAGGGGGTTCTGAAATAAATAGGGAGAGAGGGGGAGGCGGATAGAAGATGGATAGAGGAGAAGATAGGCAGAGAGGAAACAGACAGGTCAAAGAAGCGGGGATGGAGCCAGTAAAGGTGAGTGTAGGTGGGGAGGTAAAGAGGAGATAGGTCAGTCCAGGGAGGACGGACAGGTCAAGGGGGCGGGATGGGGTTATTAGGTAGGAGATGGGGAGGAAGAACAGGTTAGGGAGGCGGGGACGAGCTGGGCTGGCTCCCAGACCACATACCATTCGAGAGTCTCGTTTTTGACCGCAGAACCGCCCATCTACTCCCCTTACAATCGAATCCCCTATGACTATAGCCTTTCTGCTCTTTTTCCCAAATATCCCACTGCCCAAGTGTATCAGTTCACTCACCTTCCCAGAGCGCAACTCAACTGCTCCCACTCAGCTCCGCTGCCGAAAAGAAGGACTTACCATCCCGGCAGCCCCCTGGTTCTCGCCGTCACTGCTCCCGCTGCTGCTGCGAAAATGTAGAAGACCTTGGCTAGTCACCTTATCTATGCCATTCATGACTTTATAAACTCCTATGAGGTCACCCTTTAGTGTCTTATGCTCTGGGGAAAAAGTCCCAGCCTCTCCTATAACTCAAACCCTCCAGTCTCAATACCATCCTTATAAATCTTTATCACATCCTTTCCAGTTTAATATGATCTGTCAGAATTAAAGTTTAAAATAACTAATTCTGTAACATCCTCCTTATCCAATACGCAAGTATCTGGAATTCTCATGCAACTGGCAATCAAATAGATGCCTCTATACTGCACAGTCCATTAGACCATAAGAAATAAGGACAGGAGAAGGCCATTCAGCCCTTCAAATCGCTCCACCATTCAATAGGATCATGGCTGATTCCTCAAGTCCACTTTCCTGCCTTTATGCTGTAACCCTTGTGTAGTGTTTGAAACAAGGTTGGCCAGGTGGATCTCATTGAGTATGAGTTCCCTGATTAGGGCTATTAACCTGGTCCAATCAAGGAGTCCTGGCTGACAGATATAAACAGGGGTGTCAGGCATTCTCTCCACTCTGGGGACTGGCTCTGAACGGGCTGGTCAGAGGCCACCTACTGTGCATGTGTAAATAAAGGGTGACTGGATGAGGGGATACCAGCCTCCATTGAGTTATTTCACCTTAATTACTCTTCTGATCCCCACAATTCAATATTCGAAAGGGGAAATCAGAATTGTAGCCGCCTGGAGATTTTCCCAAGACGGAGTGATTGACTTATTAGGACGGGAGTAAGTCTCCTCACTCTGGGAACATATTGTTTAGACACCTCTCTCTCTCTCTCTCTCTCTCCTCGCTCATGGCATTTATGAGCGGTGCTAGCCGCTTGTTTTTACAACATACGTTCATCTTGCATTGACGATGAGCCAAGTTCTCCCCAACGCCACTCGTCTTTCTCATATAGCTGGCAGATTTCTGGAACCAGTTGCCCCCATTCCCCATGGTTAATGAGTATCAGGGAGAATACTGTCCTTAGAAATGAAGACACTAGTCATACCAAAGTTCATTTAGAAGTAAACAAGATGGTTTGGATCATGTTTTCCCTTTTGGGAGACTGGGAACTATGCACTCCCGTCAGGCTTAGAAGCCTTGAGTAGTTTAGGCCCAGATCTCTAGGTTTTGAAGAATGACAGGAGATCTAACTGAGGTATAAAGGATGCTAAAGGGGATTTGCAAAGGGAGGATAAAGAGAGATATAAGAGTTCATGTACATTGCTCATTGAAAGTTGTGTAATAGGTAGACAGAATGGTAAAGAAGGTGTTTATTGCTCAGACCATTGAGTATAGGAGTTGGAACATCATGTTGAGGTTGTACAGGATGTTGGTGAGGCCTCTTTTGGAGTACTGTGTACAGTTCTGGTTGCCCTGCTGTAGGGAGGATATTGTTAAATTGGAGAGGGTTCAGAAAAGATTTACCAGGATGTTACTGGGGCTGGAGGGTTTGAGGTAAAAGGAGAGACTGAATAGGTTGGGACTTTTTTCACTGGAGCGTAGGAGGTTAAGGGGTGACCTTATAGAGGCTTATAAAATCATGAAGGGCATAGATAAAGTTAATGGCAAAGTTCTTTTCCCTGGGTGGGGGAGCTCGAAACTTGGGGATATATTCTTAAGGTGAGAGAAGAAAAATTCAAAACGAACCTGAGGGACAGCTTTTTCACGCAGAGGGTGGTTCACCTGTGGAATGAACTGCCAGAGGAAATGGTGGATGCAGGTACAGTTATATAATTTAAAAGTACATGAATAGGAAAGTTTTAGAGGGATATGGACCAAATGTAGGCAAATGGGACTAGTTCAGTGTGGAAACCTGGTCAGCATGAATGAGTTGGGCCGAAGGGCCTGTTTCCCTACTGTATGATTCTATGACTAGGATGTTTCCTGATGTGGGGCAATCCAGGCCCTGAGAGGTAATAGTTTTAGTATAAGGGGTAGCAGATTTAAAACAGAGGTGATGAGGAATTAAAACAAAGTTGCTGGAAAAGCTCAGCAGGTCTGGCAGCATCTGTGAAGAAAAAATCAAGAGTTAACGTTTCGGATCCAGTGACCCTTCCTCAGAACTGATGAGGAATTACTTCTCTCTAAGGACAATGAATTTGTGTAATTCATTACCCCAGAATGCAGTGGATACTGAGACAATGAGTAATTTTAAGGAGGAGATAGGCAGATTTTTAATTAGTAACGGGTTGAAAGGTTATGGGGAGCGGGCAGGAGAGTGGGGCCGAAGCAGCGATGAGATCAGCTGGGATGGTATTTAATGGCAGAGCAGGCTCAAGGGGCTGAATGGCCTCCTCCTCCTCCTGGTTCTTATGTTGCTTGATAACCCAGATTCAGCAACCACCATAGGGCCGTGTGGTCATTCAGCCCTCTAGCCTGTTCTACCATTTAATGAGCTCATGGAAGATCTTCTACCTCAACACAAGCTGAATCCCCCACCCTGGGATCAACTCAACATTCTCAATCCTGAATATTTAAAATCTTTATTCTTTCTTTGGATGTTGGCATCACTGGCAAGGCCAGTCTCTGAATTGTGTGGCTCTCTAGGCCATTTCAGCCCCACTGCAGGCTGTGGATATAGGGTTCACACACTCTCTAGTGCAGTTTTATTGATTGTTATTTGTTCACAGAATGTGGGTGCCCTATTCGCCAATGGCCAGGTCATCTCAGAGTTGATGTACATTGCTGTGAGGCAGAGCAGCAGATTTCCTCCTACATGAGCGAATGTATTGTTTTCAATACAATTAACAATAGTTTAATAGTCACTTGTACTGAGACTAGCCTTATTTTCCCCAGCTCATTACTTGAGTTTAAATTCCACAAGCAACTGTGGTGGGATTTGGACCTGTATCCCCAGAGCATTAGTTCTGAAGAAGGGTCCAGACCCGAAACATCAGCCTTCCTGCTCCTCTGATGCCGCCTGGCCTGCTGTGTTCATCCAGCTCCACACCTTGTTATCTAGTATGGATCTCATGATTATTGTCCAATGATATATCCACTGTACTACCATTTCACCCCATTAAACGGACTTAAGAACGGACCACTTACAGCTCATGGTGCTGGAGCATTCCAGATAACCACAGCTTTCTGCTGAAGACATTTCTCCTCATCTTAATCCAAAACATCCCGAAACTAACAGCCCCCTCCTACTAATCTCAACAGTCAGGGATCAACTCACTCATAGACCCGACCTGGTCCAGTCATTGAGGAAGGGTCATTGGACCCGAAATGTTAACTCTGATTTTTTTCCTTACAGGTGCTGCCAGACCTGCTGAGCTTTTCGAGCAACTTCTGTTTTTGTTCCTGATTTACAGCATCCTCAGTTTTTTCGGTTTTTATCAAAGAATTTCATACCTTTTAATGTGTTCACCTCTACAACCAAGGAGAGAATGGCCTATTCTATTCAATGTAACATTATATAACAGCCTATTTGGACTGTTAATCCAGAGGCCCTGGTAATATTCCCAGGACCTGGGTTAAAATCCTGCCACAGCAGATGGTAGAATTTTGAATTCAATAAAAAATCAATATGGAATTAAGGTCTGGTGATGACCTTGAACCCATTGTTGATTGTCGGATAAATCCATCTGGTTCACTAATGTCCTTTAGGGAAGGAAATTACCATCCTTACCTGGTCTGGCCTACATGCGACTCCAGACACACAGCCATGTGACTGACTCTTTGCTGCCCCTGGATGGGTGATAAATGCTGGTCAGTGACGTGCTCATCACATGAATGAAAATAACATTATAGAGTAAACAAAAGAGTCTATTCATAGTAACTGATGGTGAAAGTGTTTCTTGTCTTTTTTTTTCCAGTGAAGAGACAATTTGTTCTTTCTAGATGCCTCCATTACCAACTTTTGGTGAAATGACAGCTTCTGAGGGCACAGATCGGGAGGGGTCTCGATCAGAAGGTGTCGGACTGAAGGTCTATCTCTATCACCCCACAGCCCATCCTGGCGGAAGCTCCTTGGAATTTTGCTCCGGAAGCTACACAGCTGAGGAACTTTGTATTCTGGCAGCAAAGGCAAGCGGTAAGGACAGTCTGTGATTTACTGTCAGTCTCTGGGGAAAAGCTTAGAACCTGGTCAGGACTCTCCAGTCCCTTCAACACTACTCTACGCAAACTAAAAAGGCTTAATTGTTTGATTGATTGATTTATTGTCTCGTGTACCGAAATACAGTGAAAAGCTTTGTTTACGAGTGGGTACAGGCAGATCACAGCAGGCAAAGGATGTACAGATCAAAAAGACTTCGAGGCATACAGGTTACATTGCAGGTTACATTATTTGAGGCTAGAGTCCATTCAAGAGCCTGATAACAGCTGGAAAGAAGCTGTTCCTGAACCTGCTTGTGCATGTGTTCAGGCTTCTGTATCTTCTGCCTGATGGAAGAGTTTGTAGGAGATCATTACCGGGTCTGATGGGTCTTTGATAATGCTGGCCACCTTTCCACAGCAGTGAGCTGTGTAAGTGGAGTCCATGGATGGAAGGTTGGCTTCTGTGATGGTCTGGGCTGTGCACACCACCTTCTGTAGTTTCTTACAGTCCTGGGCACAGCAGTTGCCATACCAGGCCGTTATGCACCCGGACAGGATGTTTTCAATGGTGCATCTGTAGAAGTTGGTGAGGTTCCGTACGGACAAGCCAAATTTCCTGAGCCACTTGAGGAAGGAGAGGCCTCTTTCAACAAAAGTATGCAGCAGTTCTCTTAGGAAGCTTTTTCAAGATTTTGATTTGATTTGACTCCCTGGTCTGAATTTTCTTGCAGACAAGACCCAGTGTTGGGGGTTCCAAACGTGGGAAGGGGGCAGTTCAGATGGCGGAGATGATGTCATCATGGTGACTAGTAATCCAAAACCCCTGGTTAATGTTCTGGTGACATAATTTCAAATCCCACCATGGGGCACAGTGACATTTGTATCAATGAAAATCTGAAATTAAAACCAAACCCAACAAGTTCACTCATGTCCTTTAGGGAGCGAAATCTGCCATCCTTACCTGGTCTGGCTCCAGACCCACAGCAATGGGGTTGACTCTTAACTGTGCCCTGAAATGTTCTGGCAAACCACCTACTATTTGGGCAACTAGGGACAGGCAATAAATGCTGACCCAGCCAACAGCACCCACTTCCCACAAATGGACAACAATATAAAAAGCCCCAAGCAGAGCATGCAATTCCTGGTGTCCTGTTTCTCACAAGTACATGCTGCTCAGTTATCTGACCCTGTCTCTGGCTGTGGGGTATCACTGGCAAAGCTGGTATTTATTGTCCAATTCTAATGCACCCTCTTAAACAACCGGTAGCAGATCAACACAACAGAGTGGGCTATGAGATAACACAGTGTAGAGCTGGATGAACACAGCAGGCCAGGTAGCATCAGAGGTGCAGGAAAGCTGACGTTTCGGGTCTAGACCCTTCTTCAGAAATGGGGCCCCCATTTTGCTCTACATCTTGTTATCTCAGATTCTCCAGCATCGGCAGTTCCTACTATCTAAGAGTGGCCTATGAGACCTTTATGGGAGGTGGGTCGATGTTGGGGGTGGGGTGTAGGGAGATGCGAGGTGGCAGTTCAATGTCAAACTGGAATCGCATATCTGACAGATCAGCTGAGAACAGCTGGTGACCTTCCTTAAAGAACATGAGCTGGGCTTTTAACAGCAATCGGACTGCTTCATGGTCACTTCCACTGATACCGGATTGTTCTGTGTTAAAGTTAAGATTAAATAAAAACACAACAGTGTTGGAGAGTCACTAGGTGGGTCAAGCAGCCTCTGTGGAGAGAGAAACAGTGTGTCAATAGAGGTCAGTGGCCTGAAAGGCTACAGCATTCTCCGTTTTTCAGATGAGATATTGACCTCAGACCTAATTACATAGAACCTAGAACATCGAACAGTACAGCAGAGAAATGGGCCCTTGTCCCACGATGTTGTGCCGAACATGATCCCAAATGAAACTAATCCTTTCTGCCTGCCCTTGGTCCATATCCCTCCATTCCTTGCATATTGATGTGTTTATCTAAAAGTCCCTTAAACACCCCTATCGTATCTGCCCCTACCACCACCCCCGGCAGTATGTTCCAGATTCCTACCATTCTCTGTATAAAAAACGTGCCCCTCACATCTCCTTTGAACTTTCCCCCCCTCACTTTAAATGTATGTTCCCTAGTTTTAGACATTTCCACTCTGGGAAAAAAAGATTCTGACCAGCGACCCTATCTATCCATCTCATAAAAAACTGAAAGAACTGCGGATGCTGTAAATCATGAACAAAAACAGAAGTTGCTGGAAAAGCTCAGCAGGTCTGGCAGCATCTGTGAAGGAAAAAACAGATAACATTTCGGGTCAGTTCTGAGGAAGGGTCACCAGACTCGAAACGTTAACTCTGTTTTTTCCTTCACAGATGTTGCCAGACCTGCTGAGCTTTTCCAGCAACTTGTGTTTTTGTTCTATCAATCTCATAATTTTGTAGGCTTCTATCAAGTCTCCCCTCAGCATCTGCCGCTCCAGAGAAAACAACCTGGGTTTTTTTAGCCTCTCCTTATTGCTCATAATTAGCTGCCCTTTCAATGGATGTAAAAGGTCCCATGCCTCAATTACAAAGAGGAGCGAGGGAGTTTCTCTCTGGTGTCCTGGACAATACTAAGCATCACTACAGCAGCGTATTATCTCACTGCTCCTTGAAGGAAGGTTGTTTAGCACTAGTCTTTCTCAGATTACAGTAGTTAATCGTGTCTCCTTCAGAACTGTTTCTTTGAGTAAACACTCATCAATCTACTATTGGCTCATCCTTTTTTTTTTACATCTCTCTGAATTTTTTGGAACATTTTCCTCTTAAAGAGAAAGCTTTATAAATTCAAATTGTTGTTGTCGTATTTACCCAGGTGAATGCAGCAGGACCCAGAGGGTCAATCATAGACCATTGTCATTCTATTCTATGACTAGATGATCCATGCCTGTATGATTCACCCAGGTGGGAAAACAGGCCTTCTTGTGCACAGCAAGATTTCACAAACAGATGTGAAATAAATGACCATGAATCAGGGGAGATAATGGCCTAGTGGTATTATCATTGGATAGTTAATCCAGAGACCCAGATAATATTCTGGGGACCTGGGTTTGAATCCTGCCATGGCAGATGGTGGAATTTGAATTCAATAAATACCTGGAATTAAGAATCTAATGATGGCCATGAATCAATTGTCAGGAAAAACCCATCTGGTTCACTGATGTCCTTTAGGGAAGGAAACTGCCAACCTGACCTAGTCTGGACTACATGTGTCTCCAGACCCACAGCAATGTTGTTGATTAGGAATAGGCAATAAATGCTGCCTGGCCAGCCATGCCCTGATCCTGCTAATGAATTTTTTTAAAATTCTGTACTTGTTGGGATTGAACAGGACACATCCTGCTGCCCTCAGATAGAATCACTAACCCAGGGGAACATAGGTCTTTGGATGAATGTCTGACCAAGGGATGCTACACTTTACAATAGAACAATCTCTCAGTACCACACTCAGGCTGCTGGAGCTTAGCTAAAGCTCTCATGTCCCTAGAGTGGAGCAACATGCTAACACCAGGCTAAGTGCCATTTTTATGTATGAATAAATATACAGCTGATTTCACTTGCATTTATAAGGCCAGCTCATCACTGGCAGAAAGAGTCTACTATATCAACTGTAGTGGTTCAAGAGGGCAGGACACCATGGACTTCTCAAAGAGAGTTTGGCTGGGCAATAAATGCTGGCCCACCCTGCAACACCTACATCCTGTGAAAGAAATTTTAAAATATTATGATCTTTTGAAGTGTGTGGAAATATCATAAGGTTTGCTTGCATTAGATCTTCAGTGGTTAAACTCTCCAGAACAAATAGTGAGCTGAATCTGGGCATCACTCTTAATGCTGGGTCATTAGATTCTGATTTGTTTTTGTTTGGAAAGCTGAACAATCTCAGCAAGTGCTAAAATGAACAGAATTCTTGACATATCATTGAGCTTTGCATTAAATTTGGAGACTTTGGACCTATTGAAATTAGCATGTTGAAACTGGTGCTTTTTTACAAGAACTTCATGAGGATTAACCACTCATCATTGGAGTATTGTAATGATTGGATGACGAGTTTATAAACTATCCAGGACTGATCTGATGAGGCTGCTGGGAATGAACCAACATGGTTGTTTGATTCATGTTTACCAGTCAAAACCCAACTCTATCTCATTCTTTAAAATGGACTCCAGGGTTGAAATTTCACAGAATTGATTGATTAATTGATTGATGGATGCCAAATACAGTATTACAGAACAGTTACAGTCCAGAAGGAGGCCATTCGGCCCAATGCATCAATGCCAACTCTCTGCTAGAGTACCTCAGCTCCCATGCTCCTACTCTTTCCCCAAAGCCCTACACCTTCTCACTTTTTTTCAGGTATTTAGTCAATTCCCATTTGAAAGCCATGGTCACTGCACGTCAAGTTTACTCTTCTGTCACCTCTGACCCTTTTCCCAACTGCCTTGGTCTGGTTCTTAATGCTCTATCAATGGAAACAGCTTCTCCTTGTCTGTTCTGTCTAGGTCTCTCATGATTTTGAACACTCCTGTAAAATCTGCGCTCGACCTCCTGTTCCCAAACAATCTCTGCTCCTACCAAGCTGTCCACTCATCTGAAGTCCCACCTCCCTGGAAACATTCCCCCTACATTTACAACCTCCTCACAGTGCCACAGTCCTCTGAGGTATCTGTGTTCCTCTCACTCTCGTGTCCATTGCCAAGCACAGTAGCTCCACTGCTGGGGACTGTGCCCTTGCAACCACTTCGAGGGTCCATTCAATGGCTTCCAGTTCTGGAGTCATGGCTCACCCCACAAAATAGCAAGGGGGTTTCAAGGGAATGTGGATTACCTGAACCCCAAACTCTGGAATTCTCTCACTGCGTCTCTCCAGCATTGGTCTCACTTATCTAAGTCACTCATTAAAACCCTCTCTTTGATCAACCTTTTTTTTGTATCTGACTTAATATCCGCTTAAGCCATTTACTGTCTAATTGTACTTGATAATGTTCCTTCATCACACTAAAGGCGCTATAAATAAATTGTTTAAAAGCAAAATATTGCGGGTGTGGGAAATTGAAGAACGCTGGAGAAACTCCGCAGGTCTGACAGTATCTGTGGAGAGAGAAACAGAGTTAATGTTTTGAGCTCAGTAAAACTCTTGTTCCTGAAACAAGGTTCTGATGTTCTGAAGAAGAGTCATATGGAGTCAAAAGGTTAACTCTGTTTCTCTCTGAACTGCTAGCTGACCTGCTGAGTTTCTCCAGCTCCTTCTGTGTGTTTATTTTGTAAATAAGTTGATGTTACTATTAAAAAACCTCTTCTTCTCCCTCTCTAATGTCTTCACAGCCTTCCTAACATTCCTAACAATTATCACCAAGCTCCAATTTCCCTCTCAAACCAGATGATCAACTTTGAATCTTTTATTATCACTTTGGTGCCATTGTCTCAGTTCCTTGCCTCTCTGTCTCTGATATTTGAATATTTTGATCTCCCCGACACAGGTATTCAGCCAGTCTACAACAGCCTCTTCGCTCTTGCGACTGAAGATCTGAAAGTGTGGTACCCTCCCAGTCACATTTTCCAAGTCGATGCATGCAATCCACAAGTTGTCCTGTACCGGATCAGGCAAGTTGTGAACTATTGCGTTCTTTTTGCGATCATTAATGGTCGGTATAATGTTGACAAACGGTCCTTGCCATATTTCTTGTCACTGGGCCAATAGCTGCAGCAATAAAGAGGAAGGTTTTCATTTCCATGGTGTCTTTCATAATCACCAACCCCCCCCACCAACTCCCCCCAACCCAACCCCACCCACCCAAGACCTTTATAGACAATGAAATACTTTCGGAAGCGCAGTCTCTGTTGTAGGGCAGTAGGTAGTGTCTCAGCCTCGAAGCCAAAAGTTCTGGATTCAAGGCCTACTCCAGGATTTGATAGCCAAGCAAAAAGCCAATGGCTTGATTAACAGCCTGCACATCCTTCCAACACAAGCCAATGGCAGATGGTAGGAATGAGAGAGACAGAAGGCAAAGGGGCCATTTTACTGCTGTACTGTGTCAAACATAACCATAGACCAACACAGAAGTCCCTGAGTTACAAACAAAAAAATCAAAGTATTGCAGATGCTGGAATTTTGAAATAAAAGCAGAAAGTGCTTCAGAAATTCAACAGGTCTGTCATATCTGTGGAGAGAGAAACAGTTTTGAGTCTAATCTGAATTTTCTTCAGAACTGGAGGACTTGGTACCTGAAGAGAGAGAGACTCTTTTGTAATGTAGGAAATTGAGCATTCAATTTCTGCACAGCAAGCCCCCACAAACAACAATGAGATAATGACCACCCACTTTCTCCGTATGGTATTGTTCCAGGGTTAAATATTGGCGAAAACACTTTTTCTTTTTAATTTGTTTGTCGGATGTTGGAGACATTGGCTTGGTCAACATTTATTGCCCACAGAGCAGTTATGGCATAGTCACATTGCTTTGAATCTGGAGTCACATGTAGGCCAGACAGGGTAAGGATAGCAGTTTCCTTCCCTAAAGGACATTAGTGAACCAGATAGGTTCTTACTCAACAATAGGCCATCTTCGTCTTGCTGGTCATTTGTGCCACTGCACATGTCAGATATCGAATTTAACACTAAAAAAGATGAAGCGATGCTTGCACATTTTGATGCATTTATTTTTGAGCACTGGTTTATGTTACCAGCTACTTCATGCATATTTCATGAAATAAATTTGATTTCAACAGGAACCGCCAAAGACAGACATGACCTCTTTTCCAGAATGACTTTCTATAAGGGCAAGCGGACAATGAACCTATGCAATTCTTAGAATACACATTGTTGTACTTCTGCTTTTAAATGCTGATCATTTATAGGCTACTGGCTGCTGTGAAAATCATTTGTGTGTCCCCATTCAGAAACTGAGAGGAGCTTTAGGCTAACATTGAGATTGAATGAGTGTAATTAAAATTGAGGTAAACCAGAAAGTGGAGCCCAGCCTGGCTTTGGAACAGCTGAATGTAGGAGAAAGTACAGAGTTAGTTTTAATTTCATGTAGCAGACTCTCCTTATTTGACAAAAATAGCATTGTGCATTTATATAGATCCGCAACGCTTTGCAAGAACTTGATCAAACAGAAATTGATAATGAGCTACATGAGGCAGTAGAGGCAAGCTCTCTCAAAACCAGAGGAACATAAATAATAAGAGAAGGTGTAGGCCATTCTAAGTTATTCATTGTTATCATGTCTGATCACCCAACTCAGTACCCTGTTCCTGCTTTCACCCTAAATATACCCTTTGATCCCATCAGCCCTAAGATACAAATCTTAATCCTTCTTGAAAACATTCAATGTTTTGACCCTAAATGCTTTCTGTGGCAGAGAATTTTGCAGGCTCACCACTCTCTGGGTGAAGACATTTCTCCTGGTCTCAGACCTAAATGGCCAACACCTTATCCTTAAACAATGATCCCTGGTTCGGGACTCCCTGGTTTTTGGGAAAACCAGCAGCCGCATGACCTTGGCCTTGCTGTACTTGAATTTTGCCAAATTTGGATTTTGCCACATTTTGTGTCAACTGTTTTGGCCAGTAGATGTATCAGGTTGAGTGGGGCCAAGGGTCATTTGGAAATTATGAATAGACCAGCAATGAAAGAGTTAAGTCCAGCAATGTGCAGTACCCACCCAAATTATCCCGGTAAGTCACCTTGTAACTGAATTTTTAAAAAAAGATGGTTGGAGCTTTGTATAAAAGGTTGGTTAGCACACATCTAGAGTATTGTGGGCTGTTCTAGATACACATCTTTTGGGGAAAGCTGTAAAGGAGATATACCTGATGAGGCACTTCAGTTTTGTGATAGAGTGAAGACGCTGAGATTATTTCTCCTTAGAGAGAAAAGCTTAATGGAATATTTATATGATTTGTTTAATATTGTGAGATAGTCACTTGGTGGTACACAACTTGAGAATTGTGAGACAAAAAGTTTTCTCTCACACGCTCATCAGGACAGAATTGCATGAATACCAAATCTTACAGGGAATAAAGAGAAAAGATTCAGAGATAGTAAGAACTGCCGATGCTGGAGTCAGAGGTAACACAGTGTGGAGCTGGAGGAACACAGCAGGCCAGGAGCAGGAAAGCTGATATTTTCTGTAGGGAGATAGTAGGAACTGCAGATGCTGGAGAATCTGAGATAACAAGGTGTAGAGCTGGATGAACACAGCAGGCCTAAGCAGCATCAGAGGAGCAGGAAGGCTGACGTTTCGGGCCTAGACCCTTCTTCAGAAAATTTCTCTGATGCTGCTTAGCCTGCTGTGTTCATCCAGCTCTACACCTTGTTATCTCTTATTTCCTGTGGGGACCCTTCTTCAGAAATGGGGGAGGGGGAAGGGAGCTCTGAAATAAATAGAGAGAGGAGGGGTGGGGCTGGGGAAGGTAGGTAGGATAGTGATGAGAGAGTGCGGGTAGGTAGTGGTGGGGATTGGTCAGTGAGGTGGGAGGAGCAGATAGGTGGGAGAGAAGATGGACAGGTTGTGTCAGGAGAAGATTGCTGCTTTTTTGGGTAGTGAATGGTGATTGGTCGAGGCATTGCCATGGCGAATGCACCAACCAGTTAACTGTCAAGCTTCTGTTTAAATTCAAATTAGGCAAATTGACTGTGATTGGTCAGTGTAGTTCTATGGAGAATGCTCTATGGATTGGTTGTCCCCTAAGCTTTCATTAAAATTCAACCCAAGCGAGTTAACTCTGGCTTGACTGGCAGTCCCCAAGTTATTGATTAGTTTAAAAAAGGGGCAGTGTTAGGGTTCCTTATGGTAGACTGATTGGCAAGGTTAGATCACATGGAATACAGGGAGAACTAGCCATTTGGATACAGAACTAGTTCAAAGATAGAAGACACATAGAAGATAGAAGACAGAGGGTGGTGGTGGAGTATTGCTTTTCAGACTGGAGGCCTGTGACCAGAGGTGTGCCACAATGCTGGGCCCAGTGCTTTTCATCATTTATATAAATGATTTGGATGTGAACATAGGCGGTATGGTTAGTAAGTTTGCAGATGACACCAAAATTGGTGAAGAAGGGTCCAGACCCAAAACATCATCTTCCCTGCCCCTCTGATGCTGCCTGGCCTGCTGTGTTCCTCCAGCTCCACACTGTCTTGTCTCTGACTCCAGCATCAGCAGTTCTTACTATCTCTACTACCAAAATTGGAGGTGTAGTGGACAGGGAAGAAGGTTACCTCAGAGTACAACAGGATCTTGATCAGATGGGCCAATGGGCCAAGGAGTGGCAGATGGAGTTTAATTTAGATAAAAGTGAGGTGCTGCATTTTGGAAAGGCAAATCAGGGCAGTTCTGAGAAAGGGTCATCGGACCCGAAACGTTAACTCTGTTTTCTCCTCCACAGATGCTGCCAGACCTGCTGAGCTTTTCCAGCAACTTTGTTTTTGTTTAGGGCAGGACTTATACACTTAATGGTAAGGTCCTGGGGAGTGTTGTTGAACAAAGAGACCTTGGAGTGCAGGTTCATTTTTCCTTGAAAGTGGAGTTGCAGGTAGGTGGGTAGTGAAGAAGGCATTTGGTACACTTGCCTTTATTGGTCAGTGTATTGAGGATAGGAGTTGGGAGGTTATGTTGCAGCTGTACAGGACATTGGTTAGGCCACTTTTGGAATACTGCAGACTGGAGACATCACCACCCTAACATATTAATTCCTGAGCTTGGCATTTTACAGTCATGTAATTTAAGATACTGGTGTCCTAAATCTGACATATTCATCCAATAACTGATTAAAACTTCATTCTTGTCTTGAGAATTCTTTATTTGTTTGTGGGATATGGGCATCACTGATTAAGTCAGTATTATTGCCCATTACTTGTTGCCCAGAGGGCAGATAAGAGTAAATAACAACGCTGTGGGTCTGGAGTCACATGGAGGCCAAGTAAGGATAGCAGATTTTCTTTCCTAAAGGCATTAGTGAACCCAATGGGTTTTTATCTGACAATCGTCAAGGGTTTCAATATTATAGCAACGGTACATGATAAAAACACTCTTAATTCCAGGTTTTTTTTAAAAATCGGATTCAACTTACTCCGTCAGCCATAGCAACTTTGGAACCTTGGCCCCAGAGCATACCTGGGTCTCTGGTTTATCAGTTTAGCGATAACACCAGTATACCCTATCACCTCTCCAAATATGTTGCTGAATCTCAGATTGAGATTCTCACTGCTAACACTCTGCACCTTTGATAAACATCAAATCCAGAAGTAAAAGATTAGAATGAAGCACTGATATCCTCACAATTGAGTTGTTAGTCTTAGTTGAAAGCATGGACGGCAGACTTATTTGTATAAAACTGTAAACAGGAAATCTTACCCCGTTCAGTATGTACAGAGATAAGCACTGTAATAACATGCTCCTTCCTGTGTCCCTGTTAAAGATTAAAACAGAGTCTTCATCTTGACCGTGTTGACAGCATTGATCATCTTCTAAGTCCAGGTAATACATCAAAACTTAACCCCATAATCCAGGGAGTGCTGCACAGTCAGATGAGAGGTCAAATGTGGGCCCTTCTCTCTCTCTCTCTCTCTTTATCTCGGTTTTATTGTTGTAAAAGATTCCACAACACTGCTCCCAAAGAAAGGGCTAACATCTGGTAAACAGGAATCTCTCAATCAATATCAACCCTGCAAAAAAGTGTGAAAGGCCATTTAGCATTTTAGGCCTATTTATTGAGACATATTCTGCATCTTAACACCATCCGCCTGCCTTTGCTTGAAATCCTTTTGCGTCCCGACCAGCAAAAAATCTATTGATCGCTGTTTTAAAATGGTTAATTGCCACTCGTGGGATCTTGCTTGCATAGGTTGAATGATGTGATCGCTAAATTGGCAAACATCAATTCATTTCACAAGCAAGTTGCTGATCATTAAGCACTTTGGGAAATGTACTTTTCTGAAACAAATAAAGCAGAAATTGCTGGAGAAACTCAGCAGGTCTGGCAGTATCTGTGGAGAGAAAGCAGAGTTAACATTTTGAGTCTAGTGACTCTTCATCCGAACCTGGTTCCAGACCTGCTGAGCTTCATCGGAAATTTCTTTTTTTGTTTCAGATCTCAAACATCAGCTGTTCTTTGTTTTACTCGTTTTCTCTCCTTGGTTTTGTGAGAACTCTTGATTGAGACCTGTTTAAAATTGTAATTGACCTGAATCTTCAGGTATCAAGGAGTGAAATTGATAGCATTCACATTCATTTGCCTTGGAAGCTGACAACAATTTCGGTAGCCTGTGCGTGTGTAAGTAAATGTTAAAATTTGGAAGTTGTTGTCAGTGATTCTAAACATCTGCAGAGGGGGTTGTGGATGACCCTGAAGACTGCAGTCAATTAGAAATCACTGATCTGATGAAATTTTACACTCATGAGCTTTTAGTCTCATTGGAAAACCCTATGAGGTAAAGCTAAGCTTTTACCGATGCACTAATCTCATAATCACGACTAAATAGCATTATCACTCCAGCAAGAGTAATGTTCCATTTGTTAAATGTCAAGTCTCTCTGTTATGGCAAAAATTCCACGTAGTTTTTAAATTAATTATTCTTAAAATTGTATTTAATGAATTGTATCTTTATCTTAATCCCTTGTGCATGCCCCAAATATCTATTTTGCTTTGTGTGAAATTGCAAAATTGAAAACAAAGATGTTCTCTGAGTTTTGTCAATGTGTTTATTTGTTAACTTTGCTTGATGACATCATTGCCGCTGGACACCTGGAGATCCCCTTGACTTGATGACAGATTTAAAATTTCTCAGTAAAGGGGAAATCAACGCCTCAGCGATCACTAGACTTTGTTGAGCTGTTTTCTTAGAGGCCAGCAATGACCATATTCATGTCAATTTTTCTTTTATAAGTATTGCCATGGATGTGCAAAGATAAACAAGGAAAGGGTGTAATGAAACATCATCGTAATTTGAGTATTGCTGAAGATTTTCATTTTGCACCCGTCAGAATATTCATAAGAGTACTGGAATAACTTTTTGTACTGCTTGAGAAGCCAATACTGTCTCCTATAATATAAACAGACAGTGCTGGAGAAACTCAGCGGGCCTGGCAGCATAATATTAGTTTCTGTCTCCACCGACATTGCTGGACCTGCTGAGTTTCCTCAGCACTGTTTTTATTTCAGATTTCTAGCACAGTCACCTGTTTGGTTAAATTGAAATTAGCTATATATATATATATATACACATATTCTTCCTGTCAATAAAGAGGAGTTCAGTGTATTAATGTACATAATTTCTAATATACACAAATTGTCCACACAGCAAGCCCTTACTGAAATCTTAAGTTGGTTGCCAGCTTAGCACATTCATAAGTATTTAGCAAATGTTGTCCAGCCACAAAATCACATTTAATCTTGGATGGCAAGATGGAAAATTTCAATGAAATGTGCCATTTTTAAGCAATAATCAAGCTGTTAGACTAATTTAACTCTCCATCAGTTTTGGGAGGCCATTCATTTTGATGGACTAACAAATATGATCAGTCAGTAAAAGCATGGGTTGTCAATTGGTCAGATAATCCTTCAATTTTGTGGTGAATAGAGATGTTGTATTTGCATTAAATTGTGTCTGTTTGTGATCCTTTGAAGCACCACAGGACATTTCACCTGTTAAAGGCAGGTTATTGCTGAGTGCAATAGTTTAGTGATGATGACACTGGCCTAACTCAGAGTGCTGAGTTCAACATGTGACATTTAATTTAACCAATTTGGTGCTTTGTTGAATGCCACCAGAATAAAATGACCCCCAAAAGCTTCAGGCTTGTAACAATTCTGACCCGTTTGACAGTGAAGGGAATCAGCACCCCATACCTGGTCTGACTTACATGTGACTCCAGTCCCACAACACATCATTGTCTCACAATGCCCCGGGAACTTACGGATGAGTAATAAATGTTGCCTGGTTGCTCACATCCCATTAATGGGCCAGGGCTACAAACAGCTTGTGTTTATTTGGCTTCATCGAGTTTCACGGAAACGTTTCCCACTATGAGGCTTCATGGGAACCTCTGGCTGTACTGTCTTAAACTCATCTCATCAACTACCTACCTTCCCACGTTCTATCCCCATCTTACCTTGGCACTGTACCTGGAACAACTTGCTGAAATATCCCGGAATTAACTGATATCCCTGCCGCTAACATTAAGTTTAAGTCTGTTGCGCACCGAGACATTCTCTGTTCGTCCAGAGGTGCCCTGCACAGATGTTGACATTTGGCACAGACGTGGTAGAGAATAGAAAATTGGCACGTGGCTTTGCAAGCGGTGGTGCAGAGGCAGCAGGTCCACTATTTGCAGTCCTAGCAGTGGAATTCCCAACCCCAGGCCATTCCAGCCTACTCCGAGGCTGCCACCCAGGTCAGTGCGGACTCAGTGCATGGAGGAATACCCAAAGCTTTAGGAAGGAGGTCAATGACCTTCTCAATCTGCCAATGTTCTCTCTGATACCTGACACTCACTGTCTCTCTGTTACTGTACCTGCCTCCCATCAGGCTCCACGCTCTACCACTCTCACTACTGTCCGCAACATTTTCCCCACTCCCTGCCACCCACTCCAACCCCAACAGCAGTGAACCTGCCAGCCTTCTCGCAGGTGTTGATTTCCCCTTCACTGAGATATTTTTAAACTGGCATAAAATCTCCAAGGGTCCAGCAGCAATGATGTCATCAAGCAAAGTAAGCAAAGTGGGCCTTCCGACTCAATCACCTGCCATACCTCCCCTCCCATACCAACAGTACCAGCAGTGCCACCCACTTTCACCTCCCTTATACCTCCCTCTCTCTCATTCCGGGAGGACACCATCCCTCTAGAGGGCAGAAAGAGTCAATGCTGGTGGTGGACTGCCTCACATTTGGATCCTCACCTTCTTCAACAAAAGGATTCTTTCTCTGACAGCCCCGAGTGGCTGACTGACTGTGCCCAAGCCCCTGGACAGGTAGCAGAGGCTGCCCTTGGCTTACTGAACCCATACCCCCCTGAGTGAACACTACTCCCCTTGACTTAACAACCATGATAAGCTTCTTCCATTGTGGCTGTGCTAAAGACATGGCAATGCAGCAGCACTGTGAGCCCAGAACACAAGGCGAGGCAGGAACGCTGTGAGATTCCAGGTTGGCACAGAGTGAGAGAGAGCTAAAAGAACAAGTGAACAGGCTGGAGATGCACTCCAGTCCTGTCTGTGAGCTGGTTGCATGTCCTTGAGAGAACAAAGCCCTTGCTGCAACGTTACAATGACAGCTACTAGACCAAGGTACAGCACTGAAGTACAGGAGCATCCTGTCAGTGGATCAGAAACGTGCTGAGAGGTTAGCACGTGCTAGATGCCATTGTCTGTGGACGTGGGTTCTGTGTGGCTTGTGCTCATGGGCCACACCCTGGTGCCCAGTGTCCAACATGGAGGTCCTTTGGAGCAAGCAAGGAGCTGAAGTCTCCAGGTACCCACTCTGACTTCGACATCGAGAATTCTCGATGTCTATTTTGTGGTGGTGAGTAGCAGAACAGGAGGCTGCGTGTTAATGAGGCAAGATTGGTGGGTCGAAGGGCCTGCTCC
Source organism: Rhincodon typus (assembly GCF_021869965.1). Lineage (NCBI taxonomy): Eukaryota > Metazoa > Chordata > Chondrichthyes > Orectolobiformes > Rhincodontidae > Rhincodon > Rhincodon typus. The sequence continues at coordinate 34,634,671 of NC_063360.1, read as the reverse complement.
TGTGCTGTATTGAATTAATATTGAAGATGTGCAGTTAATAAGGTCATTGACAAGCAATAATAAGAGGTAACCCATCACTGCTAGTCAGAAGCTTACCATGACACCTGGAACTCAGTTGTAAGATGCAATGAGTTGTTCCCATCATCGAGAGAGAATTCGCTGGACTTCTCATGCAATCCTGCCACATTTCTCATCATAGCTCACGTTGTTCAGGGGCACCCTATAAGATTTGGCCCCAGATCTCCTTCGTCTGCTGTGTTGTAATGCTGATGGGTTCACCTCTCTCCCTCTCTCTACATAGATTTTTCTTCCCCAATTGGTTTGAACAAGGCAGCAATAAATCCTATCGCTATGGTCTTACAAAGGATCACATTAACACCGTGTTGGATTACTCGGTCATCGACTACCTCTTTGCTCAGGTAAACGTGAATCTTTTATTGCTTAAGGAATACGAAGCAGACAGGGATCTTTACAACCTTAGGAAATGTCCATTGAATTCTGGGTCTGTTTGTGGGAGCCAAGAAGCCGAAGATTTCTGAGCGTAGTGGTGCAGGTTAATAAGATCATTAAAACATGAAAATTCATGGAATTCATTTGAGGAGGGATTGAATCAAAAAGGAGAGAGGTCTGGTTAAACTTGAGCCATATCTTGGTTACGCAACACTATGCACAACTCACATCTTCTCTTAAAGAACTGAAATAGGATTGGATGTTATGCTTTCCCGTGGGGGATTGGAGGAGGATAGGGGTGTCGGAATGGGAGGCTCATGTTCCTCTTGCATCTGACCCTATCCCCAATTTAGCACATTGACTCAATCATCAAATGGCCAATTCATGATCAGCCAAGGGGAAAACTGGCCAATTAGCATTAGGAAGTAGGCTCCATGTCTAGTTGAAATTCATTGAACCGTTTGCAGTTTCATAGAATCCCTGCAGCGCAGATATAGGCCAGTCAGTCCATCAAATCTGCACCGACACTCTGTAGAGCGTCCCACCCAGGCCAAATCCTATTCCCATAAACCTGCATTTCCCATGGCTAATCCACCTTGCCGGCACATCCCTGGACACTACATGGCAATTTACCCACGGCCAATCCACCTAACCTGCATACTAATGCCCTTTAGAGCAGGAAACTGCCACCCTTACCTGATCTGGCCTACATGTGACTCCAGACCCACAGCAATGTTATTGACTCTTAACTGCCCTCTGGGCAATTAGGGATGGGCAATAAATGCTGCCTAGCCAGTGACGCTCTCATCCCGTGAATGTATAAAGAGAAAAAAGTACCTTTGGACTGTGGGAGGAAACCGGAGCACCTGGAAGAAACCCACACATACACAGGGAGAATGTGCAAACTCCACTCAGACTCCAGCCTGAGGCTGGAATTGAACCCAAGTCCCTGGTGGTGTGAAGCCAGTGAGTCACTGTGCCACTACTTGGGTGTCGACTGTGGGTCAAGAACCAGAAATTGGTTCCAGTTACCAATTTTAGAGATAACACAGTGTGGAGCTGGAGGAACACAGCAGGTCAGGCAGCATCAGAGGAGCAGGAAAGTTGACATTTCAGGTCAGGAACCAGCCCCATCCCTCCTCTCTCTATTTATTTCCCAGCTCTCTTGCCCCTCCCCATTTCTGAAGAAGGTTCCTGACCCGAAACGTCAACTTTCCTATTCCTCTGATGCTGCCTGGCCTGCTGTGTTCCTCCAGCTCCACACTGAGTCATCTCCGACTCCAGCATCTGCAGTTCTTACTATCTCTGACAAATTTTAGAGCCATGTTTCCCTGCAGCTCTCTCTTTCTCTCCTTCATGACTATACCAGCCTATAGGAACAGGCCAAATAAAGCCTACAAGCTGCCAAATGCTGCCACCATCAATGATAGATGCTGTTACTACAAGATCCATTTTCCTGTTGGCAGAACCTTCCCACTGCTCTCACAGTGGATGTGTAAATGTTTCTGAGAATGAATGTTAAGCTCCAGAAAGGCCACTCCAACACTCACAACTTGTAGAAAATACAAACAGATCGCACCCAAAAAAAAATTACCACTCTACAGACAATAAGACATTGTTGCGAATTGTTTTTCCAAGCTATAAATGGGATAAGTTTCGAGGTAACTAGGAATGCTGCACTTGTTGTTCTGGAGAACTTCCAACAAAAACATTCCTCTGTCTTCGCATTTTTATTTTTTTTTTCTTTATTCATTCACGGGATGAGGGCATCCCTGGCCAGGCAGCATTTATTGCCCATCCCTAATTGCCCAGAGGGCAGTTAAGAGTCAACCACATTGCTGTGTGTCTGGAGTCACATGTAGGCCAGACCAGGTAAGGAGGGCAGTTTCCTTCTCTAAAGGACATTAGTGAACCAGATGGGTTTTATTGTCCCACATTTGCTGCATGTGACCCAGACCCCCCCAAACATCAGAGGGACCAACTGCAAATGTGGTAACTGCTTTGCAGAGCAGCTCTGTCCAGTTCACAAGCGTGGCTCCAAACTCCCAGTTGCCTGTCATTTTAACTCTGTGACAGGCCCCACTCTGACCTCTCCGTCCGCTGCCTCCTGCACAGTTGTAATGAAGCGCAATGGAAACTGAAGGAGCTGCACCCCATCTTCAATTAGGCACATCACAGCCTTTCACCCTCAACACTCAGTTCAACAACTTGAGATTGTAATGACTGGCCCCAATGTTTTTTTCTTTATCACATAATAATAAACGTTACATTTTCACGGAGTGAGGAAACTTCTCCGGATGTTTGAAAATGGTGGGAGGGTCTCAGAAGCAGTTGTCCTGCCTCCGTGTCAACAGATCCCATTATTTTCTGGCATGTGCAGAGAGAATAGGCATTCAATTCTCTTCAGAGGGAAATCCAACCGAGCAGGGCGAGTTGAATTCAGTGCTGAGCTCAAACAGGCTCTATTTTGGGTGTTGCTAGGAATTTAACCCGCAGTGCAGGAATCCCAAATTCAAGGAGGAAACGTAAATACTCCTGAAGGGTAGGCAATTTACAATCATGAGCTGAAGTTTTTTTTTAAGTCTCCTGCTCTTTAAACACACTGTGAGGAGGGGTGAGGGCTTAACTGCTTTTATTGTAATGGCGGTGAAGTGCCAGAGAACCATAGTGGGCCTTCAAACCAGCCTGCCTCACCCAGCCTGATGGTGGCATAAGCCCTGGCGGGTTTACTGTGTGTGACAGTTGGCCGAGTTAGTATATTTCCAAATTTGATTGACCCACCTTGGCAATGAAAATCAGGCCCTAGGTATTGGTAATTGATTAGCACGTACTGAGGTCCAAAAAACCAAAAGAACTGCAAATCTGTCCTCTTGACCCATCTTCTGTTTCTTGCTCCAATATCATCCGCTTTATTCATAAAATCCCTACATTGCAGAAAGAGGCCATTTGGCCCACCGAGTCCACATCAACCCTCCAAAGAGCATCCCATCCAGACCCATTCCCCCACCCCACAGTTCCCACGGCCAAGCCACCCAACTTGCAAACCCCTGGACTGTGGGAGGAAAACCACACAGACACGGGGAGAATGTGCAAACTCCACACAGACAGTCACCCGAAGGTGGAATCAAACCCGGGACTCTGGCACTGTGAGGCAGCAGTGCTAACCACTGAGCCACCCATCATCCCTTTCATCTCTCTTGACTTCCCACACAGCATCCTTTTTGTTCTTTGTTCTCCTCCCCTCTTCCCCTGACCAGAGGGAAAAATAGGTTAAAAAAGGATCAATAGTACTTAGAAACGGACATCCTGGTCATACCAGCGCACCGTTCTGAGGTTTACAAGATCAGTCGGACCAGTTTTACGATTTTCCCTTCTGGATTACTCCATTAAAACCTGTTACACCTCAAACCTTTCTCCAGGGAGGTCATTGATCTGAAACTTTGACTTTACTTTTCTCTCACCGTGAAGGTAATTTAGACTGTTGCATATTTCTACCATTGTCTGTTTATGGTTTACAGTTTCTCATTCACTTTGTGGCTTAGTTATTTGAAAACGACAAAAAGCACCTGAGTGGTTTCTTTCAAGGGGTGGGGTGGGGTTAGCTGTAACATATCACTTCCTGTCTGCACAGCCTACAGCAGTAAAGATGAACAACCAGATTTGAGTTTCAGGGGCACAAACAGAAATTGCTGAAAAGCTCAGCAGGTTTGGCAGAAGAAACCAGAGTTAACGTTTTGGGTCCGGTGACCCTTCCTCAGTTCAGGACCTGAAACGATTTCTCTTCACAGATGCTGCCCAACCTGCTGAGCTTTTGCAGCAACTTCTGGTTTTGTTTCTGATTTGCGGTATCCGCAGTTCTTTCGGTTTTTATTGAGTTTCAGAGAACTGACTCCACTTACAAGGGAACATTGCATGCACCTAACTCATACTTTTCTCTCAGAGATAGTAAGAACTGCCGATGCTGGAGTCAGAGATAACATGTGTGGAGCTGGAGGAACACAGCAGGCCAGGCAGCATCAGAGGAGCAGGGGTTTTAGGTCGGGACCCTGTTTCATTTTTCCAAAGAAGGGTCCCGACCCAAAACGTCAACTTTCTTACTCCTCTGATGATGCCTGGCCAGATGTGTTCCTCCAGCTCCACACTGTGTTGTCTCATACTTTCTCATTTGATCACGGCGTGGGAATGCCACAGGCTGTGTCGGTATTTATTGCCCGAAAACAAAAAAGTGCTGGAAATCCAGCAGGGTCAGGCAGCGTCCATGAGGAGAGAGCAAGCTAATGTTTCAAGTCGAGATGACTCTTCATCAGACCCTGATTTCCCAGAGGCAATTAAGAATCAACCACATTGCTGAGGGTCTGGAGTCACATGTAGGCCAGAATGGGTGAGGACAGCAGATTTCCCTCCCTAAAGAGCGTTACTGATGGGTTTTTACAACAAACAAATGGTTACATAGTCACCATTAGGCTAGCTTTTCACTCCAGATTTTTTCACTGAATTCAAATGTGTCCACCGTCTAAGAATTCAAACCCACTCTCATAGAGTCTCTGGATTACTAGCTCCATGATATTTCTACTGTGCCACTGTCCCTTCTCTTGAGTACAGGAGATTAACAGGCGACCTGATCAATGTGTTTTAAAATGTTACAACCATTTAATAGGATGGAACTATACTTTTAAATTCATTCCTGGGAATGTGAGCCTCATTGGTTGGGCCAGTATTTATTACCCAACCTTATTTGTCCTGGCAAATGTGGTGGTGAGCTGCCTGCTTGAAGCACTGCAGTCCTTGGGGAGTAGCCAGGTATTGTTAGGGAGGCAATTACAGGAATTTGACCCAGTGACACTGAAGGGACTGCAGTATATTTCCAAGTCTGGATGGTGAGTGGCTTGCTGTCGGTGGTGTTCCCATCTATCTGCTGCTTTTGTCGATCTAGTAGGTAGTGGCCATGGTTTTAGAAAGTGCTGTCAAAAGACCCTTGGTGAGTTAATGCAGTGCTTCTTATGGATGGTACACATTGCTGCAGAGCTGCAGATGGTTAACAAGGTGCCAAACATGGAGGCTGTTTCATCCTAGTGGATGTCAAGCTTCTTGAATGTTGTTGGGGTTGCACCCATCCAGGCAAGTGGGGAGCATTCCATCACACTCCTGACTTGCACCTTGTAGATGGTGGGCAGGCTTTAGGGAGTCAGGAGGTGAGTTACTCACTGCAGTATTCCTAGCCTCTGACCTGTTCTTGTAGCCACAGTATTTATATGGCAAGTCTACGTCATTATGTAGTCAATTACAACCTCTGTGATGTTGATGGTGGGAGTTTCAGTGACGATAATCATGTCCCTGTAATATGATTCCCTTTCTGCCTGGAACCGTCGAGTTCCATGTGTGGTAGGGACTTCCAGAACCAAAAGCCAGTCGCGTGAACCATATCAGTGTGCTGATCACCTTGCTCAGACTCTCCGAGCGGCTGTTCGGTTCCACGGCATAGACAGTGATAGATATTTATGCTGTTGAATGTCAAGTGATGATTGGAAGAATCCCTAGTGCAGGGAATTAGCTTTAAAATAGGAGCCAGGGCAATCAGGAGGAGAACAGTGAATCATTACTCATACACACTGTTATGATACAGAGAAGATCATTCAACTTGTCAAATCCATGCTGGAGATACAGAAATTCGGAACTTCTTTCCCCAGAAGCTGTGAATACTCGTCAGCCATTGGGAGCTTTACAGCTGAGAGAGCTAGAGTTCGGTTGGGTAAGGCTATCAAGAAACATGGAGAAGTAGGAAAATACAATTAAGTTGTAAATCAACTATGATCGAATTGAATATTACAGTCGGTGTAATGATGTTTTGAGCCTATATCAAAAATTGCAAGTCTCCTCATCCCATTCTCACAATTAATTATCCTCTGAGCCTGCTGGGTGAAAATCATCTCAAGTTCATCTGATACCATTAAAGTGTTGATGAGGCTGATGTAGGTTAATCAAAAAGGAAACTCGACCCTACTGCAAACATTTTATCGGGGTTTGCTGTCTGAGGAAATGTGCTTATCAAACTCACTCATCATTGCTTGTTTTTTTCTCTCCTCCACATTTAGTCACGCACTGACTTTGTCACTGGCCTCACTAAGGTGCCAATGGACCTGCAGATGCAGGAGGAATGCCTGGGAATGGCAGTATTGGACATAATGAGGATCTCAAAGGAGAAGAAGTGGAATCTGCAGCAGATCTGTGACCATGTCAGGTGAGATGGTGAAGGAGCTGGAGAATGGCTCCTCATTTCCCAACACTGCTTCCTGCCATAAGGTTAGATTCCAAACTGGTTCACTGTGCTTCCCATCACTATGAACCTCTCCAAGGGCAGTTCAATCTCGCAATATGACCAGCAGGAATGGAATGCGAAGTACTCCGATGTGTGCCTTGATCGCTTGGTGCCTTGTCACTCCTGCATAGTTTGGTACATAAAACATGGTCTTATTGGGCAGGTATTTTTGTAATTTCCACATGATACCTCTTTGCTCCTTTAGAACCCTTCTTAAAACCTCTTTGACTGCTGCTCTTCTGTCTCCCACAGCCCCGAACTGTCTGATACCCTCTCTGCATCCTGCCATACATCTAAGGTGTCACCATCCATGATGAAGTGATACCCTGGACATGTATTTGTCCAAAATGGATACGCATAAATTTCTAGCCCAAAGACCAAAAGTGTGATTACTGCTATAAGTCAACAGTCAACTTATGACCCCACAGACAACAAATCAACAACAACTAGATGAACTCATTCTCCAATAACATTGAGGTCCATATTGAACATCTCATCTATAAGTTGGCACCTGTCTCTGTGCAGCGCTCCTTCAACACTGTACTGAAATATCAGCTCAAGTTCCCGAAGTGGGTCTGTGATCCCATGACTGTCTGATTCAGATGTGAAAGTGCTACGACTGAGACAAGGCTGGCTGTTATAGTTTGTTAACCTATTGGTTCTGTTTGCTAATATATCCATCTTTGGCTCACCACATTTCTTTTAAATTATGTCCAAACATCTATGGGTCACAGTCTTGAAAATGCAACACTGCAAATCTACAAGCAGATTAAGAGGCAAAAGTAAGCTGCAAATGTAAACCATACCAGATTAAATCAAGTGATATCTTTGTACAGGAGAGGTTATCTTACAATTCGCAACTGGTTACAAGCTGTTCAGTATTTGCTAGTGAGTTGTGCAGAGTAGCCTTTATTCCTGATGCGCTTTTCCGTCGCCTCTCTTGCTAATAAAATCACTCTCATTCCATTTCAAGCTACAAGTCCTGCATTCCAGCCACCCTCCGGCAACAGATACAGCAGCACAATTTCTTGACAAGGAAGAGAATCCGAAGAAAGTTCTACAAATTCCTAAATAAAATCAGTCACTGCGAGGCTGACCTCAAGTACCTGAAGCTGAAGTATCTTATGGATATGGAAAGTTTGGAAACTGTGCCCAGCAAGGAGACCTTCCACGTTAAAGACCCAACGTGGGACCCACAAGAGCAGGAAGTACATAAGTTCATCTGTGTCTCTGGAGAACATGGAATTCAATGGAGTTTAAAGCAAGATGAGGTTGGTGTTTACGTATGGTAGACCACATGTAGAGAGCAAAAGGAATTGAGCTTTGTGGATTACTCCCAACTTGGCATCTAGCCAGATTTTGATAGATTGAGCCAAGGTTGGCATGGAGATGCAGCTAGAACTGTTCAAATAAAACCAAAGAAATGTGGATGCTGGAAATCTGAACCAAGTACAGAGATTGCTGGAGAAACTCAGTGGGTCCAATAGCATAAATGGAAAAAGGAATAGAGTTAATATCTCAACTCCAAAGTTTCAGGTGAAGAAGAATCATTCCAGATTTGAAACGTTAACTCTGTTTGTCAGTCCACAGATGCTATCAGACCTGCTGAGTTTCTCCAGCATTCTCGGTGTTTGTTTCAGCTGGATACTGTTAGCTTCAGTCTTAACGAGCTCATTAACCCAGGACCAGTCAGATCAGCTCTGATTGGTCAGGGTGTTGCCGTGAGGAATTCAGCATGGACCAGCAGCCACCATGATCTGTTCTCAATGAAGAAGATGTAATGTCTGCACAAAGTCCTTTTACCTACACAAAACAGGATCCCGTAGATTCTAGCACATACAATTAAAACTGACAAAGCAGTAATTTGCATTATATAATTGAAATACTACGGATGCTGGAAATCCGAGACAAACACAGAGATTGCTGGAGAAGCTCAGCAGGTCTGGCAGCATCTGTGTTAGAGAAGACCATGTCCAGTTTGACCATAGCCTGCTGAGTTTCTCAAGTATGTTGTGTGTTAATAACTTGCGTTATTTATTTGACAATAAAACTGTATACAGACAATGCTGACTGGGAGACTGTGGACAGTACATCTGACTTCTACGAGAACATTTCTATGTATTAAGTTTAATGCAACAGAGTAACTACATCACATCCTGTCTCAGTAGTAGTAATAGACAGAAGTGTAAGATGTGAGCACTTAAAGGTACATGCACATCATATCACAACAAAATGGTGGGACAGTAGTTCACCTGTTTGATTATCCAACATGGATTCCAACTGGCTTTTACCTAAGATCATAAGATCTTAAGGTGTAGGAGAAAAAGTAGGCCATTTGAATCTGGTCTGCCATCCAATGTGATCATGGCCAAACTGATAATCTTCAACTCCACTTTCCTGCCTTTTCCCCATCTCCCTTGATTTCCTTACTGATTAAAAATCTATCTGTGTCCGCCTTGAATATACTTAATGACCCAGCTTCGGCTGCCCTCTGTGGTAAAGAATGCCATAGATTCACTACCCTCTGAGAGAAGAAATTCCTCCTCATCTCTGCCTTAACTGGATGACCCCTTGCTCTCAGATTATGCCTATGGTCCTAGACTTGCCCACAAGGGGAAACAACCTTTCCACATTTAGCCTGTCAAGTCCCCTTAAGAATCCTTTATGTTTCAACAAGGTTGCCTCTCAGTCTTCGAAAACTCCAATGAATATAAACCCTACCTACCGAACCTCTCTTCATAAGATAGAGCCCTGTTCCTGGGATCAGTGTAATGAACCTTCTCTGCACTGCCTCCAATGCTGGTATATCTTTAGTTAGATAAGGGGACCCAGAACTGTTTTCTGCTTAATTATCGTATGGGATAAAGTTTATATTATGATATTAAAGATATTTATTGTATTGGACAGATGGTTGGGCCAGAGTTTCTTTAACTGCTCATCATTATTGATATGTTGGTAAGACACTGATTGTAACTTTATTAATACTGTCACTGGCACACAGGAAGATAATCTCTATTTGGTTTCCCTTCTGGTTTAGCAGTGGCAGCCATTTTGTGACTTCCCTGAGATCGTGGACATCACTCTCAAGCAAGCGAGTCGGGATTATGTCTTAGAAGAAAGTCGAATTGTCACAGTTACCAAGCAGGACAACAAGCTTTTGGTAAACTTTATCTAAAAAATGGATTTTATATACCTAGGACAGGAAATCAATCAGTCAGGAGCACGAATCACAGGAGCAAGTCTGTCCTAAGTGATCATTCTCAACATTCACTGCTGTTGCGTGGATTTTAGGGCTCCGACCCAGTGGTTTTGATGATAGGGGCTTTTAAAAACAAACAGTGACCAGACTGCCCATTCCTGATCCATCTCCCGTACAGTGAGAGGGAAAGACACCAACCAGCTCAACTGTCCTTGAAACATTGAGACCCTCAAGTACGCAATTAATGACCACTTCAAGGCCTCCTGCCTTCTCTGTAGAATTAGGACATTAGAAGCAGAATTAGGATATTCAATCCATCGAGTCTGCTCCACCATTCAATCATGGCTGATATATTTCTCAACCCCATTCTCTTGCTGTCTCCTCATAACCTTCGATCCCTTTACCAATCAAGAGCTTATCTATCTCTGTCTCTGGCAGTGAGTTCCACAGATTCACCCCCCACCTCTGGCTGAAGAACTTCCTCCTCATCTTAGTTCTTAAGGGTTGTTCCTTCATTCTGTGGCTGTGTCCTTGGGTCTTAACCTCTCCTACTGGTGGAAACATCTTCTTCACATCCACTCTATCCAGGCCTATCAGTATTCTGTAAGTTTCAATAAGATCATCATCATCATCATCATCGTCATCATCGTCATCGTCATCGTCGTCATCGTCATCGTCGTATCTCTACAGTGTGGAAACAGGCCCTTCAGCCCAAGTCCACACTGATCCTTAGAGCATCCCACCCAGACACACCCCCCTATATCCCACCTAATCTACACATCCCTGAACACTATGAGCAATTTAGCATGGCCAATCCACTTAACTTGCACATCTTTGGACTGTGGGAGGAAACCAGAGCACCTGGAGGAAACCCATGCAGTCGCAGGGAGAATGTGCAAACTCCACACAGACAGTCACCTGAGGATGGAATCGAACCCGGGTCCCTTGCGCTGTGAGGCAGCAGTGCTAACCACTGAGCCACCATGCTGCCCCTATTCCCCCCCTCATCCTTCTACACCCCAATCGCTTACAGACCCAGAATGCTTCGCCACTCTTCATCTGACAAGGCCTTCATCCCCAGGATCATTCTTGTCAAAATGATCTGGACACCCTCCACCATCAGCACATCTTTCCTTAGATACAGAGCCCAAAACTGCTCACAATATTCCAAACACAGTCTGACCAGGGCTTTATACAGCCTCAGCAGTAGCTCTCTGCTCTTGTACTCTAGCCATCTCAAAATGAATGTTAACATTGTGTTTGCTTTCCCAACTGTCAACTGAACCTGCAAGTTAACCTTAAGAGAATCCTGAACTAAGACTCCTAAGGCCCTTTCTGCTTCAGATTTCTGAAGCCTTTCCCCGTTTGGAAATAATCTATGTCTCTATTCTTCCCACCTAAGTGCATTTCTCACTTCCCACATTGTATTCCATCTGCCCACACTTATAGCCTGTCCGAGACCTTCTGCAGCCTCCCTGCCTCTTCAGCACTACTTGTCCCTCCACCTACCTTTGTGCTCATCTACAAATTTAGCAACAATGCCCTCAGTTCCTTCATCCAGTTTGTCAATGTCTAACGTGAATAGTTATGGTCCTGACACCCCTATAAACTTCAACTAGTTGCCAGCTGCAGTTCTGATGAAGGCCCCTTTACCCCTGCTCTCTGCCAATCAGCCAATCCTCTATCCATATCAATACCTTGACCCTAACACCACGAGTTCTTAAATTATTTAGCAGCCTACTGTGCGGCACCTTGTCAAAGGCCTTCTGGAAAAATCATATCACCGGCATTCCTTTGTCTAACATATTGCCTGGGTAACAATCAAATGCCAGCCTCGCCAGTGATAACCCCATCTCATGGAATAATTAAATAAATGGCCCAGATTCCACATCATGTCCTCTCTGGAAACTGCACCTAGTCTCAGGTGTGGCCACTCATTGACCCTGGTGCTGCTGGGAGCACAGAGATGCTGGCCAATCTTCAGCATGGCACTGGCTCCAAGTTGGAGGTGGAATTTCCTGATTTAATTAATCTTGCCAGAGTGTAAAAGTGCCATGGGGCAGTTGGACCTCTCGTGGAAGGCGTGATCACAGATTGTTTGTCAGGAGGATGGGGCAGGGTAGGGAAGGAGGAAGAAGGCGAAGACAACCCCCTTGTAAAATTCCAGCCGTGTGTGTGTGTGTGTGTGTGTGTGTGTGTGTGTGTGTACTTGTATGTGTATGTGTGTGTATTTGTATGTATGTGTGTGAGAGTATGTGTGTTTGTGGTGTGTGTGTGTGTGTGTGTGTGTGTGTGTACTCGTATGTATGAACGTGTGTGTGTGAGAGAGTGTGTGTGTGTGCATGTGTGTGTGTGTGCATGCATGTGAGTGCGTGCGTGCATGCGTGTGTACATGTGTGTATGTGTGTGTGTGCATTGTGTGTGTGTGCGTGTGTATGTGTGTTTGCATGCATATGTGTGTGCGTGCATGTGTGCATATGTCTGTGCGTGTGTGTGTGTAAGCCCTCCTTTGCACAGCTCCCGAACCTTGGTGCAAATGCAACGCAGATGTATGAGTTTGAAGACCACAATCTCAAATGGGTATGAGGTTCACAAATAACAAGAGATTGTGTTGCTCATAATTTCAGTTCTGAATTTGTTGCTAAATTGCCATTTTGAGCACACAGGAAGCTGGAAGGTGATTTGCTAAGAGTGCTCAAATTAGAACTTGAGGGAATTAGGAGAAACTGTATTCCAGCACCAGATTGGTCAGTCACTGTGAGAGATAGGTTAAAGTGTCAAAAAAGATTAGGAGGGACATGGAGAACCTGCTTTTTTTATTGGACCTGACAAACCCTTGTGTTCCATAATGCACTTCCTGAAAGAATAGAATAAGACTGAATCATAACTTCCAATAAAGAATTGGTTAAGCACTTGCAAAGAAATTTTGCAAGGCTACGGGTGAAAGAGCACAGGAGGCCAATTGGCTAGTGCTTGTAAGGAGTCAGCACAGACACAATGGAAGGAGCAGTCTCTTTCATTGCTGTATCATTCCATGGGTCCACCTGGACAAAGTCAGCTTCATCCCAAAAGGCTACAGCAGTGGGTGACATTGGAAATACAACACGGAATCATCGAGGAAGTGCAAGGCAAGATTTATTCTGTGCTAAAATGAAGCTGTGTAGCTAAACAGAGGATGTTGTACTCTATACTTATTCAGGAGTGCTGAAGCTGAGTTATAAGGAAGTACCCACATTCAACACCCTAACACAATACAGGGACATTCCAAAACATCTTAAAGCCAAAGGCAACTGATAAACTGCAGATGAACGCAGAAGCCAATGGGTGTGTGGGAAGGTTAGAGAAAAGTGACCAGGTCTGTTATTGGTCAACGATTTAAGTTAATTCCTTGATTCGCTGTGAATAAAGCTATGTAATAGGTTACGCTGATCTGAGCTGGCCAACTGGATCTTCTCTTAACACCACATCCAAAATGCTCCAAATCCAAAACTGCTGCTTTCCCTACACATGGCGATGACAGTGCCTGCTTAGACAATGCCCTGACTACCGTTGTCACTCATGAGCTCATGATTTTATCTGGCAAGGAAGTGAAGCATCACCAACTCAATCAGGTAAAGAAATTATTATTGAGGAATCAAGAAGAAATCTCCCCGGTGACAAAAATTCCATTCTCTAAAAGCCAGCAATGTCACAGAATTGTCACAGTACAGAACGAGGCTATTCAGCCCATCGGGTCTGCAGTGGCTCTCCGAATGAGCAACTCCCGGGTGCCATTCCCCATATAACCCTGCACGTGTGGCCTCACTGCATAAAAACTTCACTGCATTCCTATTCCATTCCCTTGTAATGGAAATTCTGTTTGCCTTTCCAATCACTTGCTGTTCCCACTCACAAACTTGTTGCTGTCAGGACACCTCGAAATCTTTGTGTCCCAAAGGTCTGAAATTTCTCTCCACTTTCATTTCTAATCTTCCTGCCAATGTTCATAAATTCATATTTTCCCACATTACACTGATATGTCACACTTTTGACCATATGTGAGTTATATCCTTTTGCAGACTATTTTTTTTAACTTACCTGCCTTTATATTCCATTTTATGGTTTATTTTTCTGCGTTGTAAGATGGCACCAGAGAGTGGTGACACTATACAACACTTTTCACTGTATTTTGTAACAAAATACACATGACAATAAATAAATCAAATCCTCTTTGTGCCATTAGCAATATCTCTGTCTCTTCAAACAAGCCCTTGATTTAGATGAAAAATAGTCTATGCAGAAACCCTGTGGCACTCCATTCATGACATCCTGCCAATCTGAAAATGACGCATTTATCCCTTTTAAATCCTTTAAAAGCCTATTATTATCTTAAATAACTCCAGCAAGTTCTTTAATCTTCTGTACTCAAGGGGGAACAAGCCTTTTTTGTAATACCTATCCTCACGTTAACCTCTTCAGCACCCAAAATGATTAAGTTGCTATTGCCTGCAGTTGACGGATAGACAAAGGAACAAGTTGGCCAAGGGTACATTTAGGACTGATCTGGATGTTCCCTTTATGCGATGGTCATCTCAGTAATGGAGCTAAAACTGCAGGAGTCAACTAAGCGACAGATACTGTAATTTAAAAATGCATGAGAAACGGGCATCACCGGAAAGGCTGGCATTTTGTTGGCCAGTTCAGAGGGTAGTTACATATTGAACACACTGCTGCAGGTCCTGGACAAGTTAGGGTAGCCAATTTCCTTCCCCAAAGAACATTAGCAATAAGGTTGGATTTTAATGACAACCAATGATAGTTTGTGTTCAACATGAATTCAGGGATGGTTGATTAGCTCAGTTGGCTGAACAGCTGGTTAGTGACGCCAACAGTGTGGGTTCAAATCCTGCACTGGCTGAGGTTACCATGATGGCCTGTCCTTCTCAAATGCTCCCCTCACCTGAGGCATGGTTGCCCTTGGGTTAAACCACCAGTTGCAGTCTTTCTGAAGGGAGGACATGGCTTTAATGGAATTGAAATGCCACTAGCTGCCATGGTAGGATTTACAACACTATCTCCAGAATATTAGCCTAGGACTATGAATGACAAATCCAGTCATGACTAGGTCCTCATAACAATGCATTGACTAGGGATGAGCTAATATGAACCAAGTAGCTCCCAACATCAAGCCAACTTGAACTTTTTTAAGTATTTCCCATTAATTTTCAAGATCTCAGCTTAACCTCCTTTCCAACTGATAGCAGGAGGACAAACTGAACATTTTCTTTTTCCCAGGAGCCACCAAGGTTCGTACTCCAGGCCTGTTAACATGACAAAACAAATGGCTAAAGATTGGATGTGGGAGTTTCTGTGTGAAATCGTCCTTTTTTATTTTGTTGCATGTCTTAGCCAGAATGTAAAAGTAACACATTATTATAAATAGTGCAGTATAAATAACTTTCTGTGAGACTTATCTCAATTGTGAGACTGACACCCAATGTGACAAGAAGATATTTATCACTATTTGATGCCATTCACCCTGTTTTAGAATTAGGAAGCCTAGATGAGAAAGCAACATTCATAGCGTAGGTCACCAGTGAGATTGTAAAGCGATGAGGATCTGTGAGAATGAACATAGTATTTATTTTTAATTCATGCAAGAACTGAGCATTGCTGGCCAGCACAGCACTTAGGGCACATCCCTATATTGGTCTTGAGAATCCTAAGCTTTTGAAGGTTCTGTGTTGAAGAAGGGTTTGAAAGTTAAAGAAAGAAGGTTTTGAGGTGTTGAGCAAGAGTGGAAGGTGTTTTGGCTATTCTTCGTCTTAATACATTGAGGATATGGGCAAATGTCTAAAAGTGAACAGAAAACTTTAATTCATCTGGGACCATTCACGACCTCAAAATACTCCAAAATATTTTACAGTCAGCAAGGCACCCTTTGAAGTGTAATGTGGGAAATGCTGCAACAGGTTTGTAGACAGTAATCTCCCACAAAGTATAACGAGATACCAATGAAATACCTTTCTTATATGCTGTTGAGTGAGGGATAACTATTGGCTAGGACCCCGGGAGAACTCCCCGCACTTGTCCTCAGGATCTTTCTCATCCTCCTGTGATCTTCAGCTGGATTGTCTCATCTGGGCATTGACACCCTCAATAATGAAGTTCTCCTTTGGCTTTGGGAATGTCAGCCTGGATATTGTACTCAACTTTCTTGAGCAGGACTTAAACCCATGATCTTCTGTCTCAGAGTGCTGTCCCCACTGAGGCGTATATTTGGAAAACAGGAGAGTTCAAAATTCAAAAAGTAACAGTATCTAAACTAAGAGAAGGCCAGCTAGGAATAGCTAGGGTATGCAAAGTGTGATTAGAGTGAAAATAAAAACAACTAAGTTGTGTTTTTAAATATTCGAGAGTGAGAGAAATATTCCCAGATTACTGCCATATAAAGATTTAGGCTCTGAAAGGGTTAATACTGAGGATTGCATTGAGGACCACACGATATGGTTATCTCAGATGGACTTGGCCAGTGGAACAGCTGGTTGTGAACTGTCAAGTTCTCCCTCATGGACTTGGTAACATTGTCTATCACAATGTTCATAATGAAAAGTGCCTCTTCTCATTCAACTACCAAGTGGCTTTTCTTCACCATATGAGACCAGTCAGACCCTTTACATCCCAAATCTAAAAGGAGGGTGGCGTCAGCAAACCTACTTTTCACTAAAATGCTGTGCACTGTTATACAATTATTATCTAAAACAGGAGCAACACTTAAATCTTTGATGGACGTAGACTTTGTAGTCACAAGATCTGTGGAATTTGTGCTGCTTTCAGCACAAAAATACGTGATAAAAGCTGCTTGGCATTTTTACCTTTCATTATACCTTTAATGAGTATAACTGCATTCTGATTTGTGGCCTGTGTCTGTAATCCTGCTTATTGTCCTATTCCCACAGGAGGCAGAGTTTCCAACTCTGAGAGAGGCTCTCTCCTTCGTGGCCCTTATCGATGGGTATTACAGACTGACGGCCGATGCACATCACTATTTCTGCAAAGAGGTGGCTCCACCAAAGCTGTTGCATCATATTGAGGACAACTGCCATGGACCTATCACGTACGTTCAAGGATTTGGTCATTACGGTTGGCCCAATGAAAATGGGCCATCTCCCTGAAGAAGGGGAAAGCAGCCATAGAATTATAAGTTTCTGCAAACTTTTATTTTCTTAAATTATCCCAAGTTTTTTGCTGGTACTCACCAAGTGCACATGTTGAGTGATACTTTGGATTCAGAGTAGGCGAAATGATCCTTCGAGCTTGATTCACCATTCAGTAGCATCCTGCTTCGTTGTGGCCCGCACTTCACTTTCTTGCCAGTTCCCTTGACTCCCTTGTCTATTAAAAACCTATCTAGCTCAGCCTTGAATACCTGTAATGATCCAGCCCATCCCCTCTATTTTCCAGGGAAGAGAATTCCACAGACTAATGACAAAATGAGGGTGGCACGGTGGCTCAATGGTCAGCACTGCTGCCTCACATCATCACGGACCCAGGTTCAACTCCACCTTTTGGTGACTGTCCGGGTGGAGTTTGCACCTTCTCCCCGCGTCTGCGTGGGTTTCCTCTGGGTGCTCCAATTTCCTTTCACATTCCAAAAATGTGCAGGTTAGGTGGGTTGCCCGCAGTGTCCAAGGATGTGCAGTCTAGGTGAGTTAGTCATGGGAAATGCAGGGTTACAGGGAGTAAGGTTGTTGGTGGGGGGCGGTGGTGTTTTCAAAGATGTGCAGTTTAGATGGGTCAGTTGTGGGAAATGCAGAGTTACAGGGAATAAGGTTATGGGGGGCGATGTGAATAGCTCTGAGTGGGATGCTGTTCAGAGGTTGAGAACAGTCTCAATGGGCTGAATGGCCTGTTTCAACACTGTAAGGATTTTATGATGAAATTTCCCCTGTCCTTTCTGTCTTAAAGAAGGGACCTCTTTTTCTTAATATATCTTTCTAGTTCTCATCTCTCCCACAAGAGGAAACAGCCTCCAGTTATCCACCCTATCAAGTTCCCATGCCAATTATTTCCAGAGACATTGCCTCAGCCTTTTATTGTCTTATCTCTTTGTTAAGAAATACCTTTTGTTTATTCAGTGGCTCCTTCCAATAGGATTGTTAAGATCAGGAGGCTATGAAGGTGGTCCATAATCTCTGCTGTTATTCTGTAAGATATTGTTTTGGAGTTCTGCTACTATATCACTGTCTACATACCATCCAATTGTCTCCAACTTTCATTAACATCAATACAGACCCATGAATAAGCATCAATGCTCATTTCCTAACTTGTATGGAAGCTCCTCACCCTGTGTTCATTGAGCAACATTTGCTCCTGGTCCAGCAGGACGTTTTCTTTAAATTTCTGACGCTTACTTTCAAATATTCTCATGGTCTCCCTACTTATGTATTCTCCTCCAGCTGTACAAAACTTTGAGATCTCTGCTGTCCTCCAATTCTGGCTCCTGGGGCAGTGTGATATCCATTGTTTCATCATTTGCAGCTAATCCTTCAGCTGCCTGGGTCTTATTGTCTATATTTCTGTTGCTAAACCACTCTCTATCACTGTCTTGAGGGTGCACGTTAAAACTTAAAGGTGTGACCGTGTTTTTGCTCAGCTGCCCTAAGACGTCCAACTGTCCCGCGATCCTGAGAAAAGTTCGCAAAATGCTGAACGAAGTCTTAATCTGTGTAAGATCATTTTTAGTCTGACTCAAAAGACCAACTCAGAGATCTGGCAATAACCATTGGAAATGTTCCACTTTAGGTGAAGCAACAAAGACAGATCGAAGCTATGCTGTAAACCCTAATGCAACAACAGTTCCACCAACATGACCTCATACATCTGTGCCCTTTCAAAGAGTCCATGGTATTTTTAGTCTCTGATCTTTATTATAAGCTGATTACTCTTCCTTTACAGCTCTGACTTTGCCATGTATAAGCTGAAGAAACTTGGAAACAAGAAAGGTCTATACCTTCTCCGTTGCAGCCCTAAGGAGTTCAACAAGTACTTCTTGACTGTTTGTGTTGAAGTAAGTCACTATTTCAAGGTTTTGCTGTGTGTTTTGTGTATTTGATTTGCCTCAAAGCAATGCAGAGATGGCTCCAGTGTGCAGGATCTTATCTCTGAGCCAACATCCAACCAAACAAACATAGGTCAGGTACCAGACTCACATAAACACAAAGCAACTGAACCAATGAACACGATGGACACTAAATGCATTGAGTTTTGAATTTCATTGGCTGGTTGCTATGGTAGGCCCTTGCATATGAGGAAGACCTGAGGTGATAGGTGGAGGAATGGGAACAAAAACCAGGGCCTCATAATGACTCAGGGAAGGGATGGGCGGAGAAAACCTTTCTTTGGCAGGTTTCTCATGGTCCAGTGTCTACATTGATGGAGCAAGGCCACAAATTTCTCCAATGGCCTACTTGACCTTCAGAGATCCCTGCCCTGAAGTTCCAGAGGTTCAGTTCTGAAAGCACAAGGCCGCAGGCTTCTTCGTAAATTGTGAGGCTGAGGTCATTTCCTTGGACCTGATGGGGTTCACTGTCTCCATGGAGACTTCAACAGTAGCTGCCCTTCACGTGATTATCAAACAGATCACAGCTGCTCTGCTATTTATTCCCCTTCAATCTTTCCTGAACAGACAAAGCTTGCAACAAAGGTAGGGAACTTGACCATTCAGCCCTTCAAGCTTATCCCATCGTTCAGTTACAGACTTAATAGCTCGAAAGGAAGCCACTTACAGCCACAACTTTGATCCTCTCTGGGATCTTGGTTTGGTGAGAGCAGAATGGGTTACAAAACCAAAGGGAGGAAGTGGAGTTCTGGTACTGGTTAGCTGTTATTTGGTGGTACAGGCTTGAGGGCTGAATGGCCTTTTTTGGTTCCTATAATTACCCTTGCCTGTTGATAGTTGTCGGAAATCACACGACACCAGGTTATAGTCCAACAGGTTTATTTGAAATCACAAGTTTTCAGTGCCTCAGTCCTTCTTCAGGTGTTGACTGTTGGAGACGCTTTGCAACAGAAACTGCATGACTCATAGGTACAAAGATTAAACCATTCATGAAGGCTGTGATTGGGACTAACCCTTTAATAAACCTGAACAATATTTCAGTAATCACAATTAATCCTCTGATTTATGAAATTGTTTGTGTTAACCCTCATCAGTATCTAGATAACAATCAAGCAGCAACTAAAATTTAAGCTAATATAACACTCCTTTTTAAGAAGGGAGGGAACCAGTTAGCCTCACCTTGTACATTGATAAGATGTTGGAGTCCATTATTAAGGATGAGATTGTGGAGTACTTGAAAGTTCCCGGTAAAATCCGATTGAGTCATTACGCCTTCATCAAAGGGAGGTCATGCGTGACAAATCTGTTTGAATTCTTTGAGGAGTTAACGACCAAGTTAGACAAAGGAGGGGCAAGATACTGGCATGGATAGAGGATGGGATGATTGGCAGAAAGCAGAGAGTAGGGGTAAAAGGACCTTTTACAAGATTGCAGCCAGTGACTAGTGGGGTTCCTCAGGAGTCCATGTTGGGATCACAAATATTCACATTATACATAAATGAAGGAACTGAGGGCATTGTTGCTAAGTTTGCAGATGATACAAAGATAGGTGAAGGGACAGGTAGTGTTGAGGAAGTGGGGAGGCTGCAGAAGGACTTGGACAGGAGAGGAGAGTGGGTAAAGGCGCGGCAGATGGAATACAATGTGGGAACATATGAGTTTGCCTACTGACATAACAGGTCCACAGAGGACTCATCCCTGGAACATCTCAACAACAAAGACACCTATGTCAGACTCCTGCTCATTGTCTACAGCTCCACCTTCAACACCATTATCCCCTCCAGACTGATCTCAAAACTGCGTGACCTTGGTCTCAGCTCCGCCCTCTGCACCTGGACCCTCAGCTTTCTGACCCATAGGCCACAATCAGTGAGGATAGGTAACTGCACCCCCTCCATGATAACCCTCAACACTGGAGCCCCCCAAAGATGCATTCTCAGCCCCTACTGTACTCCCTGTACACCTACGACTGTGTTGCCAAATTCCGAATGAACGCCATCTACAAGTTCGATGACAACACCACCGTAGTGGAACGGATCTCTAACAAAGACGAGTCAGAATACAGAAGGGTGATAGAGGGCTTGGTGACGTGGTGCAATGAGAACAATCTGTCTCTCAACGTCGGCAAAACTAAAGAACTGATCATCAACTTCAGAAAGTAAGGAGGAGAACACGCCCCCATCTACATCAATGGAACTGAGGTTGAGCGAGTGAACAGCATCAAGTTCCTCAGAGTGACGATAACCGACAACCTGTCCTGGACTTCCCATGTAAATGCAACAGTCAAGAAGGCACAACAACGCCTCTTCTTCCTCAGGCGGCTCAGGAAATTTGGCATGTCCATAAGGTCTCTCACCAACTTCTACAGATGCACCATTGCAAACATCCTGTGCAGGTGCATAATGGCCTGGTATGGCAACTGCTCTGGCCAGGACTGTAAGAAACTACAGAAGGTGGTGTGCACAGCCCAGACCATCACGGAAGCCAACCTTCCATCCATGGACTCCATTTACACGGCTCACTGCCGCGGAAAGTCGGCCAACATCATCAAAGACCTATCACACCCTGGTAATGGTCTCCTACAGCCTCTTCCATCAGGCAGAAGATACAGAAGCCTGAACACATGCACAAGCAGGTTCGGGAACAGCTTCTTTCTGGCCGTTATCAGACTGTTGAATGGACTCTAGCCTCAAATAATGTAACCTGCAATGTAACTTGTATGCCTCTAAATCTTTTTGATCTGTACATTCTTTGCTTCTGTGATCTGCCTGTACCACTCGTAAACAAAGCTTTTCACTGTATTTCAGCACATGTGACAATAAAATCAATCATTCAATCATTTGGTAGGAAGAATAGAAGCTTAGACCATTTCCTAAATGGGAAAATGTTTTAGAAATACAAAGCATAAAGGGACTTGGGAATGCTAGGTTAGTATGCAGGTTCATTTAGCAGACAAGAAGGCAAATACAATGTTAGCATTCATTTCGAGAGGGCTAGAATACAAGAACAGAGCTGTACTGCTGAGACTGTATAAGGCTCTGGTCAGACTGCATTTGGAATATTGTGAGCAGTTTTGGGTTTCGTTCCTACAGAAGGACGAGCTGGTGTTGGAGGAAATCCTGAGAAGATTTACGAAAATGATCCCAGGGATGAAGGGCTTGTCATATGAAGAACACCAGAGAATTCTGGGCCTGTACTCAATGGAGTTTAGAGAGATGGTGGGGAATCTAATTGAAACTTGCAGAATATTGAGAGTGCACATGAAGAAGGTGTTTCCACTTGTAGGCGAGACTGGAACCCAAAGGCACAGCCTCAGAGTGAAGGGGTGATCCTCTAGAACTGAAATGAGGAGGAATTTCTTCAGCCAGAGGGTGGTCACAGTAGAACTCATTGCTGCAAAAGGCTGTGAAGGCCAGTCAGTGTATTTAACTCATTGAGTTTATTTAAGACATGGATAGATTGGTTCTTGAATCAAAGGTTATGGGAGAAGGCAGGAGAATGACATGATCAAATGGCAAAGCATACTCAGTGGGTTGAAAGGCCAATTCTACTCCTATCCCTTATAAGGGCCACTTTGAAGAACACTGGGTCCAGTATTCTGACTTTCATCTGTGCCATTATTGTAGCCTCTCGGATCATCCATATCTTTAGTTTTCCCTTCATTTCAACCTCTTAACTGGCAGAACAGCAGTTGTAAGGGACAGGTCAAGCCAGGATACGTTACAATGAGTGGCTCACTTCCCTGCCCTTGAACATTTACAAGGTTTACATTGGGAATGTGATGCAATGATCATCACTGACATGGGGTCTCTTCAATTTCAAGAAGACTCCAGAATTTCTGACCCGCTGCAGCGAACTGAAATGGCACCCAATTTAACATCAGCTCCGGCCCTACCAGTGTACAATGGTCAGTGCGTGTGCCCTGTGTAATGTGCCTTCCAACAACTCGCCAAGGTCCCTACATTGGCAACCTCCACTCCTGTGTCCTTCCCCAGCAAGCAGCAATGCTGGACAAATAAGGTTCTTTACTCAGAGAGTGGTAGGGGCGTGGAATGCATTACCAGAGAGGGTAGTGGAGTCGGCCTCAATAGAGGCATTTAAGCGGCTATTAGATGGGCATATGGATGATAGTATAAGGTAGGGGTGGAGGTTAGATAGACCTTAGGTTTAGGGTAAAAGTTCGGCACAACATCGTGGGCCAAAAGGCCTGTACTGTGCTGTACAGTCCTATGTTCTATGTTCTAATACCCTAACCCTGTTTTACACAGCGAGTTGCTGTGATCTGGACAGTTCAGTTCAGAGGGGATGTGCAAGCAGATTCAAACATAACGTTCAAAAGGTGATTGAAGGGCTGGAAGATAGAGAGCAAAGGGAATAAGACAACAGGTGTCTGCAATTGACTGATGTCTGACATAGGAACCACTCATATGTATGAAAGTGATCTGATCAGAGAGGTAATAACCAGGGGACCCAGTTTTAAAGTTATTGTTGGAAGGATTAGAGAGGAATGGGGATGTTTTTGGTCACTTAGGGGGAGGTGTAGATCTGGGACTCACTGCCTGAGAGCACGGTATCAGCAAAAACCTTCATCACATTTTACAAAATCTTAGGATTTTCATTTGAAGTGCTGGAACCCACTGACCAAGAGCTGGAAAGTGATCAAGACAGCACTCTTTCGGCTAGCACAGAGATGATGGATCAAATGGCTTTCTTCTGTGTTTCATTTGATAACGCTCTTTCATTTGCTGCAGACGGAATTTGGAAAAGACTACAAGGACTGTCTGATTATAAAGGAGAAAAGCTATTCTCTGGCTGGAGTGCAGAGACAGTTTGAGAGCCTGAGGGAGCTTCTGAATTACTATCACAGGACTGGCCTCATGTCTGAAGGTGTCAGCATCCAGCTTAACACTTGCTGCCCACCCAGACCCAAAGGTAATATTTCTACTTTTCTTTTCCAAGTTCCCTCCCTAGGCCCGTCTACCACTCTTCCTCCTCGTTCAGGACACACCTTAAAACCCACCTCTGAATGTCCTAAAGGGTGGGATCTTCCATTTTCATTGGGATTCCCTCTCGCTAAGTAGGTGACCCATGCTGACTCTTCACGGGAAGGTCTGAGCTGTCTTTTGCCGTTGAGGCAGCTTAGAAGTCAGCGGTGGTCCTTTCCTCCAAACTCCAAACCCAAGAGTGAAGGTCCAACCTGCCGTGAGATGCTGGCCAATCTCGCACTCAGGAGCACGACCAATCAACATGGCTGCTGCCTGAAGGACAAGCAAAATCACAAGGACTAAGATGTCAGGTAAGTTGGTTGAGTGTGTGGGAGCTGAGTTCCTGGAGGTGAAGGACACAGGGAGAGGAGGGGCTGGTGAGTCAGAGGCAAGGGAAGGGGTTAGAAACATAGAAAACTGGAGCAGGAGTAGGCCATTCTGCCCTTTAAGTCTGTTCTGTCATTCAATATGATAATGGTTGATTGTTCAACTCAATACCCTGTTTCTACTTTCTCCCTATATCCTTTAATCCCTTTAACCCTAGGAATTATATCTAACACCTTCTTGAAAGCATTCAATACTTTGGCCTCAGCAGCTTTATGTGGCTGAGAATTCAACAGGCTCCCCCTTCTCTGGGTGAAGACTTTTCTCCTCATCTCAGTCTTAAATGGCCTAAACCCTTAGACTGTGACTCACTCTTATAGACTCATTGACCAGTGGAAACCATTTGTTTTCTCTAATTTACTTTGTCTAAGTTCCTTACGGTTTTGAGTGCTGCGTCAGATTTCTTTATCCTGATAAAGGCTACTTCAGTTTGCCAAGGAACTCACAATTAAAGTCTAGCATTCCTAATGGCATCTCAGTGACAGAAAGTCCATAAACAACAAGCATGCCCCAAAGCACTTCACAGTCAGTGAAGTGTAGTATTGTCATGTGAGAAACATGGCAGCCATTTTTACGCAGCAAGATCCCACAAATAAGGAAGGAGTGTGTGCTGATATTGTCACTGGGCTAATGATCCATAGCAGGATTTGAACCCAGGTCCCCAGTAAATGACCTTGGTCCCTGGATTAATAGCCTAGTCATAGAGTTAAAGAGTCATACAGCGTGGAAACAGATCCTTCAGAGCAACCAGTCCACGTTGACCATGTTCCCAAATTAAACTAGTCCCACTTGCCTGTCTTTGGTCCATATCCTTCCAAACCCTTCCTATTCAAGTACCTATCCAAATGTCTTTTTAATGTTGTAACTGTACCTGCATTCACCACTTCCTCTGGCAGTTCATTCCACACATGAACCACACTGTATAAAAAGGTTGCCCCTCATGTCCATCTTAAAACTTTCTCCTCTCACTTTAAAAATATGCCCCCTAGTTTTGAACTCCCCCACCCTAGGGCGAAGACCCTTGCTATTCACCTTATCTATGTCCCTCATGATTTTATAAATCTCCTCAAGGTCTCTTCAACCTCCTATGCTCCAGTGAAAGAAGTACCAGCCTATCCAGCCTTTCTTTATACCTCAAACCCTCCAGACCCAGCACATCTGCTAAATCTTTTCTGAACCCTCTCCAGTTTAATAATATCCTTCCTATAGCAAAGCAACCAATAATGTATATGGTACTCCAGAAGCGGCCTCACCAATGTCATGTACAACCTCAACATAATATCCCAACTGTTATACTCAAAGGTCTAAGCAATAAATGCCTTCTTAGCCGCCCTGTCTACCTGTGATGCGCATTTCAAAGAATCATGTACCTGAACCCCTAGGCCTCTGTTCTACAATAATACCCAGGGCCTTACCATTAGTGTATACATCCTGCCCTTGTTTGTTTTACCAAAATACATTACCTTGCATTCATCCAACTTCAACTCGAACTACCACTGCTCAGCCCACTGACCCAAACTGATCAAAATCTCTTTGTAATCTTAGATAACCTCCTTCACTGTCTACTATATTTACTAACGATGCCTCTAAATTCTCATCCAATTCGTTTATATAAATGACAAACAAAAGTGGATCCAGCACTGATCCCTGTGGCACATTGCTGGTCACAGGCCTCCAGTTTGAAACACAACCCTCCACCAACCACCCTCTGTCTCCTACCATCAAACCAATTTTGTGTCCTAATGATATTACCACTATGCCATTGCCTCCTGTTAAAACAAATAAGATGGAAATATATAACATCCTGAGAGTTCTTTACAGGGTGGATTTGGAGAGGATGTTTTTTGCTGGGGGAGTATCTAGAATTAGGCATCATTGATTAAAAAAAAGATGATCAGCCATTTGAAACAGCGACAGAGTTTTTTTCCTCACAAACAGGCATTTGGAATTCTCTTCCTCAAAAGGCAGTGGAAAGCAAACATTTTTAAGGCAAAGGTAGATATATTCTCAATAAGCAAATGGATGAAAGGTCACATAGTGTGGAAGCAGGCCATTCAGCCCACACTATACCTCTGAAGAGTACCCCACCCACACCCAGTGTTTCCCACAGCTAACCCTCCACACTAGGGGAAATTTAGCAATGCCCAATCCACTGAAGCTGCACAAGCTTAGACTGCACGAGGAAACCCACGCAGACACAGGGAGAACGTGCAAACTCCACACAGTCACCCGAGGCAGGAATTGAACATGGTCCCTGGCACTGTGAGGTAGCAGTGCTAACCACTATGCTACAGTGGTAAGTAGAGTTTCTAGATCTTATTGACTGGCAGAACAGGCTCAAAGGACCGAATGGCCTACTCCTGTTTGTAACTCATGTGGTCATACCTATGTTCAAAATAAGATCTCTCCATCGGTGTTACATTTGGGATTTCAGGATGGTGCTACTACATGATGGGAAGTTTAGATTATTTGATTCCCAAAATGAGGATAAATGTTAGTTTCAAGCAACAATAATATAGGTTTTTATCAGCACTTCTGTGATAAACGGGTAAATGGCATCTGAATGAAAATCAAACAGCTCTAGTCCCGAAACGTCAGCCTTCCTGCTCCTCTGATGCTGCTTGGCCTGCTGTGTTCCTCCAGCTCTACACCTTGTTATCCCGGCTTTCAAAGCAATTGTTTATTTGATTCTCTTCCCTGGTGGACAGCTCTTCATTGCTCCAATCCCAATCAATGTTCTCTTTTCTCTCCCCTTGCAGAAAAATCCAACTTGATTATTGTACGCAGCAGTCGGTCTAGTGACCTCCTCACCTCCCCAACAATGCACCGAAGGAATGTCCATCAGATGATGTTCCACAAAGTGAAGAAGGAAGAGCTGGTCTGGGTGAGTCCACGGAAAGAAAGAATCTTTGACTGACCAGCAAAAGCAAAAAATTGGGCTGCTGGAAATCTGAACTGAAATTGCAGCAAAGGCTGAGACAAACGAGAGAGAGAGAGAGTAAAGCAGAATGAATGTCTCCTATCGGTGACCTTTCATCAGAAGGAAGTGTTTGAAATTGATGTTCAGTAAAAGACATTGACAGAGCAACAAGAAGTAGTCAACTGGCCATGTAACTTTAGTTCTGAGAAAGAGTCACTGGACCCAAAACGTTAATTCTGCTTTCTCTCCACAGATGCTGCCAGACCTGTTGATCTTTTCCCAACAATTTGTGATTTTGTTTCGGATTTTCAGCAACCACAGTTCTTTGTTTTTTTGTTGTTTAGTGTAATTTCACATGCACGGTCATTTGCGACTAAAGAGAGTGTAGGGACTAACTGATGCAAAACTTGGTTTTGTTCATTTCTACCTGTCAGGACAAGGAATAATGAGAATAGAATCTTTCAGTATCAGTATCTAGTACTTTCGTGCCATGAAGAGACTAGCATTAAGCGATAGGATAAAAATTTCCTCTACAAGAACAATATATTCTAGATTCTTAACTGTGGCAGTACAACATTTTGCCACCTCTCCTGCAAGAGACTTAAATGAATGCCAAATGCTTCAGTGTTCTGAAACTCTTCCCTAACAGAAACCAGTTTTTGTTACAGCTCAAGTGTTAGATTAAGACTGGTTTAAAATCATTGCAGAATGCAGCCAACAAGCAAATAAATCTTATCAATCTCTCTGGATTTGAACCCAGAAGTGAAATTCTTGCATCTCATTCATAACACAACCCAGTTTCCAAGAACTGTATCTTGGGTGAGGTCAAAATCAAAAATTAAATGCTGGTCATAATTGAATGAAAAGAAATCGTTATTTGCATATATAAAGTTTATTTCAGTCAATGAAGCACTCATTGAGGTTTAGTTACTGATCTACTGATTCAGGAGGAAATTCAGCACACATGGCCACCAACAGTAGTGTGATCTAGTCAGTCTTTCAGGGTTAATGACAGAAGAAGCAAAGGAGCATGAGAAAAATGTGTTACATACAGAGAGCGGTTAGGGTCTGGAACGCGCTGTCTGAGAGCGTGGCCAAGGTTAATTTAATTGAGGTTTTCAAAGGAGAATTGGATAGTTAACTGAAGAGAAAAGACACTGCAGGATTAATGATGGAAAGTGGGAGGATTTGGGCTTGCTGAGATGCTCTTATAGAGAGCCAGCACAGACATGATGAGCCAAATGGTCTCCTTTTGTGTTGTAATGTTAATGTTCGAAAGTTCATACACTTCACTAACACCTTCCACCCCAACCTTAAGTTTACCTGGACCATCTCTAACACCTCTCTCCCCTTCCTGGACCTCTGTCTCCATATCGGGCAACCACCTAGAAACCGATATTCATTTCAAGCCCACCGGCTCCCACAGCTACCTAGAATACTCCTCCTCCTCCCACCCACCTTCCTGCAAAAATGCTATCCCCTATTCCCAATTCCTTCGCCTCCGCCGCATCTGCTCCCAGGATGAGGCATTCCACTCCCGTACATCTCAGTTGTCCTCGTTTTTCAAGGACCGTAACTTCCCCTCCTCGGTGGTCGAGAACGCCCTCAACCGTGTCTCCCACATCTCCCGCACCTCATCCCTCACACCCCGTCCACTCAATAAGAACCAAAAAAGAATCCCCCTCGTCCTCACGTACCACCCCACCAACCTCCGGATCCAACGCATCATCCTCCGACACTTCCGCCATCTGCAATCCGACCCCACCACCAAAGACATCTTTCCCTCCCCACCCTTATCTGCTTTCCGGAGGGACAACTCTCTCCGTGACTCCCTTGTCCGCTCCACACTCCCCTCCAGCTCCACCATACCCGGCACTTTTCCCTGCAACCGCAGGAAGTGCTACACCTGCCCCCATACCTCCTCCCTCACCCCCATCCCAGGCCCCAAGAAGACTTTCCACATCAAGCAGATGTTCACCTGCACATCTGCCAATGTGGTATACTGCATCCGCTGTACCCGGTGTGGCTTCCTCTACATCGGGGAAACCAAGCGGAGACTCGGGGACCGCTTTGCAGAACACCTGCGCTCGGTTCGCAATAAACAACTGCACCTCCCAGTCGCGAACCATTTCAACTCCCCCTCCCATTCCTCAGACGACATGTCCATCCTGGCCCTCCTGCAGTGCCACAACGATGCCACCCGAAGGTTGCAGGAACAGCAACTCATATTCCGCTTGGGAACCCTGCAGCCCAATGGTATCAATGTGGATTTCACAAGTTTCAAAATCTCCCCTCCCCCTACCGCATCCCAAAACCAGTCCAGCTCGTCCCTGCCTCCCTAACCTGTTCTTCCTCCCACCTATCCCCTCCTCCCACCTCAAACCGCACCTCCATCTCCTACCGACCAACCTCATCCCGCCCCCTTGACCTGTCCGTCCTCCCTGGACTGACCTATCCCCTTCCTAACTCCCTACCTACACTCACCTTTACTGGCTCCATCCCCGCCTCTTCGACCTGTTTGTTTCCTCTCCACCTATCCTCTCCTCTATCCCTCTTCTATCCGCCTCCCACTCTCTCCCTATTTATTTCAAAAACCCCTTCCCCTCCCCCATTTCTGATGAAGGGTCTAGGCCCGAAACGTCAGCCTCTCTGCTCCTACGATGCTGCTTGGCCTGCTGTGTTCATCCAGCCCTGCACCTTGGTGTCTCGGATTCTCCAGCATCTGCAGTTCCTACTATATCTGTTTTAATGAAGTTGTTTCAGAAATAAATATTGGCTCATGACATCTTCAGACAGTGCCCTGACCACCTGAGAGAACAAACAGGGCCTCCATTTTCTGTCTCACCCAAAAAGGCTGCACCCCCTCATAACTACAATGGGACCATTTGCCTGAATTGTTTATGAGAGTTTTTGGAGTGGGGCTTGTATCTGCAGCTGCCTGATTCAGCAACAAGAACGTTAACCATCATGGCAAACACAACTCCACACCCCTCGGTGGTTTGGGGAGACAATTAATTAGTACAACGAAATAAATTTTGATGTTGACACAGAGAAAAGGAATTTGTGGGAGTTTGGACACAAATTTCAAGGTAATGAGGATAGCTTCAGGATGAACATTGGGTGCAATGACATTGCTAAAATAGAAAAAGGGGAGGTGTTGAAGAGATTTAATAGAGTACAGGAGGAAAGATTATTTCTCTCATTGGGGAACTAATAACAAGTGGTCATTAATTTAAACTGTCACAAAGGCAGAGATGAGAGAAGCTAGGGGAAGTATTTTGTATGACAGCAATGTTTTTTGGTGGGTGGGTTGCTTTGCCACGGGGACCAGTTGAGGCCATCGTTTGAGGAAAAGTTGGTTAGACACCTCTATTCTTTCCTCCGTGGGATGTGGGGAATTGCTGGCCAGGACAGGATTTGTTGCCCATTCCTCATAGCCCTAGATCTAAGTGGCTCACGGGGTCATTTTCACAGGTCAGTTAAGAATCAGGTGATATTTGATGCTGAGGAAGGTACTGAACCAAGACGGAAGAATAAAGGCAGTGGGGTTAGAGTTGGAACCACTCCAACATGGAGACATTGCAGATGAGGTGGGCTCAATGGCCTCTATGTATCTGGCAGCATTCCATGGCAGAGAAAGAGAGGGAGAGAAAGAGAGGGAGAGGGGGAAAGAGAGGGAGAGAGAGAGGGAGAGGGAGAGGGAGAGAGAGAGGGAAAGGAAGAGAGAGAGAGAGAGGGAGAGGGAGAGAGAGGGAGAGAGAGAGAGAGGGAGGGAGAAAGAGAGGGAGGGAAAGAGGGAGAGAGAGAGGGAGGGGGAGAGAGAGAGAGAGAGAAATTGGACAGTGAGAGCCAGTTATTTCAATGTGTGTCCAACATGAAATTAATACATAGTCCCTATTGATCATCACATGACACAGTTCCAAGTAAATCATATCACGACGTGCATAATCTAAGATGAGAATGTCACCAGGGAGCAGGAATGACAAGTCAATCATTGTATTCTTGGTCCAAGATCGATGCCAAATTTTTGTCAATTATACACTTGTGAATTGTCTTGAGGCATTTCTTAGAAGCTACAATAAATGAGCCTAACAAAGCAGGTTGTCATTAATTGTAGATGTCATTGTTCATTGTAGCAAATAACCTTGTTATTCTTGTCAATAGTTTTCTGTATTGTCACTCAGACTCAGCACATTTCATTGCACCTCCCATTGTGACAATCTGCCTGGCCATCCCAATCTTCAGTTACTCCGCTTAGTGTGTTTAGTGCAGCTGTTTCAGACAGACTGAGGGAGCCTGTAAAGTGACAGTGGCTCAGTAGTTAGCACTGCTACCTCACAGCGCTAGGGACCTGAGTTTGATCCCACCCTCGGGTGACTGTCTGTGTGGAGTCTGCACATTCTCCCTGCGTCTGATTTGCTGT
The DNA here is from genome assembly GCF_021869965.1 of Rhincodon typus. Taxonomy (NCBI): domain Eukaryota; kingdom Metazoa; phylum Chordata; class Chondrichthyes; order Orectolobiformes; family Rhincodontidae; genus Rhincodon; species Rhincodon typus. Next base: position 34,602,894 of record NC_063360.1, on the reverse strand, counting down.
CAAAACACACTAAAAATCTTTGTTTATGAGCTGTACAGAGGTTGTAAAAAGACTTAGACAGAGGCATACAGATTACATTGCACAGGGCGCGTGCTTGGCAAGATCAGTGTTATTTGAGGCTACAGAGTCCATTCAACAGTCTGACAACGGCCGGGAAGAAGCTGTTCCTGAACCTGCTTGTGCATGTGTTCAGGCTTCTGTATCTTCTGCCTGATGGAAGAGTTTGTAGGAGATCATTACCAGGACTGATGGGTCTTTGATGATGTTGGCCGCCTTTCTGTAGCAGTGAGCCGTGTAAATGGAGTCCATGGATGGAAGGTTGGCTTCTGTGATGGTCTGGGCTGTGCACACCACCTTCTGTAGTTTCTTACGGTCCTGGGCACAGCAGTTGCCATACCAGGCCGTTATGCACCCGGACAGGATCCTTTCAATGGTGCATCTGTAGAAGTTGGTGAGAGACCTTATGGATGTGCCAAATTTCCTGAGCCACCTGAGAAAGAAGAGGCATTGTTGTGCCTTCTTGACTGTTGCATCTACGTGGGAAGTCCAGGACAGATCGTTGGTTATCGTCACTCCGAGGAACTTGACCCACTCCACTCTCCACCCTCTCAGCCTCAGCTCTGTTGATGTAGGTGGGGGCGTGTTCTGCCCCTTTCCTTCTGGAGTCAATGATCAGTTCTTTAGTTTTGCCAATGTTGAGAGAGAGAAAGATTGTTCTCATTGCACCACATCACCAAACCCTCTATCTCCCTTCTGTATTTGTCTGTGTGGATTTCCTTTTGGCGTTCCAGTTTCCTCCCACATCCCAAACATGTGCAGGTTATGTGGCCATGCTAAAATGCCTATAGTGTCCAGGGATATGCAGGCTAGGTGGATTGGCCAGGCTAAATGCAGGAATAGGGTGGGTCTGGATGGGATCCTCTTCAGAGGATTGATGCAGATTCACTGGGTCAAATGATCTATTTCTGCACAGTAGCAATTCTATGATATATTTTACAAGAGGCAGGGGAAGGTTGTTGTGGCGCTGTCGGAGTGTGATGTCTGAACCAGGAGACCCAGGTTCAAGTCCCACCTCCTCCAAAGAAGTGTCATTAATCTCTCAACATGGTTACAAGAAAATATCTGTGAAGAGATGCTGATACTTTGACTCTTTAAGGGAGTCTGGGTATCCAGGAAGTGAATTTGAGGATAACAATGTGTATTTGAGCAGCACCTACCAGGAGCAAAGGCACATGATCAACATTCATGTTGGTTTTTTGTGTGTGAATCTCCAAGATCTGTGTGCGTCAGTGATTTCTGGTACCAGAAGACACGGCTGCTGATGAGTGGGGAGCTACAGAGTGAATGTACATGCTCACAGACATGCAGCTTACAGGGAATGCCACTCATAATGTATGCTCACCCCATTCCAATGAGAGGAAGTGATGGCCTAGTGGTATTATCATTACTCTGTTAATTAAGGGACCCAGATAATGATCTGGGGACCTGGGGTTCATAATCCCACTGTAGTAGATGGTAGAATTTGAATTCAATTTTTAAAAAAAAATCTGGAATTAACAATCTAAAGATTGACCACAAGTCAATTGTCAGGAAAAACCTATCTGGTTTACTAATATTCTTTAGGGAAAGAAACTGCCATCCTTACATGGCCTGGCCTACCAGTGACTCCAGACCCCCAGCAATGTGGCTGACTCTTTACCGTCCTCTGGGCAATTAGGGATGGGCAATAAATGCTGCCTAGCCAGAGATACCCAAATCCCATAAATGAATAAGAAAAAATTTAGGTGTATTGCTGAGGTATGGTTTGGTTGCTATGTTTCCTATATCACATGGATGATTAAATTTCAAAAGTATTTTAAGTGGCTCTAAAGCATTTGTGACATCAGTAGGTTGTGAAAAGGGCCAATAATTTGCAAATTCTTTCTTTATTTCTGGCCATATCCTTAACTCTGAGAACAAAAGGATTTCTGTATTCAGATTGAACACTTCCAGGCCATCTCACATCAATAATCAGTTCCATAAGGAAACACGAGAAGTGTTGCTCAGGGGAACTTAAACTAATTGATATCACAAGCTGTCTCTGTGGAATGTGGTATTAGATGCCTCTTGGATCAACAATTGTTGAATGTGTTATTACCACTGTAATGTTTTAAGACCAAGCCATTCATACAAGCTGCTGAAATGATCATACCACGACCCATTTTAGGTATCTCTTTTGTGTATTGTATGCGTATAGACTGGGCCTTGCTTACAGCTGATTAGCTGCACGACAAACCAGGAATTCTGTGGACAACCATCCCAACAGTTCATGCCCATCAGTGCAGTCGAACACTGTCATTTGTCAGCGTCAGTGGGACATCAGCAAAGGCGTTCCCTTTGTTACTTAGCTCTGGAGGCTGGCTGACCAAAACTCTGAAAATTTTATTACCTTTGCCTACCTTTGTCAGAAGAGAGCTGTACAGTCAATCCCCTCACCTCAACTAACCAATGATTGCTTCAATCCATGACTGGGAAATAAAGACATGCCCTTAGCAAAGCTGGTACATCTAAATGCCCTCTGACCAGCAGTGACACTGATAAACCTACACATGGCCAGGAAGGGAAATCTGGTTTGAAGAATCCTCTCGACAGCCCATCATTTCTTCACTTGCGAATCTATAAGGGTCTGGGAAGAAAAATGGAATAGTGGAAAATTGGTGCCAAGGGCCAGAAAGAAATATTGCTCCTGTGTGAGAATGAATTCCTGCATTCTTTCACAGAATGTGGGCCAGTATTTATTGTCCATCCCTAATTTTTTTTTATTCATTTGTGGGATGTGGGCATCGCTGCCTGGCCAGCATTTATTGCCCGTTCCTAGTTGCCCTTGAGAAGGTGGTGATGAGCTGCCTTCTTAAACCGCTGCAGTCCTCCTGCTGTGGATTGACCCACAATGCCATTAGGGAGGGAATTCTAGGATTTTGACTCAGCGACAGTGAAGGAACAGCGAAAAAATTGCAAGCCAGGATGGTCAGTGGCTTGGAGGGAAATTTGAAAGTGATGGTGTTCCCATGTATCTGCTGCCCTTGTCCTTCTAGATGGAAGTGGTCGTGGGTTTGGAAGGTGCTGACTGAGGATCTTTGATGAATTTCTGCCGTGCATCTTGTAGATAGTACACACTGCTGCTACTGAGCGTTGGTGGTGGAGAGAGTGATTGCTTGTGGATGTGGTGCTAATCAAGCGGCTGCTTTGTCCTGGATGGTGTCAAGTTTCTTGAGTGTTATTGGGGCTGCACCCATCCAGGCAAGTGGGGAGTATTCCATCACACTCCTGACTTGTGCCTTGTTGTGGTGGACAGGCTTTGAGAATCGAAACATTTATTGTCACATGTATTCAATGTAAAAATACAGTGAAAAGTGGGTACATTCACCGAACATACATGGTGTCAATAATATTAACTTAAAATACAATAAGAAAACAAAATAACTTAAGAGAGTCCAACTTTCCTTTCCACGGCCGCAGTCCCACACCGGGCTTTCCAACCCTTGCCATTCCTCCGCCAGGATCCCCCTCTCTCCTGCCTCACCATCCCCCTCTCAGCGGCCTCACCATCCCTCTCTCTCCTGCCTCACCATTCCCCTCTCGCCTGCCTCACCACCCCCCTCTCTCCTGCCTCACCATCCCCCTCTCGCTGGCCTCACCATCCCTCTCTCACCTGCCTCACCATCCCCCTCTCACCTGTCTCACCATCCCTCTCTCACCTGCCTCACCATCCCCCTCTCTCCTGCCTCACCATCGCCCTCTCACTGGCCTCACCATCCCCCTCTCTCCTGCCTCACCATCCCTCTCTCACCTGCCTCACCATCCCTCTCTCACCGGCCTCACCATCCTCCTCTCTCCTGCCTCACCATTCCTCTCTCACCGGCCTCACCATCCCTCTCTCACCGGCCTTACCATCCCCCTCTCACCGGCCTCATCACCCCCCTCTCACCTGCCTCACCATTCCCCTCTCTGCTGCCTCACCATCCCCCTCTCGCCAGCCTCATCACCCCCCTCTCTCCTGCCTCACCATCCCCCTCTCTCCTGCCTCACCATCTCCCTCTCTCCTGCCTCACCATCTCCCTCTCTCCTGCCTCACCATCCCCCTCTCTCCTGCCTCACTATCCCTCTCTCACCGGCCTCACCATCCCTCTCTCTCCTGCCTCACCATCCCCCTCTCTCCTGCCTCACCATTCCCCTCTCTCCTGCCTCACCATCCCCCTCTCGCCGGCCTCATCACCCCCCTCTCACCTGCCTCACCATCCCCCTCTCTGCTGCCTCACCATCCCCCTCTCTCCTGCCTCACTATCCCCCTCTCGCCGGCCTCATCACCCCCCTCTCTCCTGCCTCACCATCCCCTTCTCTCCTGCCTCGCCTCCCCCCTCTCTCCTGCCTCGCCTCCCCCCTCTCTCCTGCCTCACCTTCCCCCTCTCGCTGACCGTCTCTCGATCCGCCGTCCCTGCAGGACCTGACCTGCACACTCACCTCCCACCACGTGCCTCCTGGTCGTGATCCGGCTCCTTCCTGACCCCTTAGGTGGGGAATTAAGAGCGGTGGGGTGGGTTAGAATTACTACAGAGGGGGAGAGAAGAAGGGAGAATAAAAAAAGGAAGGACAAGGAAAGAAAGAGAAAGAGAACTGGTGAACAGAGTGGAGCTCTGAATGGAGCGATTTACCCTGCACTATCTTGCTGAGTCAGGAAGTGAGTCACTCGCCACAGTATTCCTCGCCTCTGACCTGCTCTTGCAGTCACTGCATTTATGTGGTGAGTCCAGCTGAGTTTCTGGTCAGTGATGACCCCCAGGATGTTGATAGTGCGGGATTCAGTGATGGTAACACCATTGAATGCCAAGGGGCAGTGATTAAATTGTCTCTTATTTCTGATGGTCACAGCTGAGCATTTGTGTGATGCAAACGTTACTTGCTACTTGTCAGCCTAAGCCTGGACATTGTCCAGATCTTGTTGTATTTGAACACGGACTGTTTCAGTATCTGAGGAGTCGCGAATGGTGCTGAATGTTGTGCAATCATCGGCGAACATCCCCACTTCTGACCTTATGATGGAGGGAAGGTCATTGATGAAGCAGCTGAAGATGGTTGGGCTGAGGACACTACCCTGAGGAACTCCTGCAGAGATGTCCTGGAGCTGGGATGACTGACTTCCAATATCCAGGACCGTCTTCCTATGCATCAGGTATGACTCCAACCACTGGAGATTTTGCCCCCTGATACCCATTGATTCCAGTTTTTCTATGTGTCCTCGATGCCACACTCGGTCAAATGCAGCCTTGATATCAAGGGCTGTCACTCTCACCTCGCCTCTGGAATTCAGCTCTTTTATTTATGTTTGAACCAAGGCTGTAATGAGGTCAGGAGCTGAGTGGCCCTGGAGGAACCTAAACTGGGCGTCACTGAGCAGGTTATTTCTGAGCAGGTGCTGCTTGATAGCGCTGTTACTAACACCTTCCATCACTTTACTGATGATTGACTGTAGACTGATGGGGCGGAAGTTGGCTGGGTTGGAATAGTCCTGCTTTTTATATACAGGACATACTTGGGCAATTTTCCACATTGTTGGTTAGATACCAGTGTTGTACCTGTACTGGAACAGCTTGGCTAGGGGAGCAGCAAGATCTGGAGCACAAGTGTTCGGTACTATTGCAGGAATGTTGTCAGGGCCTGTAGCCTTTGCAGTATCCAGTGTCTCCAACTGTTTCTTGATATCACGTGGAAGATTGCTGTGAAAGCTTCAGCCTTATCTTTTGAACTAATGTGCTGGGCTCTTCCATCATTGAGGATGGGGATATTTGTGGAGCCTCCTCCTCCAGTGAGTTGTTTAATTGTCCACCACCATTCACGACTGGATGTGGCAGGACAGCAGACCTTAAATCTGATCTGATGGTTGTAGGATCGCTTAGGTCTGTCTATCACTTGCTGCTTTCACTGTTTGGGTGCAAGTAGTCCTGTTTGGTGGCTTCACCAGGTTGATACCTCATCTTCAGGTATGCCTGGTGCTGCTCCCAGCATGCCCTCCTGCACTCTCCATTGAACCAGGGTTGATCCCTGGCTTGATGGTAATGGTTGAGGGGGGGATATGCCAGGCCATGAGGCTACAGATTGTGCTGGAGTACAATTCTGCTGCTGTTGGTGGCCCACAGCGCCTCATGGATGCCCAGCCTTGAGTTGCTTGATCTTGCGAAGTCTGTCCCATTTAGCACGGTGATAGTGCCACACATCATGATGGAAATTATTCTCAATGTGAAGGTGGAACTTCATCTCCACAAGGACTGTGCGATGGTCACTCTTACCGATACTGTCATGGACAGATGCATCTGCAGCTGGCAGATTGGTAAGGATGAGGTCAAGTATGTTTTTCCCTCTTGTTGGTTCCCTCACCACCTGCTGCAGACCCAGTCTACCAGCTCTGTCCTTTAGGACCCGACCAGCTCGATCAGTAGTACCGCTGTCGAGCCACTCTTGGTGGTGAACATTGAAATCCCCCACCCAGAGTATATTTTGTGCCCTTGCTATCCTCAGTGCTTCCTCCAAGTGTTGTTCAACATGGAGGAGTAGCGATTCATCAGCTGAGGGAGGATGATATGTGGTAATCAGCAGGAGGTTTCCTTAACCATGTTTAAACTGAAGCCATGAGACTTTGTGGGGTTCACAGCCAATGCTGAGGACTCCCAGAGCATCTCCCTCCCGACTGTATCCCACTGTGCCACCCCCTCTGCTGGATCTGTCCTGCCACTGAGACAGGACATATCCAGGGACAGTGATGGTGGTGTCTGGGACATTGTCTGTAAGGTATGATTCTATTAGTATGACTATGTCAGGCTGTTGCTTGACTAGTCTGTGAGACATCTCTCCCAATTTTGGCACTAGCCCCCAGATGTTAGTGAGGAGGACTTTGCATGGTCGACAGGGCTGTTTCTGCTATTGTCTTTTCTAGTGCCTAGGTCGATGCCAGGCAATCTGTCCAGTTTCATTTCTTTGAGACTTTGTAGTGATTATACAACTGAATGGCTTGCTAGGCCATTTCAGAGGATAATTGAGAGTCAACCACATTGCTGTGAGTCTGGAGTCACATGTAGGCCAGACTAGGTGAGGATGACAGATTTCCTTTCCTGAAAGGCATTAGAATCCCAGATGGGTTTTCCAACAATCAGTAATAATTTCAGTAGGTACTGAATTCCAATTTTTATTTTTAAAAATCAGATTCAAATTCCACCATTGTGGGATTTGAATCCAGGTCCCCATAACATTAGCTAAGTTTCTGGATTAATAGGTCTAGTCATTATACCAATTAGGCCATCACCTACCCTGCCCATTGAGAAGGTGGTGGTGAGTTGCCTTCGTGAACTGCTGTAGTAACACCCCAAAGTGATGTTAGAGAGGAAGTTTGAAGATTTTGACCCAATGATGGTGCAAGAATAATGATTTAGTTCCAAGTCAGGATGATGAGTGATGTGGAGGGCAGATCACAGATGATGGTGATCCCATGCATCTGCTTCTTTCCAGGTGGTAACACTGACATTTCAGAACATGCTGGTGATTGGGTATCTTTCTAACCTGTAGCAGGAATGTCCCCATCTAAACAGTGCTGTATTGAAGCCCCATGAGAGGAAGGAGCCAGGGACATAGCGAGCTGCAACAATCCAGTGCCTAAAATGGGAATGGAAGCCATTTTGAACTAATAGTTGGGCTTTGCTTCAATCACAACAGGGTGAGAGTCTGGGTCAAGGCTCCTTTACAAAGATCTTCAAAGGAACAAGAAAAGGAAACACAGATTGCTATTTTTACCAGATGGATGTTTTATTGAAGGTCCTGGATCACGCACACAGGAACTACTCTGAGGTAATTCCGTCATCCCATCATTCAGGGGCAATAAACATCAGACTTTAGAAGATTGAAAACTGATCTGATTGAATTGATCAGGGCAAGGAGGAAATTAAAACTAAACTGTTCAGAATCGGGTGTCGGGATTTGTAAAAAAAAATCTTGAAGTGTCTCCCCCAAAAAGATTTTGCAACCGAGAGATAAAGGGGATGAATATATTTTTGCAAGGTTAAGGTTATTGATAGGCTGAATGGCATCTTCTAGCCCATTGATGTTTTCAATGGTCATTGAATTGTGGTGCCTTCAGTGAGTCATTGTGAGGAAAACAAATATTGAAGGATGACCAACGATGGCCCAAAAGAATCTCGAGAGGTAAAGGAACAGAGAAAGATAGAAATCCATAGTTGTGCAGTCAAGGACTTTTGAGTGACTTGATTTGATTTATTGTTGTCATGTGTACCTAAGTACAGTGAAAAACTTTGTTCTGCAAGCTGTATAGGCAGATCATAGCCAACAAGGACATACAGGTACAAAAACGGAAATTGCTGGAAAAGCTCAGCATGCCTGGCTGCACTGTGAAGAAAAAATCAGAGTTAACGTTTCAAGTCTGGTGACCCTTCCTCAGGGAGGTTCTGAGGAAGGGTCACCAGACCAGAAACATTAGCTCTGATTTCTCTTCACAGGTGCAGCCAGGCATGCTGAGCTTTTCCAGAAATTTCCGTTTTTGTACCTGATTTACAGCATCCACGGTTCTTTCAGTTTTTCTTAAGGTCATACAGATCATAGGGTTCTTAGACAGAGTGAGGCATACAGGTTACAACTGCACAGGAGGTGCACAAAGCAAGATCAACATTATTTGAAGTTAGAGAGGTCCATTCATCAGTCTAATGATGTGAGTGGGAGCCAGGGACGTTGTTAGGAAGGTGCAAGTTAGAGAAACAAAAGAGTCGGGAGGTGATTATATTGCTGGAGGGAGTTGTACAGTATAGCTACCGTTCTGACTATGCGAACTCTTCTTTACTCTTACAGTCATTCTTTGAGGCAGCAAGCATCATGAGTCAAATTTCCCACAAGCATCTAATCCTGGTTTATGGAATCTGTGCAGTCAGCAATGACAGTAAGTCCTGCAATATCCATGAAGTTTGACTGAATTGTTCTTTTCTATCTTTTCCCAACATTTGTAGCTTAGGTGGGTTATAAGGGGATGGGTCTGGGTGGGATGCTCTGAGGGTCCGTGTGGACTTGTTGGGCCGAAGGGCCTGTTTCCACACTGTAGGGATTCTATGAATAATTTCTATGAAAAAATGAAATTAATTATTCAGATTATTTTAAAGCATGAAGAGTCTTCATTATAACACACAGCAGTGTAGTGCTGGAATAAGAGGAGGCCATTCAACCTCACCAGTCCTATGCTAACATTTTGCTGTCACTATGGTCCTCAGTATCTCTCCCCTTTTTTCTATCTCTTTCTCTCTCTCACGGTCAGTCCCCGCTCCCCGCTTTTTTCCCATCCCTTTAGCCCTGCAAACTGTATCTAACTCCATCTTGAAAACATTCCGAAGTCACACGACACCAGGTTATAGTCCAAAAGGTTTATTTGAAATCACAAGCTTTTGAAGCGCTGCTCCTTCATCAGGGATGAAGCAGCAGCGCTCTGAAAGCTTGTGATTTCAAATAAACCTTTTGGACTATAACCTGGTGTCGTGTGACTTCCGACTTCGTCCACCCCAGTCCAACACCGGCATCTCCACATCATGAAAACATTTAATGTTTTACTTCAACCACTCTCTGTGGCAGCGAATTCCAGAGACTCCCCAAACTCTGAGTGAAGACACTTCTCCTCATCTGAATGCTCAATGGTCAATCGCATAGCATTGAACTTTAGGTAAGGTAGATAGAAAGAAAATATTTCCACAGGTTGAGGAGTATAATGTCTAGTGTTTGATTTTGTGTGTAAATGTTAACTGTTCTCTCCTCACTGTCTGTGATTAGTAAGATCTAGATACGGAGACTCAAAAACGTAAACGAATCTGAAGAAAGAGCCAGAATTGAGCAGCTTGTAGCATGAAGCAGACATTTTAAAGCATTAAATTAAATTCCTGTGACACACCTAGAGGCTAATTTAGCATCTCTGTGTAAAATACATAGACAAGGATTTGAAGATTGGGACCGTTGTCAAAGTATTAGTGCCAGATCTCAGGGGTGAAATTAGAATACACTTCCACACACAACGAGCATAGATGTTTGGGACTCTCTTCAGCAAGGGGCAAGATTAATTTTGAACGTTAAATCTGAAAGTGACATATTTTTTATAACTAAAGGCATGAAGGTATATTGAGCAAAGTTTGATGTACAGAGTTAGATCACAGATCAGTCTTGATCTCACTGAACGGTGAAATGAGCTCCAGGGGCCAAAGGACCTCTCCTGTTCCTATGTTCTTAAACAGCACGTGGGTTTTATTGGTGGAAGGGGGGCACTTTAAGTTATAGGAGTCTTCAAAACATCCACTTTACATTCTGAGGAAGGGTCACCGGACCCAAAATGTTAATTCTGTTTTTCCTTCACAGATGCTGCCAGACCTGCTGAACTTTTCCAGTGACTTTGTTTTTGTTCCACTTTACATTTCTATTCAAATACAAAACCTTCTTCAGGTGCTCCGCTCCCATAGCCACTAAAATGACTGTCTGTTTGTTTCGCTGCCTTTCGCTTTACAGATATCATGGTGCAGGAGTACATGCAATATGGAGCCCTGGACATGTACTTGAAAAAGAACAGAAACAAAAGCTGTGTCAACATCAGCTGGAAGCTGGAAGTTGCAAAGCAACTTTCTTACGCCATGAATTTCCTGGTAGGTATTGCAACACGCAAGAGACACTTATCTCATTGCTGGATGTTCACAGCTCCCAGGTCACTGTTCAAAATTCAGGGGTTAACCATTTTAGACAGAAATAAGGGAAAAAAATTTTCTTATGGAGGGCTATGATTCGTTGGATTGCTGTTCCTCCAGTGGGTGCTGGAAGCAAGCTTTAGGAAGGTTTTTAAGGCAGAGGAAGATAAATTCATGGCGTGCACAGAGGTGAAAGGTTATTGGGATGTGGTAGGTTTGTAAAGTAATCAGATCAGCCAGGATCTTATTGAACAGCAGAACAGGGTCAAGGGGCTGAGTGGCCTACTCCTGCTCCTAATTCTCTACAATAGGAGGCTGTGGAGGCCAAATTGCTGAATATATTCATGAAAGACATAGTCTTTCATTTAGATTTTAAAGGCACGAAGGGGAGCAGGGATACAACGAGAATGTGGTGTTGAGATAGAGGATCAGCCATGTTCATATTGAATGGCAGAGCATGTTCAAAGGGTTGAATGGCCCACTCCTGTTCCTAGTTTCTATGTACTTCCCATCTTCATTTATAAAAGCGGGGAGTGGTACAGTCTGGGTGGGTGGTTTTCCAAGGTTCCCAGACCAAAACCTTAACTCTGAACCAACAGAAGTAAAACAAATCCTCAGGTTATTTAACTGATCTTACTGTGCTCTATTATCTTCCCAATTGTAATTACACATAAAAATATAAGATGTCAGAGATTCCAGTGAGTAACTCACCTCCTGACTCCCCAAAGCCTATCCACCATCTACAAGGCACAAGTCAGGAGTGTGATAGAACACCCTCCACTTCCCTGGATGGGTGAAGCCCCAACAACACTCAAGAAGCTTAACACCATCCAGGACAAAGCAGCCCACTTTATTGACACCACTTCTTCCACCACCGACAATCAGTAGCAACAATGTGTACCTTCTACAAGATACACTGCAGAAATTCACCAAAGATCCTTTAACAATGCCTTCCAAACCCATGACTACTTCCATCTAGAAGGACAAAAGCAGAAGATACATGGGAACACCACACCCTGCAAGTTCCCCTCCAAGCCACTCACCATCCTAATTTGGAAATATATCACTGTTCCTTCATGTCACTGGGTCAAAATCCTGGAATTCCCTCCTTAGATTTACATGCGGAAAGACATTCCTGCACAATGAGTGGCTGGGATATAGAAAGCACTGCCTTTTGGATGGTGGATACATATTCAATGGTAACCTTCAAAATGGAATTGTATAAATATTACATTAGAAAAAAAATTGCCAGGATATGGAGAAATCACAGAGAGTGGAACTATCTGGATTTCTCTTAAAATCCAGCACAGTCTGATGGGCCTAATGGCTGGCTCCTTTACTATACTATTCTACAATTTTGTGAAACTACGTTGAGTTGACTATTACAATGAAGCCATTAGGAACAGAATGATGATTTGGATAAAATAAATTCTTGGAAGCATTCAATTCACCCTCAGAATACCAACTCTACCATCTTCCCATTCAAGCTTTAAGCTATGTAGTGAAGCAGTCCAGGGCCCAGTCACCTTTCCTTGGTAACTCTTTCTTATCATTGATCACCACATTAAGTGAGGAAATACAATCTGACATCAATCCTGTATTTTCCCTCCACCTGCACCTGCTTTATTCATCCTCGAGTATCTGAGCACACTAATGCAGCTTCCATACTTTGCCTTGTTTCCATAACCTTCCAAACCCTCCTCTCCAAGATCAACCACATTCTCAAGGTTGTCCTCACCAACCCAACTACATTCAGCTTCAAACCTTCTTCGAGACTCAGTTTAACACGAAGCTTTTGTCTTTGCAGGAAGACAAGCACATTGTCCACGGCAATATCTGTGCAAAGAATGTCCTATTGACCCGTGAAGGGGATGCGATAGCAGGGATCCCTCCATTTATCAAACTGAGTGACCCTGGCGTCAGTATCACAATCCTGCCAATTGAAGGTAAGAGGTTGAAAGAACTTGGCAAAGAGACCATTAATCAAGGTGCCTTTTTATTGGTTAGGAAGAGATGGTTCATCTCAATGCGAGGCTAAAAAAACATAATGTTAGCACATACTTGCCCTGTGAATATGAGGGGTATGTGATTGCAATCCCCTTTTAGATGAGTATTCTCATTTGGCATAGCAAAGGTCTTTTCTCTAAGATAGGGGGAGTTCAAAATTAGAGGGGATAATTTTAAGGTGAGAGGAGAAAGATTTAAAAAGGGCCTGAGGGGCAACTTTTTCACACAGAGGGTGATTCATATGTGGAATGAACTGCCAGAGGAAGTGGTGGATATGGGTATAGTTACAGCATTTAAAAGACATTTGGACAGGTACATGATTAGGAAAGGTTTGTAAGAATACAGGCCAAATGCAGGCAAATGGGACTAGCTTGGGAAACTAGGTTGGCATGGGCGAATTGGACCAAAGGTGTTTCCATGCTGTATGACTCTATGAGTCTATGGATGTGGGCATTGCTGCTGGCATGACTGGAGTCCCTATTAGACTGAAAAGGTGATGGAGGTTTTCTTGAGCCATTGCGTTCTGTGAGCTACATGTACTCCCACTAAGCTGTTAGATACAGAGTTCCAGAATCTTGATCCAGCGACAATGGAGGAGTGGTCAGATTCAAACAAATTACTGCACATGCTGGAAATCTGAAATGCAGAGGACCACTGGAGAAACTCAGCAGGTCTGGCAGGGAGAAACAGAGTTAATGATACAACTCTTCTCCAGAACCTCTGCCCATGTTAAGTTGCTGCTTGATTCAGGTGGGAACTTGGAGATGCTGGTGTTTCCACGCTCCTACTGCTTTTGTCCAGCCAGCTGGTGGAGGTGATAGTTTTAGGAATGTCTCCTATCTGGAGGTAAGGCTAACATCTAACTGTGTTTCCTCTGCAGTGCGCATCGACAGGATCCCCTGGATAGCTCCTGAGTGCATTGACAGAGCTGACAATCTGGCTCTAGAATCGGACAAATGGAGTTTTGGGACAACTCTCTGGGAGATATTCAGTGGAGGAGATCTTCCTCTTTACAGCATGGAGCCAAGACAGGTCTGGAGCACTCAGCCACTCGTTTTACAACTTTTGAATAGATTTTGATCTGGAGCTGTTCAGTAAGACAGTTATACTGTGCAAGTCCTACAGATGTATAAGCATAAGAAATCCTCCAGTTCTGATCCAATTACACAATTCAGAATAGCTAACTCACACATATATTACAGGGAATAGGACTTTATATATCATGGGGAATGATCAGCTCCTAAACCCCTCCGTCAACTCCGCTAAAAATCTTAAATGTTTAAATAAGGTTTTCTCTCAATACAGAGGAATGGCAAGTGGCTTTATTAAAACATATAAGATTCCTGGAGGAATTGACAGGGTGGATGTGGAAAGATTGTTTCCCCTTGTGGGAGAGTCTAGGACCGAGGGTATAATCTCAGAACAAAGGGATAAGGCAGAGATGAGGAAGAATTTCCTCTCTCAGTGTATAGTGGAATTCTTTACCACAGAGGGTTGCTGAGGCTGGGTCATTAAGCATGTTCAAGGTTAAGATAAATTTTTAATCAGTAAGGGGAATCAAGAGTTATGGAGAACAGGCAGGAAAGTGGAGTGGAGGATTACCTGATCAATTATGATTTTATTGAATGGCAGGGGGTTCATTCAAAGGGCTGAATGGCCTACTTCTGCTCGTTTGGTCAATAAGTACTAGCAGAGAGCAGACCCTATGTATATTATATGGTTAATAATATATTATATTACATTACATTATATTATCTTACATATTATATATACAGTGGCTCAGTGATTAGCATTGCTGCCTCATAGCGCCAGGGACCCGGGTTTGAGTGCATCCTCGGGCGACTGTGTGTGGAGTTTGCACATTCTCCCTGTGTCTGCGTGGGTTTCCTTTGGGAGCTCCGGTTCCCTCCCACAGTCCAAAGATGTGTAGGTTAGGGTGGACTGGCCATGCTAAATTACCATAGGGGTTATGACTTCATGTAATGTATTTCTCTGTAATATACACAAAAACTGCCCATAGTGTGCAGGTTAGGTGGGTTAGCCATGGGAATTGCAGGGATAAAGGTAGGGCAGTGGGTTTGGGTAGGATGCCCTTCAGAGGATCAGCTTGGACTTGATGGACCAAATGGTCTGCTTCCACACTGTAGGGATTCTAAAATTCTATATTACGTTATAGGAAATAGGAGCTCCTGTGTATGATATTAAGAATAGCAGGTATTGTGTACATTGTCTACAATGACAGATTTTGTGTATATTACAGAGAAATACAACCCTGTGTTACATTACATGAAGTCATAACCCCTACGTATGTTACAGAGAATGGAAAAATATTGGGCCGATGTGTTCCTATTCCATTAATGTTTGTCGTGTTCCTGGCCAACCTCTTTCTTTATTTTTCCCTTTCTAACCCATTGTCTCTGTTTTGCCCCTCGGCTTCAGATTGTGGTATAGTTTTGCACCTAATCTCATGGAGGTGCTCATTACTCCTGCATGCGTGTACACACTGAATGCTGGCAGCTGCCCAACTGTGGGATGCATCACAGACCCACTGTCCTTTCGCAACCCACATGTACTTACCCTCACGTCTCATTGAAAAGGAACCAGGCAAAGGAGCTTGGCTGATTCTCCTCCCTTTCTGATTTGACATTAGGCTGCTAAGGAATGAACCTCTATTCCCTATTTGCTGAAAGAAAAGCTTTCATTTCATATCACAGCCTCAAGATGCCAAATGAGAATACCTCTGTCTATAAGAGGAGACCTTGGGATCGTTTACATACATCCATGGAAGAGGCCCACTGGGAACTCAGTTTAATATCACATCTGAAAGACAGCACCTTAGAGAGTGCAGCACTCCCTCAGTTTTGCACTGGAAGTGTCAGCCTATGTTACTGGCTTGGAAGTGGGGTTTCAATACACAACCTTCAGATGTAAGGATGGGTAATCCTGCCCAGTAAACCACAGCAGCTCAGTCAGAGAGCTGGGATTAATCTGGGAGACCCCCATTCTGACTGACTCAATTGCAGACAAATTATTGGATTTGTGACTGGGCGCGATTTCCCCTTCAGCCACTAGGCAGGAATACGATCTGAGCAGATCAGCTGCGGAGTGTAGAAACTACCCAGGAATGAAAGTTGCTGAGGGGAAGACTAGTAATTGTGTGTTTCTTAATGAATCGGATCTTTTGTCCCAATGATCATACAGAAACTGCAGTTTTATAAAGCCAGCCTCCAGCTTCCTGCTCCCAGATGGACAGAGCTTGCCAACCTCATCAACCAGTGCATGAACTACGACCCCTTTCAGCGGCCATCTTTCAGAGCAATCATCAGGGAGCTCAACAAACTCAATACGTCAGGTAACCAGATTCCCATCCCAGCATCAGCCTAGGGGCTCGGTTAGCTCAGTTGGCTACATGGTTAGCTTGCGATACAGAGTGATGCCAAAATGCATAGGTTCAGTTCCTACACCAGCTGAGGTTACCACAGTGGACTCTCCTTCTCAACCTGTCTCCTCACCTGAGAAAATGGTGACCCTCAGATTAAACCGCCAGCAGTTGTCTCTCTCTAATAACATGCTCCTGCCACTGCTGGAGTGATTGGAACCATGGCCACGTAGATCTCATTGACTATGAGATCCTTGATTGGGGTTGTTAACCTGGGCCTATCAGGGAGCCCTGGCTGACAGATATAAACAGGAGATTCACAGAGTCTCCTCATCCAAGAGACTTGGCTTGGCGTTGGCTGATCAGAGCAGAGTACTATACTATGTATGTGTAAATAAAGGATGTCTAGGTGATGGGAAACTGGCATCTGTGGAGTTATTTTGGACCCCCCTCCGTCCCATGAAAGAAAAATCACAAGGTAGATGAAGCTGTATGGAAAACAACTTGTGACCGAAGGATTAATGAAGTGTTCTACAATTTATCTTCCTTTTGCTGTGAACTTTCTGCTTCTCAAGCTTTTAGTAATAGTGTAGAAGCCCATCAGATCCAACAACATTCTCAGCACCACTTTTCCAGAAATTGTGATCCCCCTGGGTTCCTCCCTTCATTCCATTTCCTGATTTATTGCTGCTCCCGCAACGTTACTTGTATTTTTCACAGTGAGGACGAATGCAAAATACCTGTTCAAATCGTCTGCCATTTCCTTATTTCCTGTTATTAATTCTCCAGTCTCACTCTCTATAGGACTGAATCTCACTTAACTCTTTTCTTTAAATTATTGTCAATACTCAGAATATTTTTATTTTTCTGAATAGCTTTCTTGCATTTTCTAACTTTTCCCACTTATTAAATTTTGGTTATTCTTTGACTTTTTAAAAAAATTCTGTCCAGCTTTCTAACCTGCTACCTGTGTTTACACAATTATGTGCTTTTCCTTTTAGTTTGATACCACCTTTAACATTTTGAGTTAACCCGCAAATGGTAGGTCAGTCCCTTGGAATTTTTCTTTCTTGTTAGAATGTTATCTATTCTGCATATTCTGAAATATTCCCTCAAATAACTGCCACGACATTCCTATTGATCTATCCTTTAACCTAATTGTCAATTCTCTGCTTTCATGCCCTCATAATTCCCTTTATTTAAATTTGAGAAGAACAGTCTCAGGTCCACAACAAAAGGGTTAGCAGAAGGGTCACTTGACATGAAGCATTAACTCTGATTTCTCTTCACAGATGCTGCCAGACCCTGTGAGATTTTCCAGCAATTTCTGTTTTTGTTTCTGATTTACAGCATCCACAGTCCTTACAGTTCTTTTTAAATTTAGTCTCAGATCTATTCCTTTCTAACTCAAACCGAATGTAAAATTCACTCACATTATACTCGCTGTTACCTAGGGCAGCTTGACTGTGAGATCATGAATTAATCCTATCTCATTACAAAATTCCAGAACTAGTATAGCCTGTCCTCTGGTCAGCTTGAGAACATGTTGTTCTGAGAAACTGTTTTGGAACCTCTCCATCAATTCCTCACCTAGGCTACCTTTATCCATCTGACTTTTCCGTTCAAAAATGTAAGTTCAAATCTCCCAAGACTGTCATAATGCTTTTCTGAGAAGCCGCCATTATGTCTTCTTTTAAGGCCCACCCAACAGTGTGCTTACTGTTAGGCAGGGGCCTGTACACCACTCTCAAAAGTGACTCCTTTCCTTTGCCATTTCTCAACTCTATCCGAACTGTTTCCACATCTCAGCTTCCTGAACTTGGGTCGACTCTCTGTATTGTGCTAATACCACGATTGACTAAAATTCCCAATTCTGGTGCAGCACAGGATTAGAGGAAGAGTAGAGCATGCTGTAACAGTCCCCTTGGGTGTGTCTCACCCCCAATCTTGGAAGATTACACTTTGGGCCTAAATGCAATCGTCATTTCCAAAATGTTTGATGCCGATTTAGAATCAGTTTGATATTACAACGGAAACTCTGCTGAGTTAGACAAGGCTAATCTACAGGTTCAGGGTGATTTAAATCCTATTAGTTTAGGCGGGTATTGAATAGGGTGCTGGATGTAAAAGGTCAGAATTTGACCCTGCATTAACGACTTTGATGTCTTATTACAGACTATGAACGGTTGTGTGATCTGTCCCCCACTGACCACCCCAGTACCGATGGATTCTGGTGTTTTGTGGACATGAGGAAACAGGATGATCCCAGTTTCTTTGAAGAGAGGCATCTTAAATTCATCTCAGTCTTGGGCAAGGTATTTGCACTGAATTCATAGAGGAATAAAACTGGTTTGGGAGAGGTAAATGAGGAAGGTCACCTCTCTAATCTTGGTCTGAGTCAGGTTCATTGATCTCAAATGATTTCTGTAGTGCCTTTGATGTCTCAAAGAGCATTACTGCTAATGACTCACCTTAGAAATGTTGGGTGGAAGGTTTGAGTTATAAAGAAAGGTTTGGGACTTTTTTTCACAGGAGTGTAGGAGTTTGAGAGATGACCTTATAGAAGTTCATAAAATCATAAAGGGTATAGATAGGGTTAATGGTAGGTGTCTTTTCCCTAGGTTGGGGGATTTCAAGATTAGGAGGCACATTTTTAAGGTGAGAAGAGAGAGATTTAAAAAAGATATGAGGGACAAATATTTTACACAGAGCATGGTTCGTGTGTGGAATGAATTTCCTGAGGAAGTGGTAGATGTGGGTACAATTACAACATTTAAAATTCATTTCAATAAGTACATGAATAGGAAAGGTTTGGAGGGATATAGGCCAGGAACAGGTAGGTGGGACTGATTTGGGATTATGTTCAGCATTGACTGGTTGAACTGAAGGGTCTGTTTCCCTGCTGTATTAACTGTATGACTCTATGGCTCTGTGGAATGTGGCAGCCAATGCGTCTGTGTCCGTGTATCAAGATCCCACAAACACCAATTAAGTAAACAATGATGGTGGTTCAGTGATTTAGGAGATGATGATGCCATTGTGGCGATATCATCGGTCTAGTAATCCAGAGACTCAGGCCAATGTTCTTGGAGGCATGGGTTCAAATCCTGGTGGAATTTGAATTCAGTGAAAAACTCTGGAAGATAAAACTAATCTCTGTAATAATGGCACTATCACTGACCTTTGGAGAAGCCCATCTGGTTCACTAATGCCCTTTAGGGAAGGAAATCTGCCATCTTTACCTGGTCTGGCCTACATGTGACTCAAAACCCACAGCAATGTGGTTGGCTCTTAACTGCCCTCTGAAATGGTCTGGCAGGTTTGAGGGCAGTTAGGGATGAGTAACAAATGTGGGCCTTGGCAGTGATGCCCCTGTCCCATGAAAGAAGAGATGAAGTTCTGAAGAAGAGTCATACTGGACCCTATTGAGCTTCTCCAGTGCTTTCTCTTTTATTTAAATTTCAGATTTTCAGCATCTGCAGTATTTTGCTTATATCTAAAAATGCATTTTGGCCTGGGATTGTTCCAATAACGTTATGGGATCTTTTAGATGCATCATGAATATTTGGAACATTGTGAGATGCTGTGGGCCCTGTATCTAGGGAGGGATGTGCTGGCCTTGGAGGGGGGGTCCAGAGGAGGCCCACATAACTGATCCTGGGAATGAAGGGCTTGTCATATGAGGAGCAATTGAGCACTCTGGTCGATGGAGTTTAGAAGGATGGGGTGGTGGGATCTGACTGAAACTTGCAGAATACTGAGCTGACTGGATAGAGTGGACATGGAGAAGATGTTTCCACCACCAGCAGAGACTAGTACCCAATGGCACAGCCTTAAAGTGAAGGCATGACCCTTTAGAACTGAGTTGAGGAGGAATTTCTTCAGCCAGAGGGTGGTGAATCTGTGGTACTCATTGCTGCAGAAGACTGTGGAGGTCAAGTTATTGAGTGTCTTTAAGACAGAGGTAAATAGGTTCTTGATTTCAGAGGGAGCAAGGGTTACAGGGAGAAGGCAGGAGAATGGGGTTGAGAAACATATCAGCCATGATCATATGGTGGAGCAGACTCAATGGGCCAAATGGCCTAATTTTGCCCTTATCAGGGTCCCAGCTGAGCCCTCAGTTAACATAGAAGCAAAAAGCCAACACCTCCCGCAAATTGTGTGTTTTTAAACTTTTCTGGATGATGCTCCCATCAGTGTCCTGGAGGCTAATCTCTAATTTGGGAGGATCCAGGACAATTTCAGACGGTTGTCAAGCACTCCTGTCTGTGAGCTCAGTTTTATTACTTACTCTGGTTGCCTCGTTTTCAGGGAAACTTTGGCAGCGTGGAGTTGTGCCGTTATGATCCATATGGTGACAACACGGGAGATCTGGTCGCTGTGAAGAAGCTACAGCACAGCACGACCGAACACCTTCGGGATTTTGAGCGGGAGATTGCGGTGGTCAAGAATCTCCACAATGAATACATTGTCAAATACAAAGGGGTCTGCTACAGTGTCGGTGAGCACGAATGCTCTTTCTTTTCCTAATGTTCCTTTTTGTTATCCTTTATTGAGAAGCGCCCTTGGAACTGAGGACTTCATGTTGGTAAAGGGCACGGTGGCTCAGTGGTTAGCACTGCTACCTCACAGCACCAGGGACCTGGGTTCGATTCCACCCTCGGGTGACTGTCTGTCTGGAGTTTGCACATTCTCCCTGTCTCTATGCAGGTTCCCTCTGGGTGCTCTGCTTTCCTCCCATGGTCCAAAGATATGCAGGCTAGGTGGAATGGCCATGCTAAGGTGCCTGTAGTGCCCAGGGATGTTTAGGTTAGGTGGGTTAGACATGGGAAACGCAGGGGTAGGGGAATGGGTCTGGGTGGGATGCTCTTTGGAGGGGTGATGTGGACGTTTTGGGCTGATTGGCCTGTTTCCACACTGTAGTGATTCTATGAAAGGGATTTAGAGACGTGGGTGAGGAGAAAGATGAGAGAGGTAGGACTGACGCATTGGAACACAAGATGAAGGAGGTGCAAGCTGTCCTGTTGGAGATTTTATTAATGGCAGCCATTCCATCAGATTCAGTAATCACCATTCACTCCGTTAGTGCTCCCCAAACCCTGCGGTGTAGTTTTTTCTGTCCAATTATTTTAAATCTTGGTCCTCTGTCACTGTACCTCCTGCTGGTGAAAACAGTTTCTCTGCTCTATGTGAAAGCTTCCACATTTTGAACTCTATTAAACCTCCACTTAACCTTTGGTGTTCGAAGGAAAACAGTCCCAGCTTCTCAAATCTCTCCAGATATCTATGGGGTATAACTAAAGTGGCCATAGTCCCCATGCTCTCATTAGAGAGACAAACTGATGGTGAGTTTAACATAAGGTTCACAATGCCTCAGGCAAGGTGCAAAGTAGGACCATCACTGTAACCTCAGCCAGTGTGGGAATTGAACCCATACAGTTGGCATCACTCTACATTGCAAACCAGCCATCTGGCCAAGTAAACCAACTATACAATTGTAAACTCTTCCACATGGATTGCGACAGCATTAAACACTCTTAAAAATTGCAAAGAGACAAATTCATTTCACCTCAGTCTGTTCAAGTGACTTGTAGCTCAACAATTTCAGTTTTCTAACAATGCTAGCAGTCTGGAGCTAAAGGGAAACATTTGGAGTCACACAGTTGGAAAGTTAGAAGAGATGACAATTTAACATCTTTTGATTTCAACACAGGAAGGCTAAAGGGAGGAAGAAGATGTAAAATGGTCTCTAGGTTTAGGAGTAATCGGAGATCAAGGTAAAAGCATTGATAAAAAAGAAAACCAAAAACCAATTTAAAAAGCAGGGAGAGAATGAAGTTTGAAGGTGAAAGAAGGATTCCTCAGTAATAAATAATTTCCTTTGTATTAAAGGTATGAATCTGTATTTTCTAACTGTAGCCTAAACGTTTGCATAAAAATCTGTTCCAATGATCAGAGGGTTAATTGGCATGACACATTCCGACTCATCAAAGAAAAACATTCAGATTTTACCGAAAGCTCCATGCCATTCATATTTCTCGACAATATGTCCCTGACTCACAAACGTTACACACTCATGCAACACGTGTGCTGTCAGAAATAGCTGTTGTTTCATTCCAACAGGCCGCAGGAACCTGAGACTGATCATGGAATATCTACCATTTGGAAGCCTGCGAGATTACCTGCAAAAGAATAAACACAGGCTGGATCACAAGAAGCTCCTGCTGTATGCTTCACAGATATGCAAGGTGAGTGTTGGGTCACCGAGAGAGGACTCGGTTTGCCTGTAATGAGAGGTGATAAGGGGATCTTCCTCTCAGTGCAGCAGGACAGATTGTCCAACGCAAGGTGCATAGGCAAACCAGCCAATACTGTAGGAGGCTGAAGGGCATTCAAACTGGTATTCATTTCCCACAAGGGGGCAGCATGACTTGAGCTCATCTGCAGTTAAACATTCTGACTCTTCCCAGCCAGGCTGCTTTCTTTCCCCAGGGCATACCTCCACCTTTGGCCAACAGCCATCACACTCCACCCTCTCTCCATCAGATAATTTCCATGCCCAGTTCAACTTAGACAATGGGTCACCTGATCTCAGTCGTGGCAAACACGTCCCAAAGAGGAGGAAGCAATGGCTAGCTACAAGGAAGGTGACCACCTCACCTGCAAACTCCACTTCTACATGCTCAGAAATCTGCTGACACATGTCCTGCTCACTCATTGTAGCATCCCTGCAGTGTGGGAACAGGCCATTCAGCCCAGCCTTCCAGGGGCATCCCACCCAGACCTACCCCATCTCTGTGACCCTGCATTTCCCATGCCTAATCCACATCCCTGGACACTATGGGGCAATTTAGCATGGCCAACCCACCTAACTTGCATATCTTTGGACTGTGGGAGGAAACCCACACAGAAACAGGGAAAACACACAAACTCCATACAGACAGCCATCCAAGAGTAGAATTGAACCTGGGTCCCTAGAGCTGTGAGGCAGCAATGCTAGCCACTGAGCCACTGAGCCACCCCTGACATTAAGTTTAATTGAGATGGGGAACATAATTGTTATAAGGGACTATTCTTTTTTTTTGGGATTGTGTAAATTGGGAATTGCATATGGTTTAAAACCAGGAGGGTTTTGCAACTTGAAAGCTTGTGCAGTACATTTTCAGCTGCTTTTAGAGCAGTGCGGTTGTTGCATTGTTGAGACTGACCGTGGAATCTTCAAGTTGAGGAAAAGCTGCCTGATGACAGCCCTTGGATTGGTGCAGGTGCAGTTTACTGTAGGTCTGTGAAGGCAGTGCAATGGAAACATTTAGAACCAACAAACGGTAAACAGCTCTCTCCCTCTCTCTCCGTATGTGAGTGAAAAGACAAAAATAAAAACTTAAGAAAAAGAATTCGAATACAAGAAAAGACCTATGTTCCCCCAATCCACTACTGAAATGTTGAATGACCATTACACTATGAACAACAACATGTCATCATTGTTAAAATTAAAACGACTGTGCCCTTGTGGTCTGGGAATTTCATCTTCAGAAATGTGATCTCACTCTCTATTTCTCCCCCATTATGTGTATCACATGGATATGCAAGGAATGGAAGGATATGGACCGAGGGCAGGCAGAAGGGATTATTTTCATTTGGTGTCATGTTCACACAACATAGTGGGCCAAAGGGCCTGTTTTTGTGCTGTACAGTTCTATGTTCTATCTAACATTTGCCTGTATTATTTATGCATGAGCGTATGTGCATTTGAAGTTTTAAGGGGGTATAGGTTAAGTTGCATAGTTGTAGATAACAATCCTTTCTTTCTCTTTGCCTTTTGTTAAAGAATGTGTTTATACCAAATAAAACTATTTTGCTGATAATGAGGAAACCTGCTGTAAATTGCTCTTGTCCTGAGTAGCACTCAGTCAGGGAAATGGATTGCCTTGTTGCTGTGATTGGATATTTACACATTTGCGATTGCTGGTGTGATAGAGAGGCTTGACGATCAGCACACACTCCCCAATTAAGTTGTAATATTGCGGTGGGCTGACCTTTTAATGTAGGGTATGGAAACGAAAGCAAAAGAACTTTCTGACACTGGCCATCAGATCGCTTATCTTGCTTTTATATTTCCAGAGAATTTAATTGCCAAGTTTCAATCCATCGTTGTGAGTCTGCTTTTTGACTTTTCATCCCAATTTACATTGTCTGGCCCACTTTGTTTCCTGGAAGGATATTTTCCTGGAGATGGCATTACCTGACCATAACCCTCACCCTGCCTCCAGATTCACTCACCCCTACACTTTTGCCAGTGGTTGACCAGCACACACACCATCACAATACCATTGTCAAGGTCCATCCCCACCCATCTCACACAATGTCCAATATTAACAATCAAAATATTCAAAGAATCTTATATTAAAAACACTTTTTTTTAAAATCACTTTCCCCTGGTGTTTTCTCACTGCACGTGTCTGGAAAAGTATCCTTAATCCATTCTCCAGGGTAAATCTAGTGGGTTGACAAACCCAGTTCGGATCCCAAGTATTTTCGGAGGTGTGTTTAAGTGTTTTTATTCATTCTTGGGACATGGGCATCTCTGACTAGCCAGCATTTATTGCCTGTCCCTAGCTGCATTTGAACTGAGTGACTTACTAAGCCATTTCAAACAAAGTTAAGAGTCAACCACATTGCTGTGGGTCTGGAGTTACATGTAGGCCAGACCAGGTAAGGATGGCAGATTTCCTTCCCTAAAAGACATTAGTGAGCCAGTTGGGTTTTTCCTGACAATTGGCGATGGTTTTATGATCATGAATAGATTTTTTTTTTAAAAATCAAATTCAGGTTCTACCACAGCGGGCTTTGAACCTGGGTCCCCAGGACTTCAGCAGAAGCTCTGGATTAACGACAAATGATAGTACCACTAGATCATCAGCTCCTTTTGATGTGGTTAAGCACAGCGTTTGAAATGGTCCAATGTACAAGTCAAGCAAGTGACAACACTTTATGTTCATTTTGACAGGGAATGGACTACCTTGGCTCCAAACGTTATGTACACAGGGACCTGGCGACACGGAATATTCTGGTAGAAAGCGACACCTGTGTAAAAATCGGCGACTTTGGATTAACCAAGATTCTGCCGGGCGACAAAGATTATTACAAAGTCCTGGAGCCTGGAGAGAGTCCAATCTTTTGGTGAGAGCAGAAGGTGGTTTCGATGAGTAATAAGGCTTCCCCCTAGTGGTTCAGTCAGGTACTGCCCTTCTGAGGTACACTGTGTTACAAAAGGAAGGTTTACATAAGAACGTGAGAACTAGGAGCAGGAGTAGGCCATCTGGCCCCTCGAGCCTGCCCCGCCATTTAATAAGATCATGGCCGATCTTTCTGAGACTCAGCTCCACTTACTCGCCCACTCACCATACCCCTTAATTCCTTTACTGTTCAAAAATTTATCTAGGCTTGCCTTAAAAACATTCAGCGACGTAGCTTCAACTGCTTCACTGGGCAGGGAATTCCACAGATTCACAACCCTTAGGGTGAAGAAGTTCCGCCTGACCTCAGTCCTACATCTGCTTCCCTTTATTTTGAGACGATGCCCTCTAGTCCTAGTTTCACCTGCTAGCGGAAACAACCTCCCTGCCTCCACTTTATCTATTCCCTTCATAACCTTATATGTTTCTATAAGATCTCCCCTCATTCTTCTGAATTCCAATGAGTATAATCCCAGTCTACTCAGTCTCTCCTCATAATCCAACCCTCTCAACTCTGGAATCAACCGAGTGAATCTCCTCTGCACCCCCTCCAGTGCTAGTATATCTCTTCTCAAGTAAGGAGACCAAAACTGCACACAGTACTCCAGGTGTGGCCTCACCAGGACCCTATACAGCTGCGGCATAGCCTCCCTGTTTTTAAACTCCATCCCTCTAGCAATGGCAGACAAAATTCCATTTGCCTTTTTAATTACCCGCTGTACCTGCAATCCTACTTTTAGCGATTCATGCACAAGGACACCCAAGTCCCTCTGCACAGCAGCATGCTGCAATTTTTTACCATTTAAAACATAGTCCATTTTGCTGTTATTCCTACCAAAATGGATGACCTCACACTTATCAACATTGTACTCCATCTGCCAGACCTTTGCCCACTCACTTAGACTATCTATATCCCTCTGCAGACTTTCAGTGTCTTCTGCACACTTTGCTCTACCACTCATCTTAGTGTCATCTGCAAATTTTGACACACCACACTTGGTCCCCAACTCCAAATCATCTATGTAAATTGTAAACAATTGCAGTCCCAACACTGATCCCTGAGGCACACCACTAGCCACTGACCGCCAATCAGAAAAACACCCATTTACCCCTACTCTTTGCTTTCTACTGGTCAACCAATCCTCTATCCATGCCAATACATTACCTGTAATACCGTGCAACTTTATCTGATGTAGCAGCCTTTGGTGTGGCATCTTGTCAAATGCCTTCTGGAAATCCAGATACACCACATCCACAGGTTGCCCATTGTCCACCATGCAAGTAATGTCCTCAAAGAATTCCACTAAATTAGTTAAACACGACCTACCCTTCATGAACCCATGCTGGGTGTTCCCAATGGGACAATTTATATCCAGATGTCTTGCTATTTCTTCCTTAATGATAGATTCAAGCATTTTCCCCACTACCGAAGTTAAGCTAACTGGCCTATAGTTACCTGCTTTTTGTCTACTTCCTTTTTTAAACAGTGGCGTCACATTGGCTGTTTTCCAATCCGCGGGAACCACCCCAGAGTCCAATGAATTTTGGTAAATAATTACTAGTGCATTTGCTATTTCCCCCATCACCTCTTTTAGTGACCTGGGATACATTTCATCAGGGCCAGGAGACTTGTCTACCTTTAGCCCCATTAGCTTGCCCAGCACTGCCTCCTTAGTGATAATGATAGTTTCTAGGTCCTCACCTGCTATAACCTTCTTGCCATTAGTTTTCAGCATATTATTTGTGTCTTCCACTGTGAAGACCGACATGAAATAACTGTTTAATGTCTCGGCTATTTCCTCATTCCCAGTTATTAAATTGGCCTTCTCATCCTCTAAAGGACCAAGGTTTACCTTCGCCACTCTTTTACAATTTACATATTTATAGAAACTTTTGCTGCCTGTTTTTATATTCTGAGCTAGTTTACTCTCATAATCTATCTTACTTTTCTTTATAACTTTTTTTGTGGCTTTCTGTTGGCCTTTAAAGATTTCCCAGTCTACTAGTTTCCCACTATTCTTTGCTTTATTGTATGTGTTTTATTTTCAATCTGATACTTTCCTTTATTTCCTTAGACATCCATGGCAGGCTCTCTCTTTTCCTACAGTTCTTCCTTATCACTAGAATATACTTCTGCTGAGCACTGTGAAAAATTGTTTTGAAAGTCCTCCACTGTTCCTCAATTGACCCACCATAAAGTTTTTGCTCCCATTCTACCTTAGCTAACTCCTCCCTCATTCCTTCGTAGTCTCCTTTGTTTAAGCACAGGACATAGGTACTGGATTTAACCTTCTCACGGTCCATCTGTATTTTAAATTCGGCCATACTGTGATCGCTCCTTCCGAGAGGATCCCTAACTGTGAGATCATTAATTATTCCTGTCTCATTACACAGGACTAGATCTAGGATAGCTTGCTCCCTCGTAGGTTCCATTACATATTGTTCAAGGAAATTATCGCGGATGCATTCTATGAGCCCCTCCTCAAGGCTGCCATGACCGACCTGGTTTGACCAATCAATATGTAGATTAAAATCCCCCATGATAATTGCTGTACCATTTTTACATGCATTAGCTATTTCTATGTTCATTGCCCGCCCCACCACGATGTCATTATTTGGTGGCCTAAAGACCACACCTATCAGTGACTTCTTCTCCCTGCTATTCCTAATTTCCACCCAAATGGATTCAACGTTTTGTTCAGTAGAACCTATATCATCTCTCACTACCGCCCTGATATCATCCTTAAAATTCAGAGCAACACCATCTCCCTTACCTTCCTGTCTGTCCTTCCGAACAGTTTGACACCCCTGGATCATTAACTCCCAGTCATGACCATCCTGTAACCATGTCTCTGTAATGGCCACTAAATCATACCCATTTGCCATGATTTGCACCGTCAACTCATCCACCTTGTTTCGCATGCTCCGAGCATTCAGATAAAGTGCCCTTATGCCGGTTTTTGCACCTTCTTTTTGGGTCCTATCACCTCCATTACTAACAGCTCTTGAGTTCTCCTTCCCTTTAACTTTTTTCCTAATTTTCAATGGAGTTGAAGCTTCCTCGTCACCTGCTAACCTGCTGCTTTGGCTTACATTAATTGTTATTCTCCCTCTACGCTCACTTCTCCCTTCCCCCATACCTACTAGTTTAAAGTCCTATTAACCACCTTATTTACCCTTTTTGCCAGAACACTGGACCCGGCCCTGTTCAGGTGGAGTCCATCCCAGCGGTATAGATCCCTCCTGTCCCAGAACTGATGCCAGTGCCCCATGAAAAGGAAACCCTCTTTCCCACACCACTCTTTTAGCCACGTGTTTACTTCCCTGATCCTCCCCTCCCTATGCCAATTTGCACGTGGCTCGGGCAGCAAACCAGAGATTATGACCCTTGAAGACCTGTTTTTTAATTTTGTTCCTAGCTTTTCATAATCTCGAAACAGGTCTTTTTTCCTAGTCCTGCCTCTGTTGTTGGTACCTACGTAGACCACAACAACTGGATCCTCCCCCTCCCTCTCTAATATCCTCTCAAGCCGATCAGAGATGTCTCGCACCCTGGCACCAGGCAGGCAACACACCATGCGGGACTCTCAACCTGCTCGCAAAGGATACTGTCTATCCCCCTGATGATGGAATCCCCTACAACTACAATCTGTCTTTTTGCTCCCCCCTCTTGAATGGCCTCCTGGACCATGGTGCCATGGTCAGTTGACTCATCCTTCCTGCAGCCCTGTTCCTCATCCACGCAGGGAGCAAGTGCCTCATACCTGTGGGACAATGTCAAGGGCTGCAGCTCCTGGGTTCCTGTCTGCAGGGTCCCTCTACCTGCCTCACTCGCAGTCACACACTGCTGTCCCTGCCCCCCGATCGAATTAACATTAGTTAATCTACCAGGTGTGACTGCCTCCTGGAACACAGTATCCAGGTATTTCTCCCCCTCCCGGATGTGCCGCAGTGTTTGGAGTCCGGATTCCAGCTCATCAACTTTGAACCGGAGCTCCTCAAGCAGCCAACACTTGCTGCAGATGTGGTCAGTGCCGTTCTCAATGGGATTAGTTAACTCCCAAATTTATTGGGTGGAAGCTTACCTTCCCAGGCTGCCCTCGCGCTTTCTCCCAGACTCCCGCCGCTGAAACAACTGAAAAAGCATTTCCATTTGTGTAGCAACTTTCCTGACCACAGGGCATCCCAAATACGTTTCACAGCCGATGAGGTACTTTTTAAAGTGCAGTTGCTGTTGTCAGAAAAGGAGCAGCTAACTTGCACACAGCAAATTCCCAGATACAGCAATGCATTACTGGTCACATAGTCTGTTATTGGGAATGAAGATTGGCCCAGGACACTGGTAAATCCCCTTCTCTTTGTCTAAGTAGTGCTGTGGGATTTGTTTACATCCAGCTGAGAGGACAGTTGGGGTCTCAATCTAATCTCTCATCTGGAAATAGCACCTTCTGACAGCGCAGCACTTCCTCAGTACTGCCCCGAAAGGGTCAACCAGATATAATGCTTAAGCTTTCTGGCTCAAATAAAACACAAGAACGTAGGAACTAGGAGCAGAAGTAAGCAATTCAACCCAATCAAGCCTGCTCTGCCGTTTAACACCATCACGGTTGATCTCATCATGATCTCAACTCTGCTGCCCTGCCCATTCTCCATGGCCTTCAACACATAACTAATTAAAAATATCTATTTCTTTCTTTACTCAATGTCCCACTATCCACTGCACTCCATTACAGTGAATATCACAGATTTATCGACCCTGTGAGGGAAGTGTACATGCATCTAATGAGGTTAACATATAGAAATGGGTGCTCTTTTCTACCTCTGCATGTACTCTCCAGATGTACACAGCTTTAACAACACTAAAGGAGCTCAACACTGTTGTAATTTCACCAATTTGTTGCATAGTTTATCTGTCTCAGACAATGTCAGAATAAAACTATGCATTGGATTATTTGCAAGAGATTTAAAATACTGTCACAAAATATCTACACACTTGCTTACAACTCAGCTTCCAGCCATTTTTGTATTTCCTTGAATTCTGAGTCATCACCCAGACTTAACCAATCAAGCACAGTGAGCATAGATTAGTTACCAGACTCATATAATCAAATACAGAACACATCGTTAGTACAATGTGGTTATAGTTTATCATGTTGACACTGTGTGCTGTAGTGTACACTGTAGCATCGTGGTAATTATTACTGGGCCTGTAATCCAGGCCAAGACTTTAGAGACGTGATTCAAATCCTACCATCCTCAGCAGATAATTTAAAATCAATTTAATGATTCTAGAATGACAAGATTACCTTGTGCAATGCACAAAAGTACCAAATTATTACGAAAATTCATTAGATTTACCAATGTCCTTTAGGGAAGGAAATTTGCTCCCCTTATCCCTCCACCTTTTCAGCTTTGAGCTATATTTGTATCCCACCATTCTGAAATGAACTAACCAAATCCTTAGTATTCGGGAAGGCCTCACCCTCACCACCATCTTCCCAAGAACAGGCAGGGATAGGAAACAAATGCAGGACAATGCTCACGTCCACAAATTAATTTTTAAAAGTAAACACGGAAGACATCTTTTGATAATACTGTTTGGAAAGCCTCGAGCATATTATTTGAAGGAAATTCCCTTTGTGTTTAGGTACGCTCTTGAATCTCTGTCGGACAGCAAGTTTTCTAGAGAGTCGGATGTGTGGAGCTTTGGCGTTGTCCTTTACGAGTTGTTCACATACAGCGATCGAAGCAGGAGTCCGCCAATGGTAGGTATTAATGTTGAGGAGGAAGTACTGAGGCAAGGTTGCCCAGGTTGGATTCTCAAACTTCCTGTGGTAGGCCTTGACTTTCTGTGTGTTAAATCTCAGACCTCAAAACACTAAAAGCCTACATACCCTTTCTGTCTGCCTGTCCAAACCAAAGACAGCATTTTTTATTTGTTTCTAATCTACCTGCTTAGAGATTATTATACACCTATGGACCGGGTGGAATCTGAACCCGGGCCTTCATGTCCAGAGGTACAGACACTGCCACTGTGCCACAGGAGGGCCCAAACAGAAAGAAAGGAGTGCAAAGCAATGGCCAGGGATCAAGCCCAGATATGCTGTGCAGTGGACAAGAGTTCTACGACTGAACCACCAATGCAATGACATTATCACACAACATCATCATTTGCTCCATGGGCTGTACATTAGGGATAGAGTCATGGAGTTTTTACAGCAAGGGAAAGGGCCCTTCAGCCCATCCTATGGATATCAGAACATTTTGAGATCTGGGAGAGTCTGACATCATATGGCAAGTAGTACATTGAAGTTGGATTTCCAAGAAGTGTAAAATTTGGAGTTTGAGACAAAGATCAGATGAACAATGGCCAATATGGCATGAAATGACAAGGAAGGTTGCATTTCGTTTGTGTAGAGCTGAAATATTATTAGAAAATCCGCTGCTTGCTTTTTCTTAAGAAGTAATTTTTGTGGGGAGCCATGTTGTTATGATATAGTGTCAGAAAATCCATTGAAAGCTGCAGATACTTCAATGACCCTCAGTGTAGTGTACACAAAGCACAAACCAAGCAAATTATTTAGGTGGCAGCAAATAATTGAATCAGAATGTACGGTAGTCAGAGTTGATTCGTTCCATACTTTAAAATATTGCATTCTTTTTGACTGTATGCTTTTTTTTCCTTAGTGACTCATTGATTTTATTATTATTGTTCATTCTTAAAATAAAAATTCACAGTAATTTGGGAACCAGAGAAACAGAACTGGTCGAAACATAAGGTTTCTCTGCAGGAGAGGTAAACGAGCTGGGAGTCACAGAACTGCGGAGGTCCAGCACTACCACTGATGGGAGGGTGCACTTAAAGTGTGGCATTTCTACAGATTTTCCAATACTATTTAACTTCGGAATTCACAATGGAAAAAGTTCACACTAAACTGTTACAACAGGGACAAAAAAATCTGTGGCAGGCGGAAAAAGAGTGCCCATATGTATGGGGTCAGATTTTGAGCCCCTAATGAGGTTACCAGAGCTGGGATAGAGTCAAAGACCTGTACAGCACAGAAACACACCCTTCGGTTAAACTTGTCCATGCTGACCAGCTATCCTAAATTAATCTAATCCCATTTGCCAGCATCGATGGGGTAGCGAGGCTATCTGCTCACGCACAGTGGGAGTTGATCAAATTAATTAAGGGTCACTGAATGCCCATTGACTGGAATTTTCCAAATGAACTGTGGTCTGACAGAGCTGCCAGGGACCATCTTAACTGCCTGGACGTGGCCTCCTGATGGCAGACCAGAATGCCAGTGCTTCAGGCAGATTTAGGATCCTGAACAGAAACAAAGCTGCTGGAAAAGCTCAGCAGGTCTGGCAGCACGTGTGAAGGAAAAGACAGAGTTAACGTTTTGGGTCCGGTGACCCTTCCTCAGAACAGTCCTGAGTTCTGAGGAAGGATCACCAGACCCGAAACGTTAACTCTTTTTCCTTCACAGATGCCGCCAGACCTGCTGAGCTTTTCCAGCAACTTTGTTTTTGCTCCTGATTTACAGCATCCGCAGTTCTTTTGGTTTAGATTTAGGATCCTGTTACCTGGATCCTTTATTAATTCTTCCTGGAAGACTCCCTCTGCTGGTACATGTGTGTATGGTAGAGTGCAAGAGTGGGCAGTTACGCTGAACCTGTATAAGATATTAGTAAGAAATCATCTGGGGTATTGTTCACTGTACTTTGGTGAGGAGGGCGGGGGCATGTGAATGCATTGAAGGGGGAAAAGCAATTTTTAATTAGACTTTGAAAATGTTGGAGAGAGGACTCATCCATTTTGAAGCAACAGCTCTCATTGAACAGCCAGGACGTCCTACTGTGCAGCTTTGAACACACAAAGGGCAACCATAACTGGAACATGAGCACACCCTCTAGGTATTATTTGGTCAATTCTGGGGAAATCACACTGAGTGACTATTTCCCACACAGTGCACATTCCGACTCCAGTTATATCAGACAACAGCATTCTGAATCCCGCAGGGAAAATCCTGCCCTTTCATGGATTTACTGAGAAAGACGGTTATGAGATAACAGTAAGACTAAGAAAGAGGAAAGGAAAAGAAATAGTGGTTCAGCAATGCCAAGTTTGGCATTTATTCAGAATCTTCAAATTGGAGAAGGAAAGGCTGAGTTGCAGATTTTAAAGTCCTGGGAAGAAATAAGTTTGATTGCAGTGCAATTTTTGATACATTGAGATGGTACAAGGAGGAGGAATGGGTATAATTGTGTGGAGGTGTTGTGGTAGAAACAGTTTATATTCAGCCAAAGACTGCACACTCTGTTAGACAAGAATCCTTTATTTCCTCTTCCTAACAGAGCCCCTCTGCTGGTACATGTCTGTATGGTAGAGCATGGTGTAACAGCAAGGAGGTTATGCTGAACTTGTATAAGTTACAAGTCCTCAGCTGGAGTATTCTGGATAGTTCAGGGTGCCCTACTAGAGGAAGATGTGAATATATTGGAGAGAATGCAGGAGAGGTTACTGGAACTGGTGCAGGGGATGAGACGCTCCAGTTATATACAAAGATACATTGATGAAGTATGGGTGCTTTCACAAAACAGGAGATTTGATTAAAGTTTTGAAAATCATGAGAGATCTGGACAGAGCAGATAGAGATAAACTATTGTCACTTGTAAAATGATCAAGAACGAAAGGGCACAGAGTTAAAGTGATTTGAAAAGAAGAAATTGTGATGTGAGAGGAACGCTATCATACAGCGAGAATGAAACATAACACCTGGAAGTTTGCTGGAAGGCAGGTTAAATCAAAAGGGTGTTAGACAATTATTTAAACAGAACTAATGGGTTAGAGGGAAAGGATGGGAAAATGGCACTGAATCGTGACATTCATTTGAGGAGATGGTGCAGACACGATGGGTTGAATGGCCTCTTTCAGTACTGAAACAATTCTCTGATTCCAGTGGGCTCAGGTAGGAGAGGCAGTGGCATCGTAGTAATGTCACAGGGACTAGTAATCCAAAACCCCAGACTCCTAACTGCCCTCTGGGCAAATAAGGACGGGCAATAAATGCTGACCTCGCCAGGGCCACACACTTTCTGTGAACCAATTAAAACAAAATGCAAATTTCAACAGATGGCATGCATGTTTCTCTGTGAAAACAAGAGAGGAATCTTTGGTGAAATGAATGTCCCTAACCGTTAACTTTCTTCTGTTAAAGGAATTTCTGCGTATGATTGGTTCAGATAAACAGGGTCAGATTGTCTTGCAAATGCTGGAAGTTCTGAAAAGTAAGCGCCTGCCAACCCCTCAGGACTGTCCCAGGGAGGTAAGGATTGCTGTTTGAGCCACAGATTGGCTGATGTCTTTGTCTCTGCAGCTAGTAAGATAGAACAGTTCTGAAGAAGGGTCACAGGACTCGCAATGCTAACTCTGTTTCTCTCTCCACAAATGCTGTCAGACCTGCTGAGTTTCTCCAGCAATTTTAAGAACATAGAACAGTACAGCACAGTACAGACCCTTCGGCCCATGATGTCGTGCCGACCTATTATCCTACTAAGATCAAACTACCCTGCATACTCTACATTATACTATCATTTTGTTAGTAAGATGGAACCTCAGGTCCGTAATGAAACCAGGCAACATTCACACGCCTCATCCAAATCATTAATACATATTGTAAATAGTTGTGGCTCTGGCACTGAATCCCTGTGGCACTCCATTTGGTGCAGATTGCCATCTTGAAAATGCCCACCCTAATCCTAACTCTTCATCTTCTATTAGTTAGCCAATCCTCTATCCATGTCAATATACTACCCCAACACCATGGGCTCTTGTCTTATTAGCTTGACTCCACTATCGAATGTCTCTTGGAAAGCAATCTGGCTCACTAATGTTCTTTAGGGACGGAAATCTTCTGTCCTTACCTGGCTTGGCCTACATGTGATTCTAGACCTACAGCCAAATGGTCGACTCTTAACTGTCCTCTGGACAGTTGGGAATAGGCAATAAATACTGGCCTAGTCAATGGTACCACATCCCTTGAGTGAACAACATCACAACAATTTTAATTGGAAAGGCATAGTTTGACATTAGAGCCTAGCTCCATTTTGACATTAATTCAGACACATCTCAAGTCACACATTGTGATGATTCAATTTAGATTTTATCTGCCAGTGGATCTTCCCAGATTGAAAAGGAGGGACCAGGTAACAATCAGGAGCAGATTTCCACTTTGTAAGCCAGGGATCCAAAGGCCCATTATGCCAACCAGTTGAGCTCAACAAAGATCAACGTTCAAAGCTGTAGATCCCTACATCTCAACCAATCACTGCCTTGGTTGCTTGAACCAATAAGAACAGTCATGTTGCCTTTAATTCAGCTGACCCAATGTCATCATTTCACCTATTTCCTTCAAAAAGTCTGGAGTGGAAAACAGTCAGCTCATCACCACCTTCTCATGGGCAAGAAAAGAAATGCCGAGCGTTGTAAAATTTAAGGAGGAATTGGCCAAAGGCCATGATTTCTGTAACATACGCTCTCATTCCAGTCTTTTAACTTCCCTGGAAATTCTAACCAGGGGGACAGAGGTGATCCATGACAAAGACAACAATGCTGGATGATGAGTCCCAGCCATTAGCCTTGGGTTTTGTTTTAATCGAATTGGATTGAATTAACTTTATTGTCACGTGTACTTTTGGAAGGAATTGCGGCTCCTCAGTTTTAATTTGACCGAGAACAGCTAAAACAGTGAGACGTAAAACATGCTGCTGGAAACAGTGACGGAAGCAGATTCCAAAGAAACTTTCAAAAGATTATGTATGTGAAAAAGGCTATGGGGGAGGGACAAGAAAATGGGACTAATTGGACAGCACTCATAGAGAGCTAGCATAGGCACCATGGACCGAATGGCCTTAAACTGTGGCACATGGACTAACATGATCCTGTGGGTGCTTCGACCCCATACCAGCCTATTTATTTACCGCCTAAGATAACAGAATTTGAGCCAAGTCATATATTTGACAGTCTCAGGGTACAGGGTTGACTATTTAGGAGTCAGATGAGGAAAGATCTCTTCACTCAAAGGTTAATGAATATGTGGAATTTGGTCCCACAGAAGGCTGTGAAGGCCAGGAATTAAGAAAGAGACAGATATATCTATAGGCTTCAAGGGGCATGAGGAGAAGTTTGGAATTTGTCATGCAGAGAGGATCAGCCATGATCATATTGAATGGTGTAGCAGGCTTGAAGGGCCAAAAGGCCTAGTCCTGCCTCTATTCTCTCTGTTTCTCTATTAATTAAAAGCTGATCAGATCATGCCACACGGTACTGGGTTTTATTATTAAATCACGACCTTTAATTCTGTTTTTGGCTCAAATTTCTTGCACAGATGTACAACCTAATGCTGAGTTGCTGGAACAGTAATCCTGCTCAAAGGCCGACCTTTCTGGAGTTGCTGGGAAAAATCGAGGCGATGCAAGACACCCTCCGATGATGACCTGCACTCGTTGGAAAGCACTCAGCTCGCCTGAGCAAGGAGCAGTGTCATTGAAAGCCCAGAACACGCCGATTCTCAGGAAACCCGCAGTCTCGCGTCTCTGTTTCACTTTCTGAAGCTGCACTCAGCCCCGCACATCACTCTCAGAACGCAGTGGGGAGCTGCCCGAAATTTCCTCGATTCAGACACCCATGCCACACATCAGACTGAAATTGCTGGAAGGAGGCGGACGAGAGCTAAATTTGCTACTCCTGTGCTTTCCTTGTACTCTTCTGACACTTTCATAGCCACCGGCTCTCCCTCCAAGTGTGCAGGATCTGAGTGGCACCAAGAAAGCGGAGTGCGAGTGTGTTGAGAGGGCGGACTGCACATATTTAATGTAACTCACAGCTTGCCTTGAAGCTAACATGCAAAATCTATGCCTTCCATAGACACAGAAACTCGATGGGCAGAATGGCAGTGGAGTTTGTCTCTTGAGAGCAGCTCCTGCAGGGGTAAGGGGAGGGTGGAAGGTGGGGTGGGGGGAGGTGGGGGGTTATGGATGGGCAGTTAGGGGGTGGGGATGGAGGGGGGCTTTTGAGGGGGAGTGGGGTGGAAGGGAGGGAATGGGGTGAGGGGGTAAATTGGGAGGCTCTATAGTTCCTTCAGACTGGAACCCTGTGACCTGTTGCTGTTTGCCTTGAAATGCGCAACTCCATTAGAGTGCCTGCTGCGAGCAACACAGAGCAGTGGTGAGAGCCATTCTGTTGGTATTATAACATTGCAGGATTCAGATAAGGACATTACGTTTCTTTTCAATAAGGCTTGCAGCCTGTGTATCAGTTTCAATACAATATACTTGGAGATATTGAGCAGAGTCTTACAGAGGTCTGAGTGACGTGGGTAATGGTGTTTGGGTGACAGAATCAAACAGGAAATCCAGCAAAGCTTATCTCAATGTCGGCGGCAACTTGCTCCATCTTTTATGCTTTTCACAGGTGTCTGTCAAGATGAGATTCCCCAGCTCGGTGAATTCCCAATTGGATTGTTTCTTGCCCAATGCCACATTGAAAACACCTCATCCATATTCAGCTTCCCATCTTACAGAACTCGCTCAACAATTTAGAACGTCTGGAAAATTCCGGGTGCTCCGGTTTCCTCCCACAGTCCAAAGATGTGCAAGTTAGGGTGGATTGGCCACGATAAGTTGCCCAAAGGGCATGTGTTGGCAAGGTGGAGGCGGGGTGTTTAGCCTTTGGAAATGCAGGGTTAGAGGGATAGGATAGGGGGGCAGGTCTGGGTGGAATACTCTTCGGAGGGTCGGTGTGGATTTGATGGGCCAAATGGCCTGCTTCCACACAGTAGGGATTCTGGAGCAGGGCACCTGGTTAATTCAGCTCCTTCCTTGGCAGACATAGGCATTCTTCACATGGCATCTCCTTGAAACTAGCCTGGCGCCTGTCTCTCTGAGGCAACGACAGTGGGCACTGGAAGCACTGACTTGAATGCCAAGGTGAGGAATGACTGGCTACACTCTACGCACGGGCATACACACCTAGCTCTTGGATTGGACGAGGCCGCATCTCTGAGGTGTTCACTTGCTCTTGAGGCACGCATGGACTGAGCACTTCCTGTCTTGCCTACAGCGCCCCCACCTCGCTAATTGGTGCAGTCACGTGACCAAGCATCGTGCTACATTGGTCAGCTGTCCTCAGTCAATGGGATGGACATCCTGATGGAAGGCAGTGTCTTACGTCAATGCCTCCCTGCTCCATGACCCAGCAGTTTATGTAGCAAACACACTGCATGGGCAGTGCTGCTGCTACACTGCGTTCGATGGGGGGTGCTCCTCACCCAGGGACAGCCTGTACTATCAATCAGATCCAGGGTCTGATACCACACCAGGGGATTTGCCATAGTCAGGTGTCTGGTCAGGATGATCTTAGTCCCTGCTTCTGCTGTGCAGGGAGTTTGCGGGGG
Source organism: Rhincodon typus (assembly GCF_021869965.1). Lineage (NCBI taxonomy): Eukaryota > Metazoa > Chordata > Chondrichthyes > Orectolobiformes > Rhincodontidae > Rhincodon > Rhincodon typus. The sequence goes on along the minus strand of NC_063360.1, from coordinate 34,564,070 downwards.
GGGTGCGGAGGTGCGGTGGTGTTAGGTGGGGTTCAGGCTCAGTCAATCATAGCCATTCCATAGTGAGGGAGTGCGGGTCTTGGGGCTAACACAGCTTGGGGGGGAGATGTACAGTCACCAGTCAGGGCTCTGAGCGAGTCCCACCTGGGGCTTATGGTCAGGCTGGTCAGAAAGAGGGTGGGAGCAACAGTCATGTCCACCAGGTCTGACAGAAAATAAGGGGAAAGGTGGGCGTTAGTTTTTGTGGGGGGTGGGGGTTGGTGAAGATCAGCAATTAGCCCTGGCACGCAACTTGTCAGAGCTGGGACCTACAGGCTCTGGGGAAGGATGCAGTATCATAGTGAAAGTGAGTTGGGGAGGGCCAGCAGGGTGGGCCAATATGGGAAAGAGGGGCTAAGGGGGCTAGAGAATGCAGCGGAAGTGGGGAAGAGGACTGGTCCATTGAGACAACATTCAGTTATTCAACCTGTGAAGGGGATAGAAAGTCCCACAGAGGGGTTTAAAAGGGAAAGAGCATTGCTCCCAGATCCATACAGCACACAGCACACACACTGCTTACTCCCTGACCTTCGGACAGCCCTGACCCTGTCTCTGTGTGTTACAGCCGTCTGTGTGTGTTACAGCCCCCTGAGCGTTACAGCTCTCTGTGTGTGTTACAGCCCTCTGAGTGTTACAGCTCCCTGTGTGTGTTACAGCTCCCTGTGTGTGTTACAGACC
>NC_063360.1:34553408-34563343 GCF_021869965.1 Rhincodon typus | reverse complement strand
GCGTTACAGCTCCCTGTGTGTGTTACAGCCCTCTGAGTGTTACAGCTGTCTGTGTGTGTGTTACAGCCTCCTGTGAGTGTTACAGCCCCCTGTATGTGTTACAGCTCCCTGAGTGTTACAGCCATTGTGTGTGTTACAGCCCCCTGAGTGTTACAGCTGTCTCTGTGTGTGTTACAGCTGTCTGTGTGTGTGTTACAGCCCCCTGTGTGTGTTACAGCCCCCTGAGTGTTACAGTTCCCTGTGTGTGTGTTACAGCCCCCTGTGTGTATTATAGCCCCCTGTGTGTGTTACAGCCCCCTGTGTGTGTTACAGCGCCCTGTGTGTGTTACAGCGCCCTGTGTGTGTTACAGCCCCCTGTGTCTGTGTTACAGCCCCCTGGGTGTGTTACAGCCCCCTGGGTGTGTTACAGCCCCCTGTGTGAGTGTTACAGCCCCCTGTGTGTGTTACAGCCCCCTGTGTGAGTGTTACAGCCCCCTGTGTGTGTTACAGATCCCTGGCACAGCCGCTGATAGACAATTCTGTAACAGCTAAACCTTTGCACTCTTTTGGAGTTAATCATTGATATTGAGCATTTCACTAAGGCACAATTCCATATATTCACAGCGTTCCTGTTGCTTCCAAACAGTGTAGGAGTCTCTCAGCACTGACCTCCATTCTGGAGCTATGCCTGTCACAACTGGAGGCTGTGACAATGAGTTTCGGGCCTACACTGGGAGACTCACAGCCACATGGACAACTGAAGCTTAAACATTTGTAGGCAAACTGAGAGTCATGTTGAAGCCGTTGTCCTCAATAACATTTCTTGTTCATCTCCCCCCACTGTGTCTTCATACCTCGTCGCTTCTGCAGCTGGGGTAGAGGGGGGGTGGCGGTGGGGATGGAGGTGGGGATGGGGATGGAAGTGGGAGTGAGGATGGAGGTGGGGAAGGAGATGGAAGTGGGAGTGGGGATGGAGGTGGGGGTGGGGATGGAAGTGGGAGTGGGAGGCAGGGTGGCGGTGGGGTTGGAAGTGGGAGTGGGGATGGAGGTGGGGGTGGGAATGGGAGTGGGAGGCAGGGTGGTGGTGGCAGCCCAGATAGAGTCTGGAGTGGTAACTCCTAGGAGCGTGGGTGTACCTATTCTGGATGGTTCTTCCATAGCACCACTCTGCTAGCTTGTGAGGAGGAGGCACTTGGAGTGGGATCAAGGTGTTTTGGACCAGACCAAATCCCTTCAAAACATATCCAGGAGATATCCTAAACCCCAACTTCTATCTTATTTAAAATGTAAGACACTGTGTTCCAGATGTGATTCGATTGGTCTAACCACTTGGCTTTAAACAAAACACACTTTATTCTTACATCACAGTTAAAATGCAACAAAAAAATTGGCATAACTTTAACTCTATCAAAATACTTAACAGAATAATATATATTTTAACTACTAGTCATCTATTGTTCCAATATGGCAGCATCCCATAAACACACCCTTGGCAAAGGCAAATTCAGCAAAACAGATTTCTCTCACTTGCCATGTCCTCCAGTCCTGGAGAAAGGAAAAACCGACAGAATGAATCTAGCAGCAGAGAGAGAACTCCAGCCTTTTGCAGCAGCAGAGAGATAGCTGTATCTAGTAGCATCAACTCCAAAAGCTCCAACTTCAACAACTGAAAGCAAAACTAAAACTCTGGGTCTGTGTGAGCCTGACTCCACCCATTCATGCTTCTTTTACCTACTTTAAAAATAAAATCCAAAGCTATTTGTTCTGCTTTCCACAGAGCAGACACTTCAACACCAGGTGTACAACATCTCTCTTCAAGAGAAACAGCACCAAACAAATCCCTCTTAAAGGCACCTATCAGCACAGAGGTTTCCCAACCTACAGTCGCCATGGGTGGGATGATGAAATGCAGGTATGTCATCCTAGGAGGACACTGAACCTGAATCTCCATGGCACTCCCAACCTGTCCATGGAGACAGACACTGCATTGCTTTAGCCTCTGAGCAATGAGGATCAGTTATCTATCTGCTGCTCCTGCTTCTCCCTGCGTATTTGGATGAGGTCTCAGGTTGCTGACATCTCCTGCCTGGGGCTGAGCATATGCCTGATCTCTGACAACCCTCCAATTGCCAGCTGCCTGAGGTGTTCCTTCCTTGTCTTTTGCAGAGACATGCTTGAGTTGATAGGAGCAGAACTAGCGTAAGGAACCTATTAGTGCCTTGAGCTTGACCCACCATCCAATACATTCATACTTGCACCTTGACCTTGCCAAGCTTTCCCCAAAATCTTGCCAAAATGTCAGAGGGTTGCAGGGGGAGAGATTCACAGAGCTGGGAACTCAAGGGAAACAATGTTACCCGAATAACAGAGCACAAAACCACAATACAAACTGAAAGAGTCTAACAAGAGCCAAGGGTACAACCATCACCTTGTAGCTGTACTCAGCTGACCCACAAAGGCCCTTTCTCTTATTTATTCTCTCATGAGGTGTGGGCATTGCTGGCTAGATCAGTATTTATCACCCATCACTGATTGCCCTTGACAATGTGTTGGACAGCTGAGCTCCCATGAGAGAGGGAAACAAATTCAAACAGTATCCCTCTGACACTGATGGACTGCTGCATTGCCCATGGTGCCAGCTGAAGGGCAAGATGTTAAGTGCCATTCACTGTCTCAGATGGTAAAGGATTCCATGTCATTGTTGTGAGGATCCCAGCTAATTCCAATGCTGAACAAGTCAGACCTCAGAGCAACACTTGATAGACCCAAATGTTGTTTATTTTTTTTAATATGCAGGCCAGTTACCGAGAATGTTCACAAGAGGCTGTCGGTATGCTTTCAACACAATAGATAAAATGTTTATTAAGGAAGAGAAACATGAATTATGTTACACCAGGCAAAAAAGAAATCAGAAAGATTTCAACACAGACATCATAAAAGGATTTAAGCTTATATTATTCCTTTTATTCCAACAATACCCTCATTTGCACCAAAAACGTCATTCAGTGTTACCATTATCTCCTCAATGAGATTTCTTGCTCAGTCTAGCACAGCTGCAGCCAGCTTCCTTCCAAATAATTTGTACGCATTCTCCAGATGCTTTCCTTCAGTTGGCATTTCTCTCTGAGTTATCTAAAGCAAACTGTAAACTGACCAAACTATTGTTTTATCTCTGGAGCAAACATGAGCATCCTAACGTCTGTTCTCTGAACAAAACGGCCTATACTTTCTCTGGCATGTACCCACTGACTGATCGACTTCTAGATGTTTCTGTGTGTCCCGAGACCACTGTTGATAGGTAGAAGCACAGGTTTAAAATCTACCTTCTTCTATCAATGTAGTGAACTGTCAGCTGCTGTGGCTTCATTCCAAGCATGTAAAACCTTGTTAAAATGTATGTAAGCAAACAGACCTCCAGAGTCCTCCACACTAAAGCCTTGAAAACACTATAAATGAAACCAAAATCATGTCTCCCCTTCTTAACACAAAAAGATCCTAAAATTGTACACTGTTCCTAACATTCCTTTGGAGAAGAGTAAGGATGTTTCCCCCAGTGTCATAATCTCTGAAACAAAATTACCCACAACAGATCTTCTGGTCACTTTCACACTGCAGTTTGAGGGATCTTGCTGTGTGTAAATTGGCAGTTCTGTTTCTTTTTTAACACAATGACTAATCTTCAAAACATACTTAATTGGCCATCAAGAGCCTTGAGATAAGCTGAGGATCTGAAAGTCACTATATAAATGTAATTTCTCTTTCTTCATCTCTGTGCAAGATTTTTAGGAGGGTGAGGTTAGTGGAATATAAGCCAATAATCCCAACAACCTTCAATCTCCAATTCTTGAAGGCTGGGAGGAGATTTGATAGAGGTTTTCAAAATTAGGAGTTGGAGAAGCTGTTCACACTAGTAAAATGAACAAGAATGAGAGGGAGGAGGAAGGGTCTGAGGACCCCTGTTCCGAGGAAAGGTCACCAGACCCGAAACGTTAACTCTGTTTTCTCCTTCACAGATGCTGCCAGACCTGCTGAGTTTTTTCAGCAACTTTGTTTTTGTTCCTGAAGAATGAGAGGGCATCGATTTAAAGTGATGGGTAAAAGAAGCAAGGATGATGAAACAAAGACGTTTTTCACTCAGCGAGCAGTCATGGTATAGAATGAATTGCCTGGAAATGTAGGGAAGCGGGTTCAGTGGAAATATTCAGGATGGCACTAGATGGATAAATGGACAGAAATAATGTGCAAGGAAATGGGGAAGCAACAAGAAATTGGCAGCAGGTAAACAGTGATCATTTGAAAAGCTGGTGCACACAAAATGAGCTGAATGACCTCTTTGCACCACCATTCAGTGATACTATGATACCACCCTCTAGGTCTCCAAGTTGATGAAAGCAATAGAGTGAAATCCTAGCACTGCCCAGTTCATCTCCACCCTCCCAGCCAGTTCATCTTGAGTCTGCTTCTGGCCCCGTCTCAATTTTAGCCACTGAGGATTAAAAAGACATCTTTAGCCAAAAATTGGCTACCAACTTTCAGTAGGAGTCTCTCTTTGATACTCTCTGGTACCCAATATCCCACCAAACTCTGCCCCACACACAGAGGTCCTCAGGAGTCAGTGGGAAGAAATATTATGAGGACCGTCACTAGTAACACCGCACTTACTGTGTATGGTAAAATGGGGTAATTTTATTGCAGCAGTTTTCATTTACTCTTTCACAGGGGCAAGGCCAGCATTTGTTGTCCATCATTATTACCTGGAGGAGGTGGTGATTAAAATTAGGATTACTTTTATTGTCACATGTACTCAAGTTACAAAGGAACAGGAGTACAGTGAAAAATGTACAATGTCACCAACACACAGCGCCACATTACGCACCTAGATATAAATGTTAGGTACAAAAAATAGAGGAAGTAAAGAAAAATGTTACACTACATTACAGATATACATAATATAAGTTAGGAAAATAAGAAATAAAGCTAAAAAGATAGACGTTACAGTCTTTCTATAAGGGCTCCCATATGGTCTGACTGTCTCCACTGATTCCCAACCAGCTGCCTACTACATTCTGGGCCACTGGCTGTTCTCACTTCTACCTGAGAAAGAGTTAATACTGAGGGGCACTGTTAGCACCAGCCTTTATAATGATGCATGGCCTTGTGGGGAGGTAAGCTTTGGACCACAAAGGATTGAGAGCTAACAACGGATGCTCCTCAAAGTCTCTGTAGCAATGTCTACTCTATCTCCGTAACTGGTAACCAGCTGTTAACAAGCAATAAACTATTCTTGATACTCATGAGACCAGGCAGTGGTTGTCCTCCAGCACATTAGAGCACACAGGTTCTGCAGTTTTCCTTGATTTAAAGAGAACGGTGGCAGCAACCTGTGTCATGAGTGGCAGCTCATACAGGCAGTGAGCTAACGCGCAAATGAGACAGTGAGGAGCTGCCTTCGTGAACCCTTGCAGTCCATCTGGGGTCGATATTTACAGTGCTATTCAAAAGCCTGGAGAAATGATGTGGAAATCCCAGCATGACAGGCTGGTGGAATTTAAATTCAATTAACTAAATACCATCATCGTGTGCTCTCCTCATGAAGCCTTACCATATCTCCCCATCGTGTGCCAGTCTTCTCACCTGTCAATAATTCCAACGCTTCAAACATTTCCATTCTCCTCTTTCCACTTCCTCCTTTAGTTTGAAACTTCCCTTCCATAAAATCTCTTCTCAGTCTGGTTCTTCTTCAAACCTGTCCTTTCAAGGCCTTGTCCCTTCCCTTACATTCAGCAAAATGCCTTTGTTCATTCGCTGTCCTCAGTGCTCATTTGTTACCTTTCCTATCTAGCTGGTCCTTTCTGTTTTTCTCCAAACCCACATTTTACAGAAGTTTTGCAAGTTAGCCTGCTCCTCCTCCTGACAGATTCCAGAGTCACATTCACACAAAATCTGGAATAAATAGTCTCATTTATAACCATAGTGAGTCAACTGAAAGTCATTGCAATAATTACAAAAGTTCCCCTAAGAGAATGAAATCTGCTGTCCTTGCCTGGTCTTGCCTACGTGTGACTCCAGTCCCACAGTAAAGTGGTTGACTCTTAATTACCCTCTAAATTAACATTGTGAGACTGTCAATGATGGGTGGTTCACCAATGCCTACTTGAGGTCAGTTAGGGATGGGCATTAAATGTTGTCCTTTCTAATGATGCTGACGTCCCTAGAACATTTTATTTTTAAAAATTGCTCAAAATGTTCTTGATTATACTGAGACCAGAAGACCGTACGATATAGGAGCAGAATTAGGCCATTCGGCCCACTGAATTTGTTTCAATATTCAATTATAGCTGATAAGTTTCTCATTCTATTGACCAGCCTTCACCCCATAACCCTTGATCCTCTTAAATGCACTCAATAACTTGCCCTCCACAGTCCTTTGTGACAATCAGTTCCACAGGTTCACCACCCTCTGACTGAAGAAATTCCTCCCCATTTCAGTTCTAATGGGCCATCCCTTCACTTTGAGGCTGTGCCATCAGGTCCTTGTCTCTCCTACGATTGGAAACATCTTCTCCACATCCACTCTATCTAGGCCTGTCAGTGTTCTGTAAGTTTCAATGAAATTCCCCTCATCCTTTTAAACTCCACTGAGTACAGACCCAGAGTCCTCAACCACTCCTCACATGACAAGCCCTTCACCCCCGGGATCATTCTTGTAAACCTTGTCTGGACCCCATCTAATGTCAACACATATTTTCTTGGATGTGAGGCCCAAAACTGCTCACGACATTCCAAATGCAGTCTGACCAGAGCCTTATACAGCCTCAGCAGGACATCTCTGCTCCTGCTTTCTATCCCTTTTGAAATGAATGCTAACATTGCATTTGTCTTTCTAACCGAAACTGCATACTAACCTTAAGAGAGTCCTGAACAAGAACTCCAAGTCCTTTTGTGCTTCAGCTTTCCAAAGTCTTTCCCCATTTAGAAAATTGCCTACGCCTCTATTCTTTCTACCAAAGTGCATGACCTCACAATTTCTGACATTGCAATCCATCTGCCACTTCTTTGTCCACTCTCCTCACGTGTCCAATTCCTTCTCTAGCCTCTCTGCCTCCTTCACACTACCAGTACCTCCACCTACCTTTGTGTCATCTGCAAAATTAGCAATAATGCTCTCAGTTCCTTCATTCAGATAGTTCATGTATAACACGGGCCCTTACAGAACTCCACTAGTCAGCGGCTGCCAAAATGAAAGAGACCCCTTTATCCCAACTCTCTACCTTTTGCCAGTCAGCCAATCCTCTATCCATATCAGTACCTTGCCCCTAACATCATCGGCTCTTATCTAATTTAGTGTGGCACCTTGTTAAAGGCCTTCTGGAAATCCAAATAAATTATGTTGGCTGGATCTCCTTTGTCAAACCTGCTCTTTACTTCATCAAAGAATTCTACCAGATTTGTCAGTCATGACCTAACCTTGACAAAACCATGCTGACTCAGCCCTATTTTACCATGCACTTCCAATTACTTAGCAATCTCATTCTCAATCAAGGACTCTAATACCTTAACATCTACTGCAGTCAGGCTAACCGGCCTACGGTTACCTGTCCCCTGCCTCCTTCCCTTCTTAAGCTGGGGGGTTACATTAGCCATTTTCCAGTCCTCTGGGATCATCTCATTCTTCAGCAATTCTGGAAAGATCACCACTAATGCCTGTTCAATTTCCTCAGCTATCTCCTTCAGAACTCTGGGGTGTAATCCATCTGGTCCAGGTGATTTATCCACTTTCAGACCTTTCACCTTTCCCAGCACATCCTCCTTAGTGATGGCCACTACACTCACCTCTGTTCCCTAACTCTCTTGAAGTTCTGGTATGCTGCTAATGTCTTCCGTTATGAAGACTGATGTAAAGTACCTATTCAGTTCCCCTACCATTTCTTGGTTCCCCATCACTACTTCTCCAGCATCATTCTCCAGTGATCCAATGTCTATTCTTGCCTTTCTCTTACCTCTTATATGTCTAAAAACTCTTGCAATCTTCTTTTGAATTACTAGCTAGCTTATTCTCATATTTCATCTTTTCCTCCTTTATTGATTTTTTAGTTGTCCTCTGCTGGATTTTAAAGGCTTCTCAATCCTCTGGCTTCCCACTAATCCTCACCACGTTGTATGTTTTTTCTTTTGTTTTTATGCTGTCCCTAACTTTCCTTGTCAGCCATGGTTACCTCGTCCTCCCCTTTGTGTGTTTCTTCTTCCTTGGGATGAATTATCCTCAGAAATTCCTGCCATTGCTGCTCCACTGTCTTCCCTGCTAGGCTCTCCTTCCAATCAACTCTGACCAGCTCCTCCCTCATGTCTTTGTAGTTACCTTTACTCAACTGTAATACTGTTACATTTGATTCCAGCTTCTCCCTCTCAAACTGCAGGGTGAATGCTATCATATCATGGTCACTGTCCCCTATGGGCTCCTTCACCTTAAGCTTCCTAATCAAGTCTGCCTCATTGCACGTCACCAAATTCAGAACTGCCTGTTCCCTTGTGGTCTCTAATACAAGCTTCTCCAAAAAAACATCTTCCACAAATTCGTTGTCTTGAGATCAGCTTCGAATGCAATCTACCTGCATATTGAAGCTCCCCATGATTATTATATTAGTGCCTTTCCCACCTCCCTTTTCTATCTCCTGATTTATTTTCTTCCTTACACCCTGGCTACTGCTAGGAGGCCTGTACATAACTCTCATCAGGGTCTTTTCTCCTTTCCAGCTTCTCAACTCTACCCACACAGCCTGCTGACTCCATATCACTTCTTGCTATTGATTTCATTTCATTTCTTATTAACAAGGCAACCACGGCCTTCTGCCCATTTGGCTGCACATCCTTGGATATTTAGTTCCCAGACCTGATCCCCTTACAGCCAAGTCTCTCCGATATCCACAGCACTGTACCTGCCAATTTCAATCTGTACTTGTTTACCTTGTTTTGTACACCACATGCATTTAACTACACCAACAACAGTCCTGCACTGACTGCCCCCCTTCTCATAGTTGTGCCCTTATCTGCTCTGCCTGAAGTTAGATTCCTCACCCTTTCCATACTCTCTGTCCTATTACCTATTATGGAAACTTTAATACCCTCTGCTGAGGCCTCTTCCCTCTTTAACTTTCTTTATAATTTTCTACGCAACTGAACGCACTCCCCTGGCTAACTATTTTGTTTAAAGTCTTATCTGTCAGGTTTAAGCCTTAGTTATATGTGATTCACCAGGACTCTGGTCCCAGCATCATTCAGGAAAATGAACAAATGAACCCAGCTCAATGGCAAATGCAGCTGCTGCTGGAGTCTGCGTTTTTAGCACTAGCTTATCACCGTACCACATTATCATTGTTTACGAAAATTACAATGATATAATGTACTTTATCTGATGACACAGTTCAGTTTGTTTTCATTGAAGGCTATGGTTTGACCCAAATTAACCAAAGATTCAAGGATGCGTGACTGACAGCTCTCCGCAAAACAAGAGCTGAAAACTGCAGCTTCCGATCTGAACTTAACAAACCAAAGACAAATACAGAGGGGAATCCCTTGGTTACTCAGAGGGTGCCATTGAGCTAATGGGCTGAACACAATTTCCCAAATCAGCTCACAGATCGGGAAGGTGACATCATGGGGGTTGCTGGGCGAAGGAAACATTCCATGCCCCTTTATTGGCATTTTCAGGGTTATGCCACCTCAGAGTCATTGTACATCCTGGAAGACTCCCTGTGCCAATACCGAGGGACAACCGAAGAATTGGAGGGTCAGTGCTGAGGGAGAGCTGCACTGTGGGGAAGTCAGTGCTGAGGGAGTGCCGCACTGTCAGAGGGTCAGTGCTGAGGGAGCGCCGCACTGTCGGAGGGTCAGTGCTGAGGGAGCGCCGCTCTGTCGGAGGGTCAGTGCTGAGGGAGCGCCGCACTGTCGGAGGGTCA
>NC_063360.1:34550215-34553398 GCF_021869965.1 Rhincodon typus | reverse complement strand
CAGTGCTGAGGGAGCGCCGCACTGTCGGAGGGTCAGTGCTGAGGGAGAGCCGCCCTGTCGGAGGGTCAGTGCTGAGGGAGCACCGCACTCTCGGAGATAGCACTAGGACAATAAAACCACAGCCTCCTACTCTGTCAGGTGGGATTTGAAAATCCCGTAACTATGACTTTGAAGAGGAGGAGGGCAGTTCCCCCTCACACGCCAAGGCCAATTTTTGACCCGTTATCAAAACGACAGTAAAAACCACAGGCCCAGTTCCTGTAATGTATCTGTTTGTGGGAGAGTCTGACTTGAAATGTGAGCTACATCTGGCACAGAGGAAATGAAAATGGTTTCTAAGATCACACCCATTGACTCAGAGTCTGTTTTATGTCTTCCGCTCTTAAACTAACTGAACTGTGTAGCCAACATCACTCAACCAATGTTTCAGCTAACCAATGGAGTCCCATCCTCTCATTCATTGAGAACTGCTAGTCCTGTGAACAGAGTTATCTCAGCAAGGTCAAGATGGTAGTCCCTCTGAACTAATCAAAGATTTGGTGATTGAAGAACAGGAAGTTCTTCAGGCCCTTAAAGCGAAGGATACAAAGATTTATTTTCCTGAAACAGAATTGGTGCTCAAAGGAGCTTTTATCTTCTCCTGGGCTCTGTATAACAAACTCTTGCCAAACTTTCTCAACCTGCTGTAGTTCAGCAGCGTAGGTTCTCAACTCAAGCCGAGTTTAACATTTCAAGTTTACGCTGATCTGCATTAGAATGATAGCTCTGGGTATTTATGTTTTGTCGGTGCTAGCACTAAGCAGCACTTGAGTTAACCAAAGAACTGTCCCCCACAGAGAAAGATCCCAAAGAAGATAGACAAAGTCTCGCCCAGTGGCTTGGTGGCAGCCATCTCGTGTTTTTGAGTTAGAGGGGCATGGGTTTGTGTTCCGAGCCAGCGACTTATGCACAAAATTCAGGCCGACTCTCCTGGTGCGGTCCTGAGGGAGTGCTGCACCATCAACATGAGATTCGCCTTCATTATGGGATAAGGGGTCTCTGGCTAGGCCAACATTTATTGCCCATCCCTAATCACTCAGAGTACAGTTAATAGTCAACCACATCATACAGTCATAGAGTCATAAGGTCGTACAGCATGGAAACAGACCCTTCGGTCCAACCAGTCCATGCTGACCATAATCCCAAACTAAATAAGTCCCACCTGCCTGCTCTTGGCCCATATCCCTCCAAACATTTCCCACTCATGTATTTATCCAAATGTCTTTTAGACGTTGTAACTGTACCCACATCCACCACTTCCTCTGGAAGTTCATTCCACACACGAGCCACTCCCTTTGTAGAAAGGCTGCCCCTCATGTCCTTTTTAAATCTTTCTCCTCTCACCTTAAAAGTATGCCCCCTAGTTTTCAACTTCCCATCCTAGGGAAACAGATCTGGAGTCATATGTACAGCAGACTGGGCAAGGACAGCAGATATCCCTCTGGAGGTAATATCAGTGAACCAGCTGGGTTTTATCACAACTACCCGCAGTTGAATGGTCACCATTAGGCCAACTCTTTATTCCAGACTTTTATTAAATTTATAATTCTCCCTATTGTCCATGATGGGATTTCAACCCTTTACCCCAGAATATTAGACTCAGATTCAGGTTACTAGTTCAGGGTCACTACCACTGCACAGATAAAACCAGAAATTGCTGGAAAAGCTCAGCAGGTCTGGCAGTATCTGTGGAGAGAAATCAGAGTTAACCTTTCAGGTCGAGTGACGCTTCTTTTGCAAACAATTTCTGTTTCTGTTTCTGGTTTACAGCATCTGCAGTTCTTTCATTTTTATTTAGAAAATAAAAAGGTATGATGTTTAAAATAGATATTTCACAGCGATTCCTGAAGTGACTGGGCTGTTTTGTGCGCAGAGATTGGGTCAAATGGGCCGATATTTGCAGGGATTCGAAAGACTGAGAATTGTAGAACCTTAGAGAACCGTAAGGCATTCCTGGAGAACTAGGAAGGGTACATATAAAGACACTGTTTCCCCTGAGTCTGGACACAGTCCCAGGATAAAGGGGCAGCTGTTTAGGAAGGGAGGAACTGGGATAGTGGTAATGTCATTGGGCTAAATAATTCAGAATTCCAAGTGAATGCTCCGGAGAAATGGGTTCAAATCCCATAACGGCAGATTGTGAAAATTGAATTCAGTAGAAAAATCTGGAATTGAAGAAAGCTGGCTAATAGAGACTATGACTGATTATTGGAAAAAGTCTTTTGGTTCAATGACCCCCTTTAGGGAAGGAAATCTAGTCTGGCCTACATGTGGCTCCAGACACATAGCAATGTGACTGACTGTTAACTGCCCTCTGAAATGGCCATGGCACTCCACACTAGTCAAGGGGCAATTAGGGATGGGCCACAAATGCTGGCTGAACTGGTGATGCATGGTGATCCCTATGTACGAATGATGAAAGGAAGGACTGAGATAAGGAGAAATTTCTTCTCTGTTTTGAAAATTTTGAATCATTGGAATGCTGCAGCTCAGAGCACTGGGAATCTTTGGACTAATGCAACTCAAAGAATTGGGAATCTTTGGAATACTTCATCTCAGAAAGTTGGGAATTTTTGGAATACTGCATCTGAGAGGATTGGGATCTTTGGAATACTGCAGCTCAGAACATTGGTAATCTTTGGAATACTGCATCCTAGAGGATTGTTGAAGCTGTAGTCATTGAGTATATTCACAATTCACATCAATAACTTGTTGGACACTAAAGCCATCGACGAAACGAGGAGTTGAAATTGAAGATCAGCCATGATTTTGTCAGTGGTCTCGGTTTAATGGTGCTGCGATCTACACCTGTCCTTATTGCTTAAAGTTTGATGAACACAGTTGCAAGTTAGTCCCAGCAAAAGGGCCTTAACCTTAACACTAACCCATCCACCAATTTTGTTTCATGTTCTCTGAAATGTTATTTACTCTAATCGAGTGTCATTGGGCATTAAATGTTATTTACCCCTATGGAGCAAATTTCAAAGTTTCATCTCTCCTTCTCTCTCTCTCTGTCTCTCTCACCCTCTCTCGCCCTCTCTCTCTCTCTGTCTCTTTCTCTCTGTCTCTCTCACCCTCTCTCACCCTCTCTTTCTCTCTGTCTCTCTCACCCTCTCTCACCCTCTCTCTCTCTCTGTCTCTCTC
>NC_063360.1:34542227-34550205 GCF_021869965.1 Rhincodon typus | reverse complement strand
CTGTCTCTCTCACCCTCTCTCACCCTCTCTCTCTCTCTGTCTCTCTCTCTCTGTCTGGTAGATGGTGGATTTAGATTGAATGATTTGTCATATACCAAATATAGGCATACACATGTACAGTGAAAAGCGCACGAAGTTACCATTCACTGGTACCCAATTGGTTACAAAAACCAGAATTAAAAGATTTAAAAGAGCCAAAAGGTAAGGAAGAAAAAAAATGTCGCAGAGTCCCAAGTCCCATTTCCACAATGGTGCAGGCACAGATCCAATCACTAGGACACCCAGGACGCCACTGCTGACCCCTCACCGTCCCCGCTCTCATCGCCCACTGCCCCCTCACCGCCCACTGCCCCATCACCGTGACCCGTTCTCACCGCCCACTGCCCCCTCACCGCCCACTGCCCCCTCACCGTGATCCATTCTCACCACCCACTGCCCCCCACTGTGACCCACTCTCACTGCCCACTGCCACCTCACCGCCCACTGCCCCCTCACCACCCACTGCCCCCTCATCGCCCACTGCCCCCTCACCGCCCGCTGGCCCCTCACCGTACCCGCTCTCACCGCCTACTGCCCCCTCACCGTCCGCTCTCACCGCCCACTGCCCCCACACCGCCCACTGACCCCTCACCGGCCCCGCTCTCACCACCCACTGACCCCTCACTGGCCCTGCTCTCACCGCGCACTGCCCCCTCACCAGCCCCACTCTCACTGCCCACTGACCCCTCACCGGCCCCGCTCTCACTGCCCACTTCCCCCTCACCGGCCCACTGCCCCCTCACCGCCCGCTCTCACTGCCCACTGACCCCTCACCGGCCCCACTCTCACCGCCCACTGCCCCCACACCGCCCACTGCCCCTCACCATCCCACTCTCACCGGCCCACACTTGATCCACCATCGCTGCAGGACATGGCCTGTGCATTCAGCTCCCACCACGCAGTTCCTGGTCATGCCCCGACTCCTTAAGTAGGTAGTTAATAGGGCGGACGGTAGTAAGGGGATAGAATTACTGCAGAGAGGAGAGGGAAGAAGAGAAATGAAAGGAAAAAGAAAGGGAACTGGCGAGCAGAGTAACAATATTTCTCCTGAATTCATGAATGAGTTTACCAGTAATATTTTATATTTACGACCTTCAGTTTTGGTCTCCCCCACAAGTAATAACGTCTTTTTCATGTCTACACTTTTAAAGTCCTCCTATAATTTCAAAGGCCCCTCTATCGGGTCAGTCATCATCCCATCCCTCCACAAACTCCTGCCCCAATGGAAGATTCCGAGGTGTTGGTGATGATGTGTGTCGCTGCCGTCACTGGGTTTACAAGATGTGCATATGGCTCTCAACATGCCCAGAGACCCTTGCTGCACATAAAATCGCCCATGACGTTTGGCTAGAGCCTCACAAATGTTTGCGATGCAACAAATTAACATCTTTACAGATGGGAAAACCCTATGAATGGGTCTCAAGCTGGCCAAGTGCTGTGCAATGACACAGGGCCAACACAAAGTTTCACCGCTCAGCTATTTTCTTTTGACATTCTGCTGTCGAACTGTGTGTTCCTTGTTAAACTGATAGCACGCCAGCTGCAAAGTCTGTTCATTCCCTTTACCTTGGTAAGGCATAATGATTGCTCACGCCACCCCTGCTCCTTCTTTGTCCACACCTTTCGTTTCTAATTTGCCGAATTGGTCTTTGGGGTGATCTCTTCCTTGTGGTATATAAGCATAATCTATTGAGCTGCTCTGACCACACCTTTGGCACAGCCTGCTGTCTAAACTACCAAAAGTATTGTCTCGTTAATTCTGCGTTTGGGTTTTCTATAGCCTTGAGCACACAGTATTACTGGGGTCAGTGCCAGTGTTAATTATCAATCTACTTTCTAACACACCTTCTGTATTGGCAATTAGCATGCAGATATAAACCTTGGGAATTCAAAATGCAGCCACAGTCTACAGGTTGCAGTCCTTTTGACGAGTTATTAAGTACCTGACAATGGTCTGAAAGTTGGGAAATGTGTACATCTGTACATGTCCCTCTTCTATGTACCTCCCTCTGTTTCTGTTTCTGTCTCTATCTCTATGTTTTACTCTCTCTTTCTCTCTTCCTCCCTACTTCCTTCCACTGTTCTCTTCCATTGATCCTTCTTTCCATTTTCCCTCTCTCCTTCCCTTCTCTCCTAATTCTTCCTCCTTCCTTTCTTCCTCTCCCTATCTGTTTCCTTTCCTTCCTCCCTTTTCCCATTCGCCACTTGCTCCTCTCTCTCCCTTTATCCACCCTCCTTACCCCGATTCCTCCCTTCTCTCCTTCCCTTCTGTCCTTGCCACATTTTGCCCTTCCTTATACAATGACTGTTGCACCTGGCAAGTGTTTAATTGGCTTGGAAGCATATTGGGATGTTTTAACGACACGGTGGGCACTATGTGGATGCAGATTCATCATTCTCTCTGTTCTCCCCCTGATGTGAAGTTTCCTAACAATTTTGGAAACTAGTTGCTAAATACAATTCTTTGTCTTCACAAACCACCAGCATCCAATAGGTTCCCAAAGGACCTGGGGACAGGCAGAAATTTTATCAGGTTCATTTCTTCAAAGGAGGAAATCAGGTGAATTTTGTAAAGATGTTAGCAAAAGAAAGTACAGGATAATAAGCCGCAATTGTTGCAGGGACAACCTTGGCTTTTGCAACTAAAATCTTTGAGTGGGGCTTAAACCCACAGCCTTCTGACAAAGGGGATCTATCTACCCACTGAGCTGCAGTTTAACAGGAGTTAGACTGGTTAGTGACTAAAGACTAAGTCTGAATTCTTGAATGTTGCTAATAGAAGAGGAATTAATCAGAAGGAGATTAGTTTATTGCTCTATGTTTCATATTTACAATACACTAAGCTTTAAGAGAAATAGAACATCACCCACTGTACCATGCATGTGACCTAACGGTATAAAGATCTCAGATTTCATCTTATCCCAGGATCACTTGAAGCATGGCATGCTGATACAAGTATGCTATTCTTTATCATTTAATATTAGCTGAAGTGCCTGTGACTGTAATAGTTGTAGATATCTGAAGCAGTAATGAACATCTGTTGAATCTTTCAATACCATGTTTCCCGTGTTTAGTTGCTGGAGCTAGCACAAGCATTGCTGCATTCGGTACAAATTCTCTACTGGAGGCAAAGTCAACACTGCAGCTCAATAGTAATAAGATGCCATTTAAGGGAATTGGAATGAGTTAGTGCGTGAGGAAAATAGTTTATCAATTATTGCTGAAGAAAAGCAGCTTGGTGAAGATCTTCATTTTTCACAAGAATTCCAAAGTAAAGGCGAGCAACATTAATGGTGCATGAGAGTACAAATGGTTTCTTTCTCCCTACTTTGGTATCTCTTGCAAATTATCCTGATGAATGCAAAGCAAAAACCTTTGACAAAGTGTGCCTTGCACCAATGCACAAATTCTAAACTACCAACATCGATTACCTCAGCATAGTTCTCCGAAAAGATTGTATCTTCAGGCTTGTGCTGACTTTCTGAAGCTTTTCCTACACACCCTACTTTTCGGAGAGTGTTAGAAATCTTATGGCGCAGGAGAAGACCATTCAGCCCATTATGTCAGCACTGACTCTTCCAATGAGCATCAATATTTAGTACCATTTCCTGCATTGTCCCCATATCCTTGCACACTATTCTATCCAAATAATCATCCAGTCCCCTCTTGAATTGAACCTGTCTTCACCACATTTCCAGGCCTTTGTCCAAACCCTGGTAGATTCTCTACCCTCGAGTCACTGTCCAAGTCCACCTTAAAATAATTGATCCAAAGACTGCTACTTTCTTTTCATACGCATATGCATTCCAACAAACTTTCTCCGCGAAAATACTTCTCCTCATCTCCCTTCTAAATCTTTTGCCAAAGATTTGAAATCCATTCTGTCCTGGGTTATTGACCCAGTAGCAGTTTGGAGAGAGGACGTAAGGAGATAATGGCCAGAGGATGAAAAATAGTGGACACAGATGTAAATAATTGGCAATTGACCCAGAGGCAATTCAAGAGAAAATCCTTTTAAATACAACAAGTTGTTATTATGTGGAGCACACTGCCTGGAAGGGCAGGGGAAGCAAATAGCAACTTGCAGAAGGGGATTGGAAAAAGTCTTGAATTGAAAAGAACTTGCAGCTCTCTGTGAAAATAGCCAGAGAATAGTTTTTCTCTCTCTCTCTTTCTTTCTCTGTTTCAAGGAAAACACCCTAAATGGGGTGTTTTCACCCTCTTTGCATAACTGAAGTCTCCCATCATTATGAAGACGTATTTGAACTTTCCAGAAGAGATTCACAGATTTTTTTTTTCACAGTTTGTTAATATTGTGAGGTACAACAGATGGTCTAACAAATACTTGGCTGACAAACACACCCAGAATTGGCAGGAGCACCGAAACTTCAGGGATGTGACTGTGATTCAGACGATTAAAAAATTAGTAAAATGTGATAAAAGTGATAATGCTCAGTTATAGGGAATAGGCACCATAAAAGAAGATGAGGCCAGAATTTACTGTCAATGTTTAACGTACTTACATGGTCATTATTTTAGAACAGGTATTATTATTTTATTAAAAGAATGTCTCTTCAGGCACTGATATTGTTCAAAGTCAATTCAAAGTTACAGTGACATTATGATGCAGAATGAATTGAATTGAATTTGTTTTGTTGTGACATGCACTCGAATGCAATGAAAAGTTTGCAATGTTGCCACTTATGACGCCATCTTAAGTCCAAGGTACCTGGATACAGATACTTAAGCATTTGGTATAATTGAAAAAAATAAATAGAAGTCCAGCATAAGAAGTATTGCAGGAAAAAAAGTACTCGACTTAAAGTCCTTTCGCCCCAGTCTGTGCCAGCACTGAGCCTCCAGAACACACTGGGCCAAAAGTCCAGACTACACCAGGCTTCAAAACTTGAGGCATCACTTCCAGTCCACAAGGGCCTTGCCTCCCCCCATTGGCCTTCAGTCCTTGACTCATCTCCCGACGCTGGCCTCCAGTCTGGGATTCTCCTACCCGAGCCGGGGACTCTCCTCCCCGAGCCGCTCCGGTCCGGGACTCTCCTCCCTGAGCCAGCTCCGGTCCAGGACTCTCCTCCCTGAGCCAGCCTCCAGTCTGGGATTCTCCTCCCCGAGCCAGCTCCAGTCCGGGACTCTCCTCGCTGAGCCAGCCTCCAATCCGGGACTCTCCTCCCTGAGCCATAGCGTTGTTAGCAGTTTCCTGCATTTTGACCCAGTAACTTTGAAGGAATGATGATATATTTCCAAGTCAGGGCTTGGAGGGGAGCTTATAGGTGGTGGTGTTCCCACATACCTGCTGTCCTCATCCATCTAGATGGAAGTGGTCGTGGACTTGGAAGGTACTGCCTAAGGAGCCTTGGTGAATTTCTGCAGTGCATCTTGCAGATGGTATAAAATACTGCCACTGAGTGTCAGTGATGGAGGGAGAGAATGGCTGGATGAGGTGCCAGTTAGGAGGGCTGCTTTGTCCTGGATGGCGTCAAGCTTCAGAAATGTTGTTACTAATGCTCCTGCCCTGAGGAACGATTTCATCTTTACTCTGTCAAAACTGTTCATAACTTTAAACACCTCTATCAAATCTCATTTTAAAATCTTCTCTACCTTATGGGACAATGTAATCATTTTCACTTGGCATACCAAGCAACATTACCAACACCACCTCCCATTCCCCATGCTGTTACTTTTCTATTGGAAGCATCAAAGTCCATATTTCTAATGTTAGACATCCTGTAAAATTTCTGCACTCTGATTACACCTCTTTCTCTCACCTCCTGTCAAGCCAGCCCCCACCTCTGTTTGTTTTAGAATCCCTACAGCATGGAAACAGGCCCTTTGGCCCAACAAGTCCACACCCACCCTCAGAGCATCCCACCCAAACCCATCCCCTTATAACCCACCTAATCTACACATCCCTCAACACTATGGGCAATTTTTCATGGCCAATCCACCTAACCTGTACATCTTTGGACTCTGGGAGGAAGTCCACGCAGACACAAGGAGAATGTGCAAACTCCAACAGACAGTCACCTGAGGGTGGAATCGAACCTGGGTCCCTGGCACTGTGAGGCAGCAGTGCTAACCACTGAGACACCGTGTCACCCACTACTGTCACTTTGTGATCCCTGCTTTCTTCTGCCTCCTTTCATCACTTCCTTTCCCATCTCCCACCTCTTTCTCTCTCTTTCTGTTACCTAGTCTTTTCCTTTCCTCTTCTCCATATTCTTTCTTTCTCTCTCCAACACACGCGCTTACTCCCCCTGCCTCGCCCACTCTCCTTTTTCCTCCCTCCTCTTCTTCCTTGGACATGCTTTTTATCACTCAAGTCACCATTGTCTTACCAGAGCATAGAGCTGCTCTCTCATTAGAGAGAGACAGCTGGTGATGGTTTAACCTGAGGGGCACCACACCTCAGTTGAGGGGAGAGGTTAAATAGGAAATTCTTTCATGGTAACCTCAGCTAGTGTGGGGATTGAACCCACACTGTTGGCATCACACTGCTTCACTAAACTGACCTCCACATGCCTTTTACATTCTTTCTCTCAGTGCCCTCCCTCTTCCAAATATGATCCCTTTCTCCACTTACCATTCATTTTCTCCTGCACTCGTCTCCCCATCTCTCTCCCTCCGTCTTTTCTCGTCCCCTTCTTTCTCACCTCTCAACCTCCTTTCTTGTTCCCTATTTCACATCTCTTTTCATCCCTCCTCTCTCTTTTTCTCCTCTCCCTCCCTCTCTGTCCCCTACCTTCTCATCCCCTACCTCCTCCTGCTCTCTCCTCCCTCCCCCGTAATCCCCCTTTTCATGCCCTCCCACTGTCCCTCCATAAACCACTCCTCTCTTTTGCCCTCCTGTTCTTTCTTAGCCCGGGTTAGTTTATAATAATGTGAACTTCAGGGGACACTCAGTGTTCCCGCAGTATTAGTCAGCACTTCTGAAAAAGAGTCACACTGGACTCGAAACATTAACTCTGTTTCTCTCCACAGGCGCTGACAGACTTGTTGAATTCCTTCAGCATTCTCTGCGTTTGGCTCAGTGTTACCAGGCAAAATTGATGTTGGGAATCCTTTTCCTGGGGCTCTCTGTGAATCAGTTCATGGAGGTCAATTATTTTGGAGTTTGAGAAATAACATTGGAATTGTTTCGGAGTAGATTTGAGTGTCGATTTGGACATTGTGCAGTGAAAGATATCAATAAATTGAAAATTTACCCAAAACAATTGCGCAGGTTCATGAGACAAATATTTTCTCATTTCATCTCAATTTTATTGGAAAAAGAAGCAAATCAACCAACAGACAATTCATAAATACAAAAGAAGGTTTTCAAATGCAAATTGCCATTTTAAAAAATAATGTATAAATACAACATAAATATATTGCAGAGCCTGGAGTCTGATCTCCACAGCAGAAAATAAAATTGTGCCAGACAGTCTCTGAGTTTTCTCTTTGGCAGCACCTCCAATACTTTGGGAGCATTTCAATGAAGCTCAGGTGCTGGGGTCTCAAGTTGCAAAGATTGCAGGGTCTGTGCACTCTGTGAGAGAAACACTGAATGCATTTCACATCACAGGGGTTCACAGTACTGACTGCAGAGAGGAATCCAACAGATACAAAACGTGGAGACAGAGTTAGATCCTAACAAGAAGTCCAGACCCTGAGGTCTGATGCACTGGGTCAATGCAGGGACTGAATGGAAGAGAAAGAGGTGCGGAGATTTGGTCTGGCTGCTCAAACCCTGTAGGGGAGACACCTAAAGGGGATAGTCTTGGAGAATTGAAGGAATGTTTCTTTTAACTTGAAATATGGGAATAGAAAAGAGGAGATGGGTGCAAGTCAATAAAAGACAACTTCAACACGGAGAGTATCAGTAAATGGAATTGAGCCCTACACTGTGTCAGTGCCAGGGGAACTGAACCCCACACTGTGTCAGTGC
>NC_063360.1:34532525-34542217 GCF_021869965.1 Rhincodon typus | reverse complement strand
GAACTGAACCCCACACTGTGTCAGTGCCAGGGGAACTGAACCCCACATTGTGTCAGTGCCAGGGGAACTAACCCCACACTGTGTCAGTGCCAGGGGAACTGAACCGCACACTGTGTCAGTGCCAGGGGAAATGAACCCTACACTGTGTTAGTGCCGGTGGGACCGAACCCCATCAGGACTAAATCAGAATAAAATGCAGGAAAATAATAACGTTTCTCATCTCTGATTTTCTTTGTATTAGAATAAAATCTCTCCTGAAATTCAGATGACAAACTTGGTCACAATTTCAGTTGGAATATTTTGAGAGTCTTTTTCAAAAGACCTGAGATGACTCAAGGCTCTGATTCTTAATAATTAGAAAATCAAAATATTACACGTACTGATGTCTACTGTACATCACATGGAATTTATAATGATTAATTTCAGCAGTCAATTATTGGAATTGGTAAAATTGAAGGAAGTGGTATCTGCCTTAATAGTTTAAATTAAACTGCATTAATTATTCATTCAGAAAGAGCTGAAGGCAAGTTATCTATGTGGTAAAGCACATGTAAAAACAGGTTTAAATGGCTATGATGGCCCAAATCTTGATTCTGTTTCTGATTGGTCTTTATAGCATGGCACACAATCAGCTCAACACAGTAAAATCACAGAAAACAATATTATAAATATCACTGAATCCTTGTAGAAAAGTTTCAATTTTTGTTAAAGCTCGTAGTTAATATGCAGTATATATTTCAGAGACTCTCTCACAACATCGTCACCATATCGTAGCAGGTCACCTGAGGGTATGAAAGGCTCAGTCTCCATCTTTTCTGGGGCCACTTGAAGCATGCCTTGTTAATGTTGCTACTGTTAGTAGCCAAATAGTTTAATATTAGCCTGGATGCTGCAATGCCTGTGACTCTAATATATGTTTATATCAGGTGCTGTAATAAACATCTGTTAAATTTTTCAGTACTACATCACCCCAATGCTATGGGAGTTAACATAAGTATTGCCTTATTAGGTGCCCACAGACTGTTGAATGTGGCAGAACACTTTTGATGCCTGTTTGACATTAATTTATTCACGTAACCGTCAATCCAATTTAAGAAACAATTCATTGACACACTCTGGGACTTTGAAATGACAGGATAAGAAACCAGATAAATGCAATTTTTGAGACTTTCTCATTTGTTAAACAAGGTAAAAATTGGCCCCCTGAGCTTTGCAAAACCGAGGTTGGAGATTCAAAGAGATGTAAAGCACAGAAACAGACCCTTTGGTCCAACTTGTCCATGCTGACAAGATATCCTAGATAAATCTTAGTCCCATTTGCAGTATTCCAAAAGTGACCTAACCAATGTCACTGTCAATTTTTTCTCCATGATTTCCATTAAGGATAGACTCAGGATTCTTGACAGGTTTGGCCAGAGACCTGGCTTGGTGACATTTCCTGGGATGTGCATGAAGTTTGGGTGAGGTCAGCCTGGTCCCTGGATCTCACAGTGGGATCAGTACTTTCCGGGGAAAAGGAAAAGATCCAGTTGCAAATGGGGAACCAATGGAACTTTTCTGTCTACAGGTCAACAGTTGCTGAACTTCTGTGATCCATGGCTACCCTAGTCAGGCACTGTTGCCTTTCATCTCTAAATCCTTTCCACTTTCTTACTCCCCACTCTTCTCTTTGAAGTTTCCACCATAAATTAATTGTTTTAGCCAGGTTTTATAGCTTCTTTCCTCCTAAACGTATCCCTCTCTTCAGCTTGCTGCGCGTCTCACTCTTTCTCAATGTTATATCTCAGGATGTTCTTTCGTGCACGTCACAGATTAAACATAAGTTGATTCAACTGTCCTGAATGAGCTGTTGACAGCTCAGGTGACTGCACTTGTCATACAATAAATTGCCAAGTTACTTGGAGAGCTGGTAATAGCTGAATCCAACCTCAGAATCATAGCATCCCTACAATGTGGGAGGAGGCCATCCAGCCCATGCTGACCCTCCCATGCGTAGCATCTCCCTGTAACCCCGCATTTCCCACAGCCAATCCACCTAGCCTGCACATAGAATCCCTACAGTGTGGAAGCAGGCCATTCAGCCCAACAAGTCCACACCAACCCTCCAAAGAGCATCCCACCTAGACCCACCCCCTGCCCTATCCCTTTATTTCCCACCCTGGACACTATGGGTAATTTAGCATGGCCAATCCACCTAACATGCACATCTTTAGACTGTGGGAGCAAACCCACGCAGACGCGGGGAGAACGTGCAAACTCCACACAGTTACCCAAGGCTGGAATCGAACCCAGGTCCCTGGTGCTGTAAGGTAGCAGTGCTAACCACTGAGCCACCGTGTCACTCAGAAGACAGCTGGAATAGCAATTCCTCCAGCAATTGTTATTTTTGCTCTTTCAGCTAAACTGTCGCAGAGGTCAATAGAACAGAAAAAGGCCCTTCAGTCCATCAAGTCTATGCTGGTCAAAAACAACCACTAGCTATTCTAATTTTGTTATCCAGCACTTGGTCTATAGCCTTGTACATCTTGGAATCGCAAGTGCACATCTAAATATTTCTTCAACGTGATGAGGATTTCCTGCCTCTCCCACCCTTACAGGCAGTGAGTTCCAGGTTCCCACCTACTCTAGGTAAAAAAAAAACCTTTTCTTCACATCCCTGTAAACCTCCTGCCCCTCACCTTAAATCTATACCCACTGGTCATGGATCCCTCCAATGAGGGGGAAAGTTCCTTTCTGTCTGCCCGGTCTTTGTAAGTATGGTATCTTGTTAGTACATGTTCTGCACAGGATAAATTCTAACTTTCTGCCCCACTATTCCCCATATCCCCCAACCTCTCCTTCCCCAATATTTCCACTTTCCCCATTGCCCACCCATTAAAACAAAGCTATGTTCAATCCTAAATAAAAACACAAAAATGTCAGCACAGGTCCCTGACCTTCTCCTATTTCCCTTTGATTAGTTAGAGGCCATTTCCACAAGAGATCCATGTCCCATCGGGTAAAGGGGCTCAATGCTATTAGCATTAGAGGGGTAGAGAAGGCTTGTGTGGAGCTTAGAACCCAGCGTAGGCCAGTGGAGGGGTGGGGAGAGTCGTGAATGGCCTACTTCTATGTTATAGTTGACATTAATTATTTCTGATGGATTCGCCTTGAGATTGAAATTAAACAACGAACTGCAATTGCTGGAATTCTGAAACAAAACCAGGAACTGCTGGAGAAACTCAGCAGCTCTGGCAGTAAAACTGATTCAGAAGAAGGATCACTGGGATCGAGACATTAACTCTGTTTCTCGCTCCACAGATGCTGCCAGACCTGCTGAGTTTCTCCAGCAGTTCATGGTGTTGTTGCCTTGAGATTGGTTTGGATCATTTGGTGTTGTCACAAGTGACAGTGGGTAAGGTGTTCAGGGCACTTGGCACCCTGACTCACCTGTGTGCAAATGGTATCCCTGCCAAGCAATCCTACTGGCATTAATGGCCAAGCCTTGAAATTCCAGAGAATGCCAGTTTCCTGATTGGACAAAGGCTTGTATTCTCAAGCAAGGCTGCAGGGTAAACTTTGGAGAAGGCAAATTGAAATGAACAAAATCCTTTGGGACTAATATTTGACACAACAGAATATGAATCCTGGGCATTAGCACTAATGTGACCCCAGGAAAAGGTCAATCAATTAACAAAGTCTAGCAATTTCGCTCCTGGTGCAGCCTCGTTTGCAACAACTTTTGGCCAGTCCTGAAGCACTGCGTTTGGATCTTGAAGATTTTCGTTCCAAAGTGACGAGGAAAGCTGAAGATAACCTGGCTCCCGGCTCTTCATCCCAATCATCATTTGAGCCAACGGGGGTTCTTTGGCCCTCGAAGTGTGGAAGGAATATGTCGCTCTCACCAAGTTGGGTCTCTGGTTCAGTGTCATCTATCTCTTCGACTTCAGGCTCCTCATTGGGCGAATTCTGTGAGCTGTCATCCAATGAGTCCAAGAGGATTCCTTCAGCAGAAGAACAAGCATGCATGTTATGCACTGAAGTAGGTACAAATGATTTTACATTAGCACTCGAATGCCTTCTGTGTCTCTTTAACTGAATAAGGGGAGGTGATGCCCTGGTAGTATTATGAACCTTATCCGTTTTAATGGGAAGGTGATAGTGGGATCATCACTAAACTATTAATCCAGACACCCAGGTTCAAATCCTGCCATGGCAAATGGTGCAACTTGAGTTCAAGTTAAAAAAAAAATCCAAAGATGTGCAGGTTAGGTGGATTGGCCATGGAAAATGCAGGGGTTACAGGGATAGGTTTGGGGGTGGATCTGGGTGGGACGCTGTCTTCAGAGGGTGGGTGTGGACTCAGTGGGCCAAGTGGCCTGCCGCAATACTGTAAGAATTCAATGAGTCTATAACAATGGCCATGGAATTACTGTCGGGAAAGGCCCATGTGGTTTACTAATGTCCTTCAGGGAAGGAAACTTCCATCTTTACCTGGTCTACATGTGACTCCAGACTCCAGCAATGTGGTTGACTCTTAACTGCCCCTGGAAAATTAGGGATGGGCAATAAATACTGGCCCAGCCAGCGATCAGAACTGTCAACAACTAAAGTTTTCATTTGTAGGCAACATTAATGTAATGAAACATTGCAGTCCAGAAGGGAAAACCTGTGAAATTGGCCAATGAGATATACTGCTCCAAATTGTCTATATACCTCAAAATGTAGCTGCATTGCTCTGTGTTACTTTTTCTGATTGGTTTGTCCATCTGGGAATGTGCTTCACAGCCAATGTTCTCTCTAAGCTGCTCAGAGGGTCTGTGCACTCCAGTCGGCTTGTGGACGCATTGACCTCTGGTTCCCGAAGGAGCTTAGAAGTCTGAAGAGTCACAGGAGGAATGAAAGGGAATGTAGCTCACAGCAGCAATCGTGAAGAGCAGTACGATAGCGAAGTAGAAAGGAAATATTCGGACAGGTGGCCAAAATCTTTAAAGGGACTCTTCAAGAGGGGAAATGAGGTAGAGAGGCACAGAGTGGGAATTCCAAGGCTTGAGGTTTAGACAAATGAAGACACAACAGCTGAATGGAGAGCTTTAAATCAGGGAGGTCAGAATGGAAGGAGGACTGAGATCTCAGAGGATTGTGAAGCTGGAGGAGAACCCAGAATTAGGGAGAGGTGAAGCCATGGAATGATTGATTTGATTGACTATTGTCACACGTACCGAGATACAGTGAAAAGTAGTGTTTTGCGTTGCTATCCAGGCAAATCATTACCTTCCGTAAGCACATCAGGGTAATAAAACAGAATGCAGACTATAGTGTTACAGCTACAGAGAAGGTTCAGAGAAAGCCTGAAAATAGATTTTGGATATTGGAAAACAAGAAGGAGAATTTTAAAATAGAGCCATTGTTTGAACAAGAACCATTGCAGGTGAGCACATAGGGGCAGGCAGAAGAAAATGGTTGGTGACAGTTAAAACACAGACAGCAAAGTTTTGGATGATGTCACAGTTACAGAGGGTTGGATATGGGAGACCAGCCAGGACTGTATCAGAATAGACAGGTTTATACATTACATGGGCATGAGTGAATGTTACATCAGAAGGTGAGCTGAGACAGGGTGAAATCAAACAACATTAGGGATGTAGGAAGAGACTGTTTCAGTGATGGCACGTGTATGCAATCAGGAGGCTATCTTGGGGTTAAATATTGCACTTTCGTTACAAAGATATGGGCTTAATCTCAGCCTGTCGATAGGGATAAGGATGGAGTCAGCACCAATTGGAGTCCAGTCTACAGCAAAAACCGATAACAGTGGCTTCAACCTTCCCAATATTTAATTTCTGCTCAAGCAGTACTGAATCTTGGATGTACGGTTTAATAATTTAGCAACTGAGTCAAAAGAGGTAAAGGTGAGATCAGCTTTCATGATGTAATTAACCCTGTGCAGTACCTGTCCAGGGAGTGTTTAATGGGGACAGTGCAGAGGGAGCTTTACTTTCACTTTCAAACAGGAGAGGGAGCTCTACTCTATATCTAACCCTGTACTGACTCTGTCCTGGGAATGTTTGATGAGGACAGTGTCGAGGACACTTTATTTTCAATTTTAAAAAGTAGATGGAGATGCACTCTGTATCTAACCCCATGCTGACTAAAATTGGAAAAAATTACACTCTCAAATAGCAACATCTTGCAGCTTGATGAACTCAAAGTAAAGTTTCCAATTACTTCATGTTTCACTGTATAATTTGCTTAACATCACAATTGTTAAATTCTAAAGGCATTTTCCATGATTTGTCCTGCTAACAAAATCTGCCATTTTAATGCTGCCTGTGTTTTATTTTAATGTATTTTAACAAAAAGACATTCATCACATTATCATACAAACAGTTATTGTTCTCTGTGAGGACCTGGTTTGCTGGAACACTCACTAAAACATTGGGAAAGGTTAAGTCATTAAGAGAAAAGTGAGATGACTGTTTAATTGTGTCAATGATTCACAGCTCAGATGTAAAATGGAAATATTGATATTAAGAATGTAGCAAACAGGACTGAGTTTTCATTCATTCATTATCAAGGTGATACAATTATCTGTTAGTGCTCAGGTTTCCAACAGGCTGCTGTGGACTAGGACACATTGTCCTCAATTGCAAATAACTGGGTATCTGTCAGAGTTACTTTGTTCAGATACAACTCTGTTACAAAATAAGATTTTAATCACTTTTGGTCAGTTTTTTTTGTTAAACTGAAAGATTAAAGGATGTTGCATGAATATTTTGTGTTCTTCACAATGAATACTAATTTTCAGACCTTACTGTCCCATCATCAAATAAGAACTAAGAGCAGGAGTGGGCCAATCAGCCCCTCCATTTAATACCATCATGGCTGATCGCATCGTGGCCTCAACTCCACTTTCCTGCCCACTCCCCATAGCCCTTCAACACATTACTGACTAAAAATCCTTCTATCTCTTTAAATACCTTCACTGTCCTGGCATCCACTGTACTTTGGGATATTAAATTCCACTGTTTCACATCTCTTTAAGAGAAGTAATTTCTCCTCATCTCTGTTTTAAATCTGCTCCTCCTTATTCTAAAACTGTGACCTCTCATTTTCGATTGCCCCCAGATGAGGAAACATCTGCTTTACATCTACTTTGTCAATCCCCTTTAGCACCTTATCTAGCTCAATTGGATCTCCTTCCTTTCGTCTACACTGCAGACGGTACAGGCCTAAGCTGCTCAGTCTCTCTTCATAAGCCAAACTCCTCACCTCTGGAATCAATCGAATGAACCTCCTCTGAACTTCCTCCAATGCCTCCTCAAGTGAAGAGATCAAAACTGGTCACAATTCTCCAGGTGCAGTCTCACTAATGCATTGTACAATTGCAGCAGCATGTCCCCACTTTTATATTCCATTAATGAAAGGTGTTTCTCTGGGGCTGGGCTGAGGTGGCATTTGCCTGTGTGTTACATTTTCCCTGTGAGAATTTGTAGTATTTACAGCACAGGAACCTGCCATTTGAATTAAATAGTCACCATTGATGTTTATTCTCCGTATGAGTGTTCCCACACCCTGTGTCCTCCAGACCCAGCGAGCACAGATTTAAAGCAATTTGCAAAAGCAGTAAAGGTATTGTGTGATAAATCTTTTCCACACGGTGTATAGTTAGAGTCTAGAATACACTGCCTGGAAGTGTGGTGGAGGCACGTTCAATCAAGACACTCAAGAGGATCGGTTGATTATTTCAACAGAAACAACGTACAGGGTTACAGGGAAAAGGCAGGAGGAAGGCGCTAAATCATAATGCTGTTTTGCAGAGCTGGTACAGACTTAGCCATAGTGTCAAGAGTCATTGTTATACAACATGGAAACAGACCCTTCGGTCAAACCAGACATCTCAGTCTGACCTAGTCCCATTTGCCAGCATTTGATCCATATCCCTCTAAACGCTTCCTATTCATATACCCATCCAGATGTCTTTTAAATGTTGTAATTATACCAATCTCCATCACTTCCTCAGGCAGCTTGTTCCATATAAGCACCATCCTCTGCGTGAAAAGTTACCCCTCAGGTCCTTTTTACATCTTTCTCCTCTCACCTTAAACCTATACCCCTCTAGTTTTGGACTCCCCTACCCTGGGGGAAAAGACCTTGTCTATTCACCCTATCCATGCCCCTCATGATTTTATAAATCTCTATAAGGTCACCCCTCAGCCTCCGATGCTCCAGGGAAAATAACTCCAGCCTATTCGGCTTCTCCCTATTGCTCAAACCCTCCAGTACCAGCAACATCCTTGTAAATCTTTTCTGCACCCTCTCAAGTTTAACGCCATCCTTCCTTATCTCCTACTGCACTGCACCATTTCTGTGATTCCCATATCCTTCTGTTCATTTCTCCCTTCTATGTGTCCGTGGTCCTCTTAAACACATCGACATTATTCCCCTGAACCCCTCCCTGTGGGAGTGAGTCCCACATTGTCACCATTCTCTGGTTAAAGCAGTTTCTCCTGAAGAAGTCCCAATTGGATTTACTAGTCACTGTCTTATATTGATAGACCTTTAGTTTGTTCTCCTCCACAAGCATGTTGAAAATCTTTGCTATGACCACCTTATCACACCTCTTTCATAATCATCAGGTCTTCCTTTAGACTTTGCTCCTCAGAGAAAAGAACCTGTGTTGATTTAACTTTTCCTGACAAACATGTTCTCTCAGTTCTGTTATCCCTGTGCATCTTGTTATAAAGTCTCCAGTGTGTCTACATTCCTTCATAATTCGGTTTGAATTATAAACTGTATTACCTGGTCTATCTAAGATTCTATACATGTTTCATCTACTTTCATTTACCTTCGCTGTGCTTTTCAATTCTAAGCTTCCAGAAAGCCACATATGAACATACAGACAAGGCCATTCAGCCTTTTGAAGCCATTCTGCAGTTAGTAAGCTCATGGTTGATCTGATTGTAACAAATTCACATGGCCACCAATCTCCAGTAACATTTCACTCCCCTGGTTTACCAAGAATTTATCCAATTCTGCCTTTAGATTATTCAGGAAGCTAGTTCCTTGAACTTTTTAATGACCTTTTTAGGTATTTTTAATCGACCTGTTCAGAGATGTTATTACACACCTACTGGAACAGGTGAAACAAGCTCCTATCCCAGAGGTCAGGAACATTACCACCATGTCACAAGAGCCCTCAAAGACCTTTCTAAGCTGCAAGCCTACTTTGATTTTTGAGCTCATATTTACAGATTCTTTTGTTCTTCCAACGCATTCAGACTCTCGTTAAGATGGCACCTGTGTGACTTTATTCATCCCAAAATATAGCACCTCACATTTGGTTTAAAAATCATAGCAGTTCACTCTGCACTTGCCATTCAATATTGGAGAAAATTTAGTCTCCAGATTGTACAGATTGGTAATATTTAAATCTTCCTTCACAGCTCACCATTGCCCAGACTCCAACTACTACCCTCTTCAACAATGTTGCACTTCTTTGAAATATTTCTCAACATTCAGTCACAATGTTCAGATACAACAACATCCCAGAGATAACCAGCATCAGCTTTATCTCCATTCAAGTACAAACGAGTTCAAAACCTGATCCCCGGGAGAGCTGTTACTTACTGTAGGGGGGGATCTGACCCTGATCCCCGGGAGAGTTGTTACTTACTGTAGAGGGGAATCTGACCCTGATCCCCGGGAGAGAT
>NC_063360.1:34532312-34532515 GCF_021869965.1 Rhincodon typus | reverse complement strand
GCTGTTACTTACTGTAGAGGGGAATCTGACCCTGATCCCCGGGAGAGCTGTTACTTACTGTAGGGGGGAATCTGACCCTGATCCCCGGAAGAGCTGATACTTACTGTAGGGGGGAATCTGACCCTGAGCCCTGGGAGAGCTGTTACTTACTGTAGAGGGGAATCTGACCCTGATCCCCGGGAGAGCTGTTACTTACTGTAGAG
>NC_063360.1:34458614-34532302 GCF_021869965.1 Rhincodon typus | reverse complement strand
TACTTACTGTAGAGGGGAATCTGGCCCTGATCCCCGGGACAGCTGTTACTTACTGTAGAGGGGAATCTGACCCTGAGCCCCGGGACAGCTGTTACATACTGTAGAGGGGAATCTGATCCTGATCCCCGGGAGAGCTGTTACTTACTGTAGAGGGGAATCTGATCCTGATCCCCGGGACAGCTGTTACATACTGTAGAGGGGAATCTGATCCTGATCCCCGGGACAGCTGTTACATACTGTAGAGGGGAATATGATCCTGATCCCCGGGACAGCTGTTACTTACTGTAGGGGGGAACCTGGCCCTGATCCCCAGGAGAGCTGTTACTTACTGTAGAGGGGATCCTGACCCTGAGCCCCGGGAGAAATGTTACTTACTGTACACGTTGTCTCGCTCGTCATTCTCCTCTGGCGAGTACCGTTTCCACCTGGAGCCTCCACAGGAGATGATGACTGTCCTGACAAAATCCCGGCCGCACAGCTTAATGCCCACGTCCGTGGCCTGTGGACTGACCCCAGGCAGGAGCACAGAGATGGTGAGGGTGGCAGCCAGGAGCCAGAGGGTGGGCAGACAGCAGTGAGGTGCCATTTTTCTCGGAGGAATGGCTGGGGTGGCGAGGCTGTGTGAGGAGCGGCGCCTCGAGCTCGGAGATTATCGTTGCTGCTGCTGGTGGCGAATGCTGCGACTTACTCCCACATTGTCCCTGCTCCTTTTATAATGGAGCGTTATCAGCTCTGTGCTCAATTGGCCCTCCGCCCAGGAGCTGAGGTGAATCATGGCCTGATCCTAGCAACCTTGGCGGTTGTTGTACACGTGTGTGCAGTATCAGAGAATGCGGCATTCCCCTAAGGGGGCATCCTTGGAAACTTCTGCTCACTCAGCAAACCTGCTTCTTCAATCAAATCGGGCAAGATATCAATTTTGTGTTTTGGAAGCAAATTGTTCCAAAGTTTCGGCATCGCGGAGTTGGTTGTGATGCCTCTTAAAACTGCCCAAGACTCTCAGAAGCACCCGCTCCCCAGCTCCCTGCTGGCTGTAATCACAGCCAACCCACTAAACCTTCAGGAAAAGAAAGCTCTGCATTCCTATAGCAGCTTTGAAAATTTCCAGGGTGCTCCAGAGCATTTTGCCACCAATAAAACGTTTTCTGAAATTTGGTCATGGAGAGTCACTGATGTCCACAGCATAGAAAAAGGCCCTTCAGCCCATCAAGGCTGCTCCAGTCAAAAACAACCACCTCACTATAGTCTAATACCCATTTCTTGCACATGGACCATAGCGTTGGCATCAAACGGGCACATCTAAAAATTTCTTTAATGTTATGAGGGTTTCTGCCTCTATCACCCTTACCAGCAGTGAGTTCCAGATTCCTACCACGTTCTGAGTGAATAAACGTTTTTCCTCAAAAGACCTCTCAACCTCCTGCCCTTATCTTAAATCTATGTCATTGATTCCTGCACCAAGGGGAAATGTTCTTTCCTGTCTTCCCTGTCTCTGCCCCTCTTAATTTTATACATCTTAATCATGAACCACTCAGAGTCCTCTGTTTCAAGGAATACAACCCCAGTCTATCCAAACTCTCTTCATATTGCTCAGACCTTGAGCATAGGAGTTGGGACATGTTGTGCTGAGTTTGTACAGGATGTTGGTGAGGCCTCTTTTGGAGTACTGTGTACACTTCTGGTCGCCCTGTTATAGGAAGGATATTATCAAACTGGAGAGGGTTCAGAAAGGATTTACCATGATGTTGCTGGGAATGGAGGGTTTGAGTTATAAGGAGAGGCTGGAAAGTCTGGGACTTCTTTCACTGGAGCGTAGGAGGTTGAGGGGTGACCTTATAGAGGTTTATAAAAACATGAGGGACATAGAGAAGGTGAATAACAAGGGTCTTTACCCTAGGGTGGGGATTTTCAAAACTAGGGAGAATATTTTTCAGGTGAAAGGAGAAAGTTTTAAAAAGAAAATGAGGGGCAAGTTTTTTTACACAGAGAGTGGTTTGTGTGTGGAATGAACTGCTAGAGGAAGTGGTGGATGCAGGTACAGTTACACTGTTTAAAAGACATTTGGATAAGTACATGAATAGGAAAGGCTTAGAGGGATATGGGCCAAATGCAGGCAGGTGGGACTAGTTTAGTTTGGGAACATGGTCAGCTTGGACTGAAGGGTCTGTTTCCGTGCTGCATGACTGTATAACGTCATAACTGAAACTCTCCAGCCCAGCCAGGCGACATCTTGGCCAATCCCCTCTGCACTCCCTTTAGCGCTATCACATCCCTCCTATAGTGGGGATTCCAGAACTGCACACAACTCTCTTGCTATGGTCCGGCCATTTGTAGGAACCACAGTGGCCGGTTTACACACAGCAAGTTTCCAAATCAATGGGTCTACTTTTTGTTTTGGTGCTATTATTGTGGATTGAATGTTGGCCAGGACTGTAGGTAGCATACAGCTGATCTTTAACTGAAATCACAGCCGTGGGATCTTTTTACATCCACTTGAGAGGCAAGGCAGACTTTGGGTTTAACATTACAATTAAATAATGACTGACACTGCAGGAATAATTTTAATGTGCATTTATATAATGCCCTTAACATCCCAGGATATTTCATAGGGCACGTATCAAAATGAAATTCAACACAAAAGCCACGCATGACAATATTCGGGCACATGGCAGAAAATGGACTCAAAGGGATCGATAAGCATCTTAAAAGAAGAGAAAACAGTAGGGAGAGGTTTTGCAGAAACAAAGCTGGGGTCCAGGCATCTGAAAGCAACAAGTGGTAGAGCGATCAAAATTGGAGCACTGCAGATACTCGGTTTTATATGAAAAAAATCCGAAAGAGCTGTGGATGCTGTAAATCAGGAACAAAAACAGAAGTTGCTGGAAAAGCTCAGCAGGTCTGGCAGCATCTATGAAGGAGAAAAACAGTTAACGTTTCGGGTCAGTTCTGAGGAAGGGTCACCTGAACCGAAACATTAACTCTGTTTTTTTTCCTTCACAGATGTTGCCAAACCAGCTGAGCTTTTCCAGCAACTTTGTTTTTGTTCTATCCATCTCATAATTTTGTAGGATTCTATCAAGTCTCCCCTCAGCCTCTGGTGCTCCAGAGAAAACAACCCAAGTTTTTTTAGCCCCTCCTTTGCTGAGCTTTTCCAGCAACTTCTGTAGATACTGGGCTCTGCTGGTGGTCTGGAGGATGTTCCATGGAGAGGATGAGGTGAGGCCAAAGGAGGTTTGAAAATAAAGTGGAATTTGTTTTTTAGAACAAAGCGGTTAATATAACCTGAATCCAGAGAAGATCAGTGAGGTCTGGTGGACAAATGGGAGTCACTGTTAGCATGTGCTGCACGGAAGGATTTGTCAGAAATGTTAAATAAAAACCTTTCTGCATATAAACTGATGTTTACCCAGCCACCATCAGTTCTGAGGAAAGGTCACCGGACCTAAAACATTAACTCTGTTTTCTCCTTCACAGATGCTGCCAAATCTGCTGAGCTTTTCCAGCAACTTTGTTTTTGTCAGAAACGTTGCCTGACTGCAGCACTACTCTCTGTGCCCAGCTAATGCACTCTCTATCATTGGTGACCTCTTGTGCTTTCTAAGCTGCATTACAAAGAACGCTGACACACTCTTCGCCACGCGCATGGGTGGCACAGCAGCTCACACTGCTGCCTTGTAGAGCCAGGGACCTGGGTTCAAATTAAGGCTTGGGGTGACTGCCGGTGTGGGTTTCCTCTGGGTGCTCCAGTTTCTGACCACAGTCCAAAGATAGGAAGGTATCTGGATATGGATGGGCCATGCTACATTGCACTGTAGTGTGCGAGCCAGGAGGATCGGCCCTGGTAAATATGGGGATTGGATGGGAGGCTAGGTCCAGGTGCGATGCCTTTCAGAGGCTTGGTGCAGATTTGAAGGACCGAATGGCCCCACACTGCACTGTAGGAAACCTGTGATTGAAATCTTACACCCGGCATCCAGGTATGAGGGGATAATCGACAGGCAATGAAACCCTATTACCTAAAAAACATAGCCATGGCCTAATGTCAATTTTATTTTCTTCATTCTTTAGATGTAAGCGAAGCTGGTAAAGCCCACATTTATTGCCCATCTCAAAATGCTGTTGAGAGGATGATGGGAAACCACATTCAACTACAGTCCATTTGGTGTCAGTAACAGCCACAATGCTGTTAGCCTGCTCTGTGCTGTCCTGTAATGCTGCGATTTCAACCCAAGTGCCCAACTCAGCTTTCGAAAGTACTCAATGACCTGTCACCATTAATCAGCTGATCTACCAGGTAGAGCACCTTTACCTTCAATTCCAAATCAACGCAACTAGTCTGCCAAAGGATGTAGACATGTTAAACAAATGGGTCAAAACTTGATCCACTTGTAATATAACGTGGGGATATGTGAGGTTATATACTTTGGCAGGAAGAACAGAGGAGCTATATATTATTTAAATTGAGAAAGACTGCAGAAAGCTACAGAACAGAGGGATTTGGGAGTCCTCGTTTGTAAATCACAAAATATTAGCATTCATATTGAGTGGGCAACAGGGAAGGCAAGTGGAATGTTGGCCTTTATTTCAAAAGGAATGGAGTATAAAAGTAGGGCAGTTTTGCTAAAACTACACAATGCATTTGTCTTAACAGAGCTGAAACAGCTTTGGTCCCTAATTGAAGGAAAGCTATGCAGGCAAAGGAGGCAGTGCAGGCTGATGCTGGATATGAAGACACTGTTTTATGAGGAAACGTTGAGTAACTTGGATTTGTATTCATTATATGCTTAGAAGAATGAGAGTGAATGTTAGTAAAACACAAGATTCTTAGAGGATTTGACAGAGTAGATGTGGAGAGGTTGTTTCCCCTTGTAGGAGAGTCTCAGACCAGAGAGTATCATTGCAGAATAATGGGTCACCCAGTTAGGATAGAGATGAGGAGCAATTTCTTCTCTCTGTGGAGAGGGAATCTGAACGATTCTTTACCACAGAAGTCTGTTAAGGCTGAGTCATTAATTGGATGAAGGCTGGGAATTAGTGCATTAGTTCAATCAAGGCTGAGATAGACGGATTTTCAAGCAGTAAGGAAATCATGGGTTAAGGGGAAAAGGCAAGAAACTGGAATTGAGGATTATCAGATCAAGCATGATCTCATTTTAGTGGAGCAGGCTTGATGGGCTGAATGGCCTACCTCTGCTTCTATATCCTATGGTCTTAAAACTCTTTCTTTTAACCACAGACAGTTCTTAACTCTGACCTGACCTTCTCCTAATGCTGCTGTTCGCATCACCTGAACTTTCCCTCCAGAATCTCCTG
Source organism: Rhincodon typus (assembly GCF_021869965.1). NCBI lineage: Eukaryota > Metazoa > Chordata > Chondrichthyes > Orectolobiformes > Rhincodontidae > Rhincodon > Rhincodon typus. The sequence goes on along the minus strand of NC_063360.1, from coordinate 34,526,989 downwards.
ATTTCATCTCTTACCCTTCCTCATTGAAATCTGATTTTTTTTCCCGTCTTGCTTGTTCTTTGATTGGTGTTTGATTTTCAGTCTGGGGTCAGGAACCTGGTCGGGTGCCCAGGCACTGACTGCATCACCAACATGGGCGTCACCTTTCAACGTGAATCCCCTCAATGGGCTGGAGGTAAACCTGGCACCTTGTGTTCAGGAGCTGCAGGAGAAGGGGACCATCTATGGAGTACAATCCTCAAAGGCAGAGAGCAGGTGTGGCCTTGCAGAGCAGAAAACCAGAAGCAGCACAGCACAGACAAGCAGTCAAATGGTCAATAATGAGCTGGTACATCAGCTCTGCGTAAAAATACTTTTAGCTTTCATTGATGGAACATGGGCATTGCTGCCTGGCCAACATTTCTTGCGTATCTATAGCTGTCCTTGAGAAGGTGGTGGTGAGCTCCCTTTTCATAGAATCCCTATAGTGTGGAAACAGGCCCTTCAGCCCAACAAGTCCACACCAACCCTCAGAGCATCTCACCAAGACCCATTCCCCTAATCTACACATCGCTGAACACTATGGGGCAATCCACCTAACCTGCACATCTTTGGATTGAGGAAGGAAACCGGAGCACCTGGAGGAAACCCACACAGACACGGGGAGAATGTGCAAACTCCACGCAGACAGTTGCCTGAGGGTGGAATCGAACCCAGGTCCCTGGTGCTGTGAGGTAGCAGTGCTAACCACTGAGCCACTGTGCCTTCTTGAGCCACTACAATCCACCAGCTGTAGGTGGCCCAACAAGGCCCTTGTGGGGGGAGTTCTGGGATTTTGATCCAGCAATACTGAAGGTACGACGATATATTTCCAAGTCAGGACGGTGAGTGGTTTGGAGAGGAACTTGCATGTGTTTGTGATCCCCTGTATCTGCTGCCCTTGTCCTTCTAGGGGGAAGTGGTTGTGGATTAGGAAGGTGGTGTCTGAGGAGGCTCGGTGAATTTCTACAGAGCGTTTCGTACACAGTACACACTGCAGCAACTGAGTGTCGGTGGTGAAGGGATTGAATTTTGAAGGTAGTGGATAAATAGATGGATGAATAACCTGTAGGCCCAAAAATGTTTGTTCAGAATAAGCACATTGCAGCAATCACAGTGCCATAGGCAATTAAAAACTAAACTCTGACTGAGCTCTGATGAACAGTCATCTTGACTTGAAATGTTAGCTTGCTCTCTCACCACAAATGCTGCCTGACCCGCTGTGGTTTCCAGCATGTTTTGTTTTCAGTGAAAATTAAATTACTGGTGTTGATACACCAGTAGGAGCACAGGGTATTGTTAGCATCACCAAATCACAGAATTGGTACAGTGGAAGAGGAGGCCATTTGGCCCATCATGTTGACATAAGCCGTCCAAATGAGCGATTCACCGATTGCCATCCTCCTGCCTTCTCACTGGGAGCCTGCACGTTCTTCCTTCTCGGATAACCCTTTAATTCCCTTCAAGAATGCTTCAACTGGGTCTGCCTTCTTCACATTCTCAGACCCCAACCACTTATCCCTTGCTTCACCAGAAAGGTTGTCCTCATGTCACTTCCACTTCTTTTAGCAATGATTTTAGGTTGGTTTGTGAAAGGTTGTCGGGAGCACCGTGGGTCAATGGAGTGAAAGATCAGACCAGATCAGCAATGATCTAACTGAATGCTGGGATAGGCTTGATGGGATGAGTGGCCTCCTCCTGTTCCTTAAACTATGAGTCATCAACTATGAAAGAGACAAGAAGAAATAGTGCTGTGTTGAAACATAATATGTTGCACAAAGAGTGGGGCAAATCACCAACCCAATAATAACTTAGTCTAATCTTCAGTTACAGATGTAACAGGATTTACTGAGAATCAGGTTGAAGCTGTTTTTTGCCTCTGTCTGGTAGCTTCATTGGAAATTGTTAGAATGGTTCCAGCACAGAAGAAACTACATTGTAGCCACAATACTCTCTACAACTCCATTTCTGCAGCTAGTCCCACTCCCCCAAAGCACTTGATGGCAAAATCTCTCCAGTATTGCACCATTCCACTTGAGAATCAATCATGGGCCCAGCGGAAAAGGATGAGGCCATTCAGCCCTTTGAATCTGATTTTCCATTCAATTAGATCCACTTTAGCTTCACGTTTCTGAACACCTTTACCCATCAAACCTAATGTTGGAATCTCTTCAAATTAGGGTAAAATATTGCAGATTCTGGAAATCTGAAATAAAATTAGGAGAGTGCTGGAGAAATTCAGCAGGTTCAGTAGTGTCTGTGGAGAGAGAAATAGACTTAACGTTTCGAGTCATGTCTAACTCTTCTTCAGTTCCCCTCTCCACAGAACCTGCAGTTTCCCCAGAATTTCGTGTTTCTATTCTGATTGATTTCCCCAGTCGATCCTTCACAACGTTTTATCAGGGAAACAAGTGCCAAACTTCCACGACCAATTTCCCCATGAGACAGCTGGGCTCTCTCCACACTTTGCTGAGTCTTCGAAGAACAGTAGGCCACTTATTTGCCTCTCCAAGGTTTGCGAAGATGATGCCCATCCTGGAGAGATTGTCTGTGAAACAGGTTGGGACTCTATTCGCTGGAGTTTAGAAGAATGAGAGGTGACCTTATTCAAACACATAGGATTCTTAAGGGGCTTGATAGGGAAAATGCTGAGATGATGTTTCTCTCAGTGGGGAGTCTAAGACCAGAGGGCATAGTCTCAGAATGGAGGGGTGCCAATTTACATCTGAGATGAGGAGGAATTTCCTCTCTCAGAGGGTTGTGAGTCTTCGGAACTCCTTACCACAGAGGACTGTGGGGCAGAGTCCTTGTGTATTTTTAAGGCTGAGATAGATAGATTCTTTATCAGTCAGGGAATCAAGGGTTACAGGGAAGTAAATGTAAGAAATATCAGAGCAGCCATGATCCCATTGAGCTGGGGAGCAGACTTGATGGACCAAACAATCTACTCCTGTTCCTATTTCTTCTGGTTTTATGGACACATTTGCAGATAAGCCATCCCATTGATCTTAGCTCAACGTTTCAGAGCAACATTCTCACAGCTCCTCCTATTCTCCCCCACACCTCATACCTCATCCAGCTGAATACATGGTGAGATGCCTATCTGCCTTTCACTAAAAAATCCTCAATGATCTTAGGAAGGGCTTAACAGTAAGTCTGCATTGAGCTTCGGCAGTTTGAGTTTCTTGCCTTTTCTTCTAGCTTCCATTAATTCGCCATTTCAATCCCCATTTTCAAACACCTATCCAAACTACCAGATCCACTCTCAGGCCCTTCACGTCAAGGCCGCTAAATCCTAAACATTTACCCCTGATTTAGTCCCTAACTCACATGATCCTCCTTGATTAACATAGAGAGAGTGATGGCTTAGTGGAGCTATCGCTATAATCCAAAGACCCAGATTGTGCTCTGGGGACACGGGTTTGAATTCCGCCATAGCAGAAGGTGGAATTTGAATTGAATAAAAATCTGGAATTAGAATTTAATGATGACCATGAAAATATTGACAATACCGTCTGGTTCACTAATACCCTTTAAGAAAGGAAATCTGTCAACCTCACCTGGTTTGGCCTTTTTCTGAGTCCAGACCCACAGCAATGTATTTGACATTTAACCACTCCTTGGGCACTAGGGATTAGTAATAAATGCCCACATCCTGTGATTGAATTAAACTATGTGTATTTTATCGTTAAAAAACAGTAATTGCTGGAGAAACTCAGCAGGCCTGGCAGCATCTGTGGGAAGAAAGCAGAGTTAATGCTTGGAGTCAAATGATTCCTCACCAGAGCTGATTCTGATGAAGCATCGCTGGACTCACAACATTAACTCTGCTTACTTCCCACAGATGCTGCCAGGCCTGCTGAGTTTCTCCAGCAATTTCTGTTTTTGTTTCAAATCTCCAGCATTCCACAGACCATGATTACTGCTGAAATAAATATCATCAGGACAATTTGCAAGAAACACCGATTCAGGGGGAAGGACTGTACAAGGAGGGGATGCTGATTGGCTGGCAAGTGGAATCTGATTGGTAGGCATTGGTTTTCATGCAATGTCCTGATGGGTACAAGAGTGAAAGCTTTGAAAAAATGTGTCTCTTTTTCAGCAACACTCAATTAATTTAAATCTGCTGTAAAAGGAAATTCTCACACATCCCCTCATCTGCCAATGGGAAGCACTGAGCAGAATCTATCTTACTTTCCAAGTACATCAGAGCTGTGATTCAATTGGGTAGGGCTCTGACCTCTGAGTCAGAGGTTTTGGCTTCAAGTCCCACTCTGAGGACAAGAATTACAATAGTTAGGTGGTTAACTAGTGCAGTCTCAATGTTCCAAAGAGCCCTTCTCTGTTGGGTAGACCTCTACGACTCTATGACAGATTATAAGCCAAAGAACCAAGGGAGCGTCGCAATTTTGGAGCAGGGATCCATTGGGCTTGCCAGTAAATTGAAAGGGTTGTCTACTCTTTAGGTCGTCCTAAGGAGCCTGCGGTACACCTTGAAGAAGGGCAGCAGAGAAAATCCCCTGGTGTCCACCTTCAATCAACATCTAAAACAAAGTGTCTGATCAGTAGGAAAGATGTTGTTAAACTTGAAAGGATGCAGAAAAGATTTACAAGGATGTTGCCAGGGTTGGAGGGTTTAAGCTATAGGGAGAAGCTGAATAGGCTGGGGCTATTTTCCCTGGAGGATTGGAGGCTGTGGAGGCCTTATAGAGGTTTATAAAATAATGAGAGGCGTGAACAGGGTGAATAGACAAGGTCTTTTCCCTGTGGTGGGGGAGTCCAAAACTGGATGGCACAGGTTTAAGGTGAGAGGGGAAAGATTTAAAAGGGACCTGAGGGGCAACTATTTCACCCAAAGGGTGGAGCATGTATGGAACAAGCTGCCAGAGGAAGTGGTGGAGGCTGGTACAATTACAACATTTAAAAGGCATCTGGATGGGTATATGAATAGGAAGGACTAAGAGGGATATGGGCCAAATGCTGGCAAATGGGGCTAGATTTATATAGGATATCTGGTCGGCATGGACGTGTTGGACAGAAGGGTCTGTTTCCGAGCTGTATGACTCTATGACTCTATGAGTACATCTTAAATGCTTGTGGGATCTTGCTGTGTCAAAAAATGGCTGCTGTGTTTCCCATACATTGAAAAAATATTTCATTGGTTGCATGGTTTCTTTGGACATTCTGTGGTCATGAGCAGCACAATAGAAAATCAAAGGTCTCTCTTTATGTAGTAATCTTAATAACTAACTGCAAAACACAGCGCCATCCAGATTATAATATGTTGTGTGCTTTTTTCTATCTCTTTCTCTTCCTCTTCTTTTTGCCATTAGATACATCTCCTCAAGATGCCTACATGACCACCACTGGAAACTGTTTCCCCTTTTTGTATCATATCAAAACCCCTCGTAGTTTTGACCTCCTCCATTAAATTTCCCTTTCAGACTCTGTGCCCTAAGGACTACAATTCCAGCTTCTCTAGAATCTCAGAGATAGTAGGAACTGCAGATGCTGGAGAATCTGAGATAACAAGGTGTAGAGCTGGATGAACACAGCAGGCCAAGCAGCATCATAGAAGCAGGAAGGCTGACGTTTCGGGCCTAGACCCTTCTTCAGAAATGTACAGCATGACCATGTACAGCACATCTGTGTGGACCTTCAAGTCTTGGAGTGAGACTCAAACTCAAAACTTCTAGTTCAGACGCAGGGACTTTACCCCCTGCATCTCAAGAGTTCCTGGTAGATACGTATGAATTATTGCTGTAAATACTTTAAAATATTGCTTTCCTTCAGGTCCAGGTAGGATAGAACTGATTCCTTCGTCTTCGGAAAACATCATCATCATTGCATTGTCACTCATTAAACTGGACACCGCTGTTCCTGGAACAGTCTGAGTCTGAAACAATCTACAACCCGCAAATCACCCCCTACCCCACACCCACATCCCCCACCCCACACCAACAGCAACCCCTCACTCCCACATCCACTCCTCACTCCCACATCCCTCCTCCCTCCCGCATCAGCCCCTCACTCCCACATCCCCCACCCCACACCCACATCCCCCACCCCTCACACCCACATCCCCCACGCCACACCCACAACTCCCACACCACACCCACATTCCCCACCCCACGCCAACAGCACCCCCTCACTCCCACATCCCCCTGCCTCCCGCATCAACCCCTCACTCCCACATCCCCCAACCCACACCCACATCGCCCCACCCCAAACCTACATCTCTCCCTGATTCCCACATCCCCCCCAACATCCCCTCCCTCATATTCACCCCCCACTCTCACATCCCTCCCTCACTCCCATATCCCCTCCCTCATATTCCTCCTTCACTCCCGCATCCCTCCCTCACTCCCGCATTCCTCCCTCACATCCCTCCCTCACACTCACAGCTCTCATTCTCCCAGTCCTCCCTGCCAAGCTCTAAGTTTCTCTAATTCTAAAACTTTCAGGGCTTTTTTAATCCCGTGCATTTGTTTTGCATCACTCAAAGCCAGATGAGAAACCATAGGGGATTTCCTCTGTGCAGTTAGAGCAAAGTTTGAATTTCGTTCAAGAGACTGCAAGAGGAGTGGGTGGGAGAGATTGAGAGGTGATGATGGGTGTATGTTACAGGGGACTGGAGGGTGGGAAATGTAGTTGGGAGTTGGATATGGGAGTAAGGTGATGGAGGGTTGTGTGTGTATGTGACAGAGAATGAGAAGTCTGGTGGGAGAGAGGCTGGGGGTGGTCAAAGTATAGAAAGACCCCTGTCCAACCATTCATTTTGCAACCACGGTGCAGAATTAATTGTGAAATGAAGCCAACCAGTAGCCAGGATTAAGTAACCTTGTTTAGTTTTTATTATGAAATCTCTTATCTTGTACCACAGGACTTTATTGACGGCCAATATCTAATTTGGCACAAATATACCGAGTAGATTATAGAATACAATAAGTTCTAACGCACAACACTCTGGATCAGAGGCAGCGACAGAAGATCAGCATGGTTGAAGGATATGTTAAATATTTTAGTGCAGGCGTTAATGACTGCTTAGAATTTTAACTAAGTCCAAAAGATGAACATGAGCTATTTAACTCTTGGAGTGCTGATAGTTCTAGAAAATTCTTCCCCACTTCGGAGGGTTATGTGGTGAGTTTCCAACTGAAGCACTGAGGGTCCAAAACCACAGCAGGTCTCATCTCAATGAGGTGGTTGATTAACCTCTGCCCTTTCATCTCAGCGGTCAGGGTTCAAAACCAGTCTGAACTGAGAAGCTTGAATTTGACCCTCAAACCTTGCAATCTCCAGTAAGCAGGTCTAAAGCCAACTTTCTACGAATCAACGAGGTCAGAGGATATGGGCATCACTGAAAAATCTCATCTGATGGCCACTGCTGATGACCTGTGGTATTCTGGAATGATGCCTGGGTGGCTCATTGTTGGTATAGAGCTGCCACCAATTCCTCTTTCTCTGCCACTATAAGGGGCTGTTCAGTCATCAGTGGTGGAGGATGGACTACAAATAAGCCTCAGCAGAAAAAAAGGACAATTTACTAATACAAGATTGACCATAAGACCATAAGATATAGGAGCAGAATTTAGAACAGAATCGTCATTTATTGTCACTTGTATTTTTTACAAACCAAATACAGTGAAAGGTGTTTCAGTCACCATACCACGGAATCAATATTAATGATATCAAGGGCTGTCACTCTCACCTCACCACTGGAATTCAGCTCTTTTGTCCACGTTTGAACCAAGACCGTAATGGAGTCAGAAGCTGAGCAGCCCTGGGAAACAACAACTGGGCATCACTGAGCAGGTTATTGCTGATAAGAAAATTAAGACAAAGTCCATCTTAGTTCAAATCCCAGCTCCTGGGTCTGGGAAAAGACAACACCGCTGCAAGATGGCCATGCCAGGCCGCTGGAATACAGGGCCGGAAGGTTCCACAGACCACTGCCCGCAAGGAACAATCGTGTCGCCAATTGATGATCCCAGGAAGGAAGACGTCACAAAAGCTGCCCAATGGAATCCTGGGCCATGCTGACAAAGATGCTGAAACAGACTTCCCAATTCAGCCCGTCGAGTCTGCTTCTTCATTCAATCATGGCTGATATGTTTCTCAACTCCATTCTCCTGCCTTCTCCTCGTAACCTTTGATCCTCTTAACAACGAAGAACTTATCTATCTGTTTTTTTAGATACACTCAATGACTTAGCCTCCACAGCCCTCTGTGGCAATGAGATCACAACCAAAAACAGCCCTCTGGCTGAAGAAATTCCTCCGAATATTAGATCTAAAGTGTCACCCCTTCATCCTGAGTCTGTGCCCTCAGGTCTTAGTCTCTCTTACTAGTGGAGACATCTTCTCCACATCCACTCTATCCAGGCCTCTCAGTATTCTGTAAGTTTCAATCAGAACACCCCCATATCCTTCTAAATTCCATTGAGTACAGACCTAGAGTTCTCAACTGCTCCTCATATGACATATGGAGTCTCATTCCTTCAAAAAGCAATTGCTATTGGAATTTTTTTAGAATGCTTTCTATGTCTTTTCTCTCCTAATCCCATCTGACCTACATGTGAATCCAGATTTGGATCTAGGTAGTTGACTCTTGACTACCCTCTGTGCAATTAGCAATGGGCTACAAAAGCTGGCCACTACCAGCAATGGCCACTCAATGAAATTTTAAAAATGTAGCAGCAACAGCAAGGACAGGTCATTACTGTAGTGCAGTTTGTGGGATCTTGCTATGTGCAAACTGGATGCAGTGTTCCTTTTTTTAATTATTATTCAATCATCAGTTTCACTGGCTTGGCCCAGCAGTTACTACTCATCCTTAATGGCCCAGAGGGCAGTTAAGATTCAACCACATTGCAGCGGTTCTGGAGTGATATGTAGGCCAGACCAGACGTGTGCTAAATATTAGCTCTAGGTTATGGTTTGTAAAGCAATTTGGAGAGGTAAATAGTTGCGAAAAATGTGTGAAAAAGTAAATCCTTCCTGCCTTTGTTTTCTTTAACTGCCCCCTTTGGACAACCGATTGGGAAAAGGAAAACTAAGATAACTAACTCAGGACCAATACAAAGCAAACTATATCTGCACTACCTCATCAATTGACTCAAGTGAAGGTAACCAATCCAGGAAGGTCAAGGGTGAACCAAATTTTCAGGGCCATTGCCCCTCTTCTCTGCTGATGTTGCCCTCAGGATGAGATAGAGCTCAATGAGAGCTGGTCACCTTTAGGAATCTCAGCACAAAGGCCATTATCTTGATGCACACCAAGACAGCTGAATACTCATGGGCATAATCCAATCCCCTGTCAACATTTGCAGTTGAAGCAGGGGGCAATCGATAATATTTCGGGCTGGGAGCCGTTGGGTTATTTCTCTCCTGTCCACTCCAGAAGTGGTGAGAGTAATTGGGAAGGGCTCACTATTTAGCCAGACAGTTCAGTGCAATTGAGGAGATTGGGACCTGGGGCATCAGAAGGAAAAGGCCCCTCAAAACACCTAAGGAATAAAAGACAGAACAAATTCTATTTGTGAAACAGGAATTGTATAAAATATTTTTATTTTGATGTTTATAATTGAGAAATAGGAAAGGAACTGAAGAAGATTAAACAAAGAATTTACCCTCAGCATTTACCCTGTCCAAGCCCCTCAAGAATCCTATATATTTCAATGAGATCACCTCTCATTCTAAACCCCAGTGAGTAGAATCCCGACCTGTTCAGTCTTTTCTCATAAGACAATCCCTTCATACCAGAGAACATCTTAGTGAACCCTGTCTGACCTGCCTGCAATAAAATGATATCTCTCCTTAAAAAAGGGGACCAAAACTGCTCACAGAATACCAAATGTGGTTCCATGAATGCCTTGTATTTTTGACAGCATTTTTCCATTGAGAATTCTTATCCCTCACTCATTGCTCATTGTCCCTTTCTAAATAGTCTCAGAATAAAGGGGCACCAATTTAAGACTGAGATGAAGAGGAATTTCTTCTCTCAGAGGGTTATGAGTCTTTGGAACTCTTTGCTACAGAGAGCTGTGGGGGCAAAGTCCTTGTTTATATATAAGACTGAGAGAGATAGATTCTTGATCAGTACAGGAGTCTAGAATTACAGGGATAGGGCAAGAAAGTGGACATGAGGAACAGCAGATCAGCCATGATTCTATTGAATGGCAGAGCAGGCTCGAGGGGCTGAATGGCCTTTTCTTGTTCCCTTTTCTTATGGCCTTATTGTCCTAAAAATTGAATGAGTTGAACAAACAGCAATCAAGATGAACAAATCATACCTCAGTGAAGGACAAGTCAAAACAAGAGCAAGCCTGGGCTACTGTCCCAGCGTTTATAAAATGGAGAACAGTCACAGAAGTTCCGACCAAATTCAGGAGTATTACAATCCAGAGTCGTTGATATAGGGGTAACAGGGTTAAGAACAGGAGAACTGGGAGTCGGAATGCGTTATACATCCCCTTCAGTCTGCTCCATATTTCAATAGTTGATAATTCAACTCAATGCCATATCAGCGTTCCCTCTAATTTATACTTTCTTCTGCACACAATACCAGGGTCTGTGCATGGGATTGACTCCTGGAACTGGCAATGTTGCGTACCGCCATGTGTACAATGCTGGAGCACCTGCATGTGTGTGCAGCCACACAGCTAAGGGTGAATTTTTCTACATTTCACTTGATTCAACTGGAATTTAAAAGGGTATTGATTAAATGTCAGCCTTAAATATAAAATGACTGAGCCCTCACCTCTGAGCTAAAGCATTCCAAAGATTCACCATCCTATAAGTGAAAAACAATTCTCCTCATCTCATCATAAGTGACCATCCCAAAGCTGAGAGTATGACCCTGAGGTCCTACCCCCTCCCTACCAGGGGGAAGCATCCTATCAGCAGCTGTCCTGTCTAAGACCCCTCAGAATCTAACACAGCTCAATGTGATCACTTTCCGTTCTTCAAAACTGTCCACGCTTTCTGTCTAATCTGTCCTTCTACTGAAGGGTGTTAGTTAAGAACATAGAACGCAGAGCAGTACAGCACAGTACAGGCCCTTCGGCCCATGATGTTGTGCCGACCTATTATCCTACTCCAAGATCAAACTATCCTACATAACCTACATTTTACTATCATCCATGTGCCAATTGGCTTGACTCAGTTGGCTGGACAGCTGGTTTGTAATACAGAGTGATGCCAACAATGTGGGCACAATTCAGACAACCAGCTGAGGTGCCCAAGAATGTCCTGACTTCTCAACTTTTCGCTGTGCCTGGGGCATGGTGCCTCTCAGGTTATAGTCACCACCAGTCACCTCTCCCCAACAAGAGAATATGATATGGAGATACTGAGGTGGACAAAGTCACACAAATCCAGGTTATAGTCCAACGGGTTTGTTCAAAACTGCAAGCTTCTAGAGCACTGCTCCTTCATCAGGTGAAGTGACTTTACCTGATGCAGGAACAGTGCTCCAAAAGCTTGTGTTTTCAAATAAACCTGTTGGACTATAACCTGGTGTCATGCAACTTTTAACGTTTAACAAGAGAACAGTCCAGTTGCCCTCTGGGACTGTGGCAATTTTATCTCACAGGGTGTGATCTCACTAAAGCAGTTGGTGAATTACAATTGTTTTGAAACATAGCTGACTCTTGCTCTCCAATCGTCATGCTATAACAGTAGAATTTGCTTTCCAAATTGCATGTTTAACTTAATACGGAATCTTGCATATATAAAACACATTTGGATAATGGACTCCAACATTCCTCTATGCCAAATGTAACATGGTGCCGACAATAGTGTTAGGTTTAGTTTTAATGCTTGGTTGAGTATGGCGGAGGGAAGTTGTGGTTTTGAAGAAAACCGTGTGGTTGTTTATTTTCATTACAGCTAATTGTCTCATAGGTTTCAGCATCTTATCCCCTTTTACATTGACTGGGCTGTGATTAAGTGTAAGTCGTTAGATAATCAGGATCCTTGATGCGCTTGACATGTTTTGCTAGAAAGGTACTTCATCAAGGAATGATAATCAAATTGTGCGTTGCCTTGAGCCACTTGCAGATAATATCACAAACAGCATGGGTCTGCAACTCAACTGGATCGGGATTATCGTACGTAACAGGATCTCTTAAGAGGCAAATATTTCTCTTGTTGTACAAGCCAGCACAGAGCAGAGCAATCTAGTTCATTGCGTTTATACTCGCTGCCTACGAGGTCTTCAATTCACCCCTCAGCTCTTTCTGCACATTCCTGCAATGTCTTTTTTAATTCCGTCTTCAAATGTTTCTCTTCTGAAAGTTATTAATTCTGCTTCCACTGCTACCCTTTCATTCCTATCTACAATTCAGATTAGTTTTGCTTTATCCAAGCATGGAATAACTTGCTATGTAAAACCTTGCCTTCACATAATCTCTGGTTCTTTTACCAATTGCTTAATTCAATCATATTTTTCCCACCCACCCCTAATTGTCCGGGAACCCAGTGTTTTGCTCAGCCCTTCTACAGAGTAGCTAAGATACAACCACATTGCTGTGAGTTTGAAGTCACATGTCGGGCAGACAGGGTAAGGATGGCAGATTTCCTTCCCTAAAGTGAACCAGACAGGACAATTGATGATAGTTTCATGGTTTCCATCACTGATACTGCATTATAATTGGCTGAATTTTAAATTCCACCAGCTTCCATGATGAGATTAGAGGCTGTCTCTGCACAGCATTGGTTTAGAAATTCTGTAACATTACCACTACACCACCATCTCCCTCACTGAACCAGGCAGAGAAGTATCGAGGCAAATGGCCAATGACCTGGCCAAAGAGGCAAGTTTTGAGGGACATCTAAAAGCACAAGAGAGACAGAGAGGCGAAGAAGTTTAGGAAAGAAATTTCAAAGCTTTAGGAGCTCAGCAGCTCAAGATGCTGAAAGTGGAGAGACAAGAATCAAAGACTCATTAGTTCAGAATCGGAGGAATGCAGAGATCTTGGAGGGTCTTGGAGGTTTCAAGGTGAGAGGGGAAGAGTATAATGCGTGAGGGATGTGTAAGGCCATGTCAGGCTTTGAAAATAAGGATTAGAATTTTAAAATGGAGCATTATCGGACAACGTGGATCAGTGCATATTGTTGACCGGTGAATGGGAATGAATGAGTCATAGAGGACATAGTGAGAAATTCGCTCAAAAGAGAAAAGTAAATTACTGAGACTAACCCATGGGCTAAGTTAAGAGCACAGTGCATCCCAGTGGTTTGAAACAGCCCTAAAAGATAGAGCAGTTTAAACCCATTACACCCTGAAATGTCACACCATTCTTCAAAGGGACAAACATATTGGAGACAACGTTTGCATTTCAGAAGTAATTTGTTGTAAAGTGCTTCGAGTTGTTTTGAGGAGATGATAGGTACTACATAATGTTAATCTTTGTTTCTTATTTGTGGAAATGACAATCACAGCTGGGACACATTTCTGATGCAGTGTCACAAACTGTGGTCAAATTTATTCTAAGAAACACTTGATAATTTCTCAAATCAAGTGGATGGTTTCCAATTTGTACATTGTGCGCTGTCTATCTCGGCTTACAGATATGATTTTACTGCGCAAACTTTGGGTATTACATGTCAAGTGCGTAAAAGAAGTATTCCATGTGAGATTCAGCAAATTCTCTGCAAAAAAAAATCTCACAACTGATAAACTGCTGAGTTCAACCAAGTTCACTGTGGACCAGAGTAGATTTTGCAACAATCTATTCTGATACCCTGCCATGACTGGTATGCTCCTCCATCAACAACCCTTCCATCAAATTATCGTTGCATTAATACATTGGTAAAATATTTCTTTGCCTGATTTTCTTTCCTCTCCCCATTTGCAGAGGCTGGCTCATTCTAGAATACCTGCTCCTTGGCTTAACAGAGGTATGCAAAAGCATGGAATTAATGCAGAGCCTTTATAAATAATTAGCTGGAGTGTTCTGATCAATTCTGCTCACTGTGCCTTAGGAAGGATACAAATATACAAACATATGAATTCATATGCATTGGAGCAGAAGTAGGCCATTTTGCCCCTCAAGCTGACTCTGTTATTCCATAATATCATGGCTGGCCTGTTTGTATTTCAAATTCCACATCTCCATCTGTTTCTGATAGCCCTCAATTCCCCGGTCTAACAAGGATCCCTCCACCACTGGCTTAAAAATAGTCAGCGACCCTGCTTCCCCTAGCTTCTGAATTGATGTCTTTGCTTGGACAAGGAAAAAGTTTCCAAGACCTTCAAAGTGAAATTATGGAATGAGCTGCCAGAGGAAGTGGTAACGGCAGGTACAATTACATCATTTAATAGACATTTGGACAGGTACATAGATTGGAAAGGTTTAGAGGGAGATGGGCCATATGCAGTTAAATGGGAATAGTTAAATTTAGGAAACCTGGTTGGCATGGACGAGTTGGGCCCACCCATTCTGCGCCCTTGTCATCCTCAGGGCTTCCTCCAAGTGTTGATGAACATGGAGAAGTACTGATTCATCAGCTTAGGGAGGATGGTACATGGTAATTGGCAGAAGGTTTCCTTGCCCTGAAGCCATGAGACTTCATGAGGGCAAATCCCTCCTGATTATATACCATTGTGTTGCCACCTCTGCTGAGTCTGTCCTACCAGTGGGACAATCAACAATAGTGTGCGTGTTCACTGGTGATGGGACATTGTCTGTAAGGTATAATTCTGTGAGTATGACTATGTCAGGCTGTTGCTTGACTAGTCTGTGAGACATCTCTCCCAATTTTGGCACTAGCCCCCAGATGTTAGTGAGGAGGACTTTTCAGGGTGAACAGCGCTGTTGTCATTTCCTGTGCCTCGGTCAATGGTCCTCCTGGTTTGTTGTGGCTTTGTGGTGATTGCTACAGCTGAGTTATTTGCTGCACCATTTCAGAGGGCTGTTGAGAGTCAGCAACATTGCTGTGAGTCTGGAATCACACATAGGCCAGCCCAGGTGAGGATGGTAGTTTCCTTCCCTGAAGGGCAATGCAACACCAGATGGGTTTTTCCCTTGACATTGGTAGATTCTTAACTGCGCCATCCTCCCAGGTGGGACTCAACCCCAGGTCCCCCGCGACGTTAGCTGAGTTTCTAGGGTTAATAGTCTCTCCTGAAGATTAGGGGATATGCGTTGGACAATTCACCTGCAGCCCTTCCTTGTTTCCCAGGATTGAAAACAAACGCTTGGCTGCAGTTACATTCACGTTCAGGTATCAAATTCAGAGAAAGGAAAACAGAAATGCCACCCTGTCATTTCTTGTCATAATAAGATTTCTTAGAAGGAAGAGCTATTTTTATCCCTGACAGGAGGATAGTGATTGATGACACTCCCAGAGATGTGTACTGATAGTGGATTGGTAAACTACACATAATTTACAGCATAGAGACAGGCCATTTGGCCCACCTTCTATCCTTCTATTTCCTGCATTGATTTATCTCGATTCCCTTTGAAGTCACCCATGCTATTGACTCCAATTATGTTGGAAATCACAGCCATATAACAAGTTCCATATTTATCTGTAGGGATTAAAGATGGGTTCCCTAATATCTATTCCCTGAATTCCTTATTGGATTTTTTTCATGACTGTTATGGTTACAATCCTTGAGTTTGGTGTCGTGGCAAGTGAAGCTATCTTCTTTACATCTGTACTATTAAACCCTCTCCCAGGGCCATTTAGCTCAATGGGTCCGTGTCAATTTTTTATATCCCTCATTAGTTTCCTACCATCCATCTCCTAAGTTTTGGGGGAGGGGCAGAACCATGCGCAGAGTTTGGGTCACCCAAGCAGCCTTTCTCCCACCCCCGATGCTAATGAGTATTAAAGCCCCAGGTAACAAGGGGCATGGAGAGGGTCCCATCCCAAACATCCACCTGAATGCCAAGCTCCAGAGCAGGCTTGCAACAAGAAGCAAGGCACAGCTGGGACAGGGTCACTGCTGTAGGTTGACCCACAATGCCATTGGAATTCCCTCCCTAATGGCATTGTGGGTCAACCTACAGCAGGTGGGCTACAGCGGTTCAACCACCACCTGCTCACCACCATCTTCTCAAGGGCAACTAGGGACGGGCAAGAAATACTGGCCCAGGCAGTGATGCCCACATTCCACAAATGAATAGAAACAAAATTATCCCAGAGGCACCTCAATCCTAAGTGGGGGTCTAAGTTGAAATGCAAGGGTTATGATCCTTGACTGGGTCCAAACTTCAAGCCGAGACAATGGGAGTTGAAGGTGAGGGGATTTAGGTGGAGCTGGAGATCCTTGTTCCTCCCGGCCCACAAGCAGTGCTGGAAAGGCATAGCCCTCCGCTTCATGTCACTCCCTATCAGCTGTTGGCAAAACGAAATCACCGAGGGAAAACAACAAAACGTTTTCTTCCATCAGACGCTGCCAGCCAATTAAAATGTCTAAACTGCCAACTTACCTCCCAAGGGAGTTTTAAAACCTCAATGCTCCATCCCACCTCCATCAAACTCAATGTGTGTGGGTTGGAGCAAGTCAGCAGAGCATCTGAGAGTTTTAAAAATGTTTACATCTAACCTGACTGCAACAATTTAAGGTGCGAAAAAAGCACTTGATTTTTGTCCTCTCATTATTCACTGATCTGCCATTTTAAATTTTTTTAATGAGTGCACTTGTCATAACCTTGACCCTAAACCCTAAACACATCTATGTACCCCTCCTTTAAAAATCACCTCTTTCAGCAGTTTTTAATAAGCTGAGTTATAATTCCTGATGTGGGACAGTGTCAAAGTGTTTTCATGAGATTCCTATGAAAAACCTGAAGATATCATTTTATTCCTTCTTTGGATATGGGTGTCACAATATCACCAACAATCTGTCCTGGTCCATTCATGCCTATGCTACAGTCAAGAAAGCACACCAACATCTCTACTTCCTCAGGAGGCTGAGGAAATTCAGCATGTACCCAGTAACTCTTACCAATTTTTAAAGATGCACCACAGAAAGCATCCTATCTGGCTGCATCACAGCTTAGTATAGCAACTGCTCTGCCCAAGTGTGCAAGAAATTACAGAGAGTTGTGTACGCAGCCCAGTCCATCACACAAGCCAGCATTCCATCTATTGACTCCACCTATACTTCCCACCGCCTCGGGAAAACAGCCAACATCATCACAGACCCCTCCCATCCCAGTTATACTCTCTTCCGCCCTCTTCCATAAAGATACAGAAGATGTAAATGTTTGAAAACGTGTGCCAACAGATTCAAGAACAGCTTCTTCCGCGCTGTTATCAGACTTTTGAACGGACCTCTGCACTTTCTCTGTAGCTGTAACACCATATTCTGCATTCTGTTCTATTACCCTGATGTATTTATGTATGATTTGTCTGGTTCACATGCAAAACAATGCTTTTCATGGTATATTGGTACACGTGGCAATAATAAATCAAATCAAATTGCTGGCTAGGCCAGTATTTATTTTCCATCCTTAATTGCAGTGGGTCTGGAGTCACATGTTGGCCAGACCAGGTCAGGACGGCAGATTTCCTTCCCTAAAGGACATTAGTGAATTGGGTGAGTTTTTATGACAATTAACAATAGTGTGCATGTCTACTGCCCCCTAAAGGTATCAAGACAAGGGGATAAAACAATTAAGAAGGAATATGGTATACATGCCTTTATTAGCCACGAAATAGAGTTTCAGAACATGGAGATTTTGCTGGAACTGTATAAAATGTTGGTCAGGTCACAGTTAGACTATTGTGTGCAGTTCTGGAATCCACATTATAAGAGGAATGCAAGAGCACTGGAGAGGGTGCAAAGGCGATTTTCCAGGATGTTGCCTGGGCTGGAGAGTTTCAATTATGAAGCGAGATTGAACAGACTGGGGTTGTTTTCCTTGGAGCAGAGGAGACTGAGAGAGGATGTGATTGAAGTGTAAAAAATTGTGAGGGACATAGATAGGGTAGACAGGAAAAAACTTTTCCTCTTGATGGAGGGATCGATGACCAGGGGACCTAGATATATGGTAATGGGTAGAAGGTCTAGACGGGATGTGAGAAAAATCTTTTCACCCAGAGGGTGGTGGGAAACTGGAACTCACTGCCTGAAAGGGTGGTAGAGGCAGAAACCCTCAGTATATTGAAGAAGTATTTAGATGTGTGCTTGTGACATCAAGGCACACATGGTTATTAGCCAAGTGCTGGAAAATGGGATTAGAATAGTTAGGTGCTTGTTTTTGACAGACTCGATAGGCCAAAGGGTCTTTTTCTATGCTGTAGATTTCTATGGCTCCATGACAACTGTTACATGGTCACCATTAGACTGGCTTTATATTCCAAATTCTCTTCTGGGCATTACTCCTATGACATCGGAAAGAAAGTACTTGCATTTAAGTTGCTCTTTTCAAGACCACAGACTTCACTGAAGTCATTTGTAGGTTAATTAAAAATAGACCCACTTCTATAATAAGCCACAGCGGCCAGTTGGAGACACTGGAGACTGCAAAGGCTACAGGCCCTGACAACATTCCTGCAACTGTACTGAAGACTTGTGCTCCAGATCTTGCTGCCCCCCTAGCCAAGCTGTGCCAGTACAGTTACAACACTGGTATCTAACCCGACAATGTGGAAAATTGTCCAGGTGTGTACTGTACACAAAAAGCAGGACAAATCCAACCCAGCCAATTTCTGCCCCATCAGTTTAATCTCAATTGTCATTAAAGTGATGGAAGGTGTCATCAACAGTGCTATCAAGCAGCACCTGCTCAGAAATAACTTGCTCAGTGACGCCCAGTTTGGGTTCCACCAGGGCCACTCAGCTCCTGACCTCATTACAGCCTTGGTTCAAACATAAATAAAAGAGCTGAATTCCAGAGGTGAGGTGAGAGTGACAGCCCTTGATATCAAGGCTGCATTCGACCAGGTGTGGCATCGAGGAGCCCTAGAAAAACTGGAATTAAGAGTATCAGGGGCAAACTCTCCAGTGGTTAAAATCATACCTGATGCATAGGAAGATGGTGGTGGTTATTGGAGGTCAGTCATCTCAGCTCCAGGACATCTCTGCAGGAGTTCCACAAGATAGTGTCCTAGGCCCAACCACCTTCAATAACCTTTCTTCTCGTAAAGTCAGAAGTGGGGATATTCACCGATATTGTACAATGTTCAGCACCATGTACAACACCTCAGATGCTGAAGTAGTCCATGTTTAAATCCAACAAGACCTGGACAATATTCAGGATTGGGTTGACAAGTAGCAAGTAACATTCACACCACACAAATGCCAGGCAATGACCATATGCAATAAGAGACAATCTAATCACTGGCCCCTTGTCATTCAATGATATTGCCATTACTCAATTCCCTGTTATCAATATCTTGGGCTCTATCATTGGCCAGAAACTCATCCGACTCACCATATAAATATATTGGCTACAAGAGCAAGTCAGAGGTTAGGAATACTGCAGTGAGTAACTCATCTCCTGACTCCCCAGAGTTTGTCCATCATCTACAAAGCACAGGTCAGGAGTGTAATGGTCTAGCCCCCACTTGTGTGGATGGCAAGATCTTTAGACAGCACCTTCCAAACTCATGGTTACTTCTAACTAGAAGGATACAGGCAACAGATACATGGGAACACCACCACCCACAGGTTCCCCTCCAAGCCACTCAACGTCATGCCTCAGAAATATATCACCATTCCTTCAGTGTCGCTCAGTCAGAATACTGGAATTCTCTCCCTAGGGGCAGTATTGGTCAAGCTACAGCGCATGAAGGCAGTTCAAGAAGGCAGCTCACCATCATCTTTTCAAGGGCAACTAGGGATGGGAATAAATGTTGGCCCAGCCAGCAACGCCCATGTCCCACGAGTGAATAAAAAAAATCACAAAAACATGTTATCTGGCCGATTTCACATTGCTGCTTGTGGAAGCTTGCTGCGCACACACATTTGTTGTCACATTTGCTGCATCCCTGCAGCGTCACATTCCAAATGTACTCTATTGGCGGTAAAGCAGATTGGGAATTTCAGAGGTGAGGAATGGCACTACGTAAATGCAAGCCTTTCTTTCACTGAAACCATTTTCCCCCCAGCATCCACTGGCAAATTCTCCGCAATTATTTTAATTGTGAACTGTGCATCTTGGACCTTGTCAGTGAATGGATCTCGCCGATAATTAGTTCCACAAGGAAGCAGAAATAGACCATAGCCACAAGACCATAAGATGTAGGATCAACCTACCATTCAACCCATCGAGTCTATTCCTCCAATCAATGAGATCATGGCTGGTCCGATAATCCTGAACACCACTTTCCTGCCTTTTCCCCATGATCTTTGATTCTCTTACTGATGAAAAATCCATCTATCTAATCTTTGAATATACCTAACAACCCAGCCTTGACCTCCTTGTGCAGTAAAGAATTCCACAAATTCACTGTCCTCTGAGAGAAGGAATTCTTCCTCATCTCTTCCTTAAATGGGTGACCCTTTACTCTGGGAGCATGCCCTAGACTCTCCAACAAAGGGAAACAACCTTTCTATAATTACCCTGTCAATTTCCCAGTAATCTTACATGTCCCAATAAGGTCACCTCACATTCTTATAAACTACAATGAATATAAAGTCAACCTACAAACCTCTCCTTGAAAAACAGTCCCTCCATGTCTGGTACCAGCCTCGCAAACCTTCCCTGGTCTGCCTCCAATAACAGTGTATCTTTCCTTAGAGAAAGGACCCAAACTCTTCACACTATCTCAGCTGCCATCTGACTAATGTCTTGTATAGTTTTAGCAAAACCTCCTTACTTTTATGTAGACATTCCATGCCATTGGAAACATAATCAGGTTCAATGGAATCTTGCAGGAAAGAGAGATGCATTATCAAAAAGTTTATGTAGCGCTTCGATCAGGACAAAACACAAGAAAACCACATTTTCAAACAATCTCAACAATGTAAACAATATCAGAAATTGCTGGAAAAAACTCAGCAGGTCTGGCAGCAAATGTGGAGAGAAACGGAATTAATGTTTTGGGTTCTTCAGGACAACAACTTATGCTGCAGAAGCAATGGGTGCTGAATGGTTGATAAGTCAGCTTTGATGAGGCAAGATGTTGCCATGAACAAAACAACTGGAGAACTATAAGCTCTGCATTCCCCAGGTAGTTCCATAAGGCACAAGGTTTGAGCATATTACTCTTGTTTGCAGAGAGTGGGGTTAGTGGGATTAATTGAGCCCAATTACTAAAGGTCAGGATTGGGATACCTTGGGCGTTTTCAAAATCCTTCCTGCAACACTTATGTCTCATAAACAATTGTGTGCTCTTGCATTCCCTGGTGTGTGTATTAATTTTAATTGATGCAGGCCTTTGTTGCCAGAACGCCACCTAGTCTTCTGCAACCCACCTCCCCATCCCCAAAGCCCATCTTAAAGGTCCTGGTTCAAAATGGTAGCTGTGATGTAGAGGTGCCAGTGTTGGCCTGGGGTGGACAAGATCAAAAGTCACATGACACCAGGTTGTAGTCTAACAGGAAACTGCCATCCTTACCTGGTCTGGCCTACATGTGACTTCAGACCCACAGCAATGTGGTTGACTCTTAACTGCCCTCTGGGTGATGAGGGATGGGCAATAAATGCTGCCTAGCCAGCGACACCCTCATCCCGTGAATGAATAAAGAAAAAAAAACAGTTTAGTTTGGGAAATGTGGTCGGAGTCGATGAGTTAGACCCCCAAAGACTCCTTTTCCATGCTTTCTAAGTCAATGTCAGTGATATATGGGGAGTCGGAGGGGAGGGGGTATGGTGTAAGATGGGGCAGGTAAGTTGGTACATTGGCAGAGCAGTAGATGGCAAGGTGGTAGGTTGGGTCAGGTAAGTAAGCGAGTAAGGAGAGGGTTGATGCGAAGACGGGTCGAGGTTCTCTGGCTGGGTGAGGAGGAGGAGCTCGGTTGGGGCGAGTTTTGATGGTTCCAGGACAAGGGGTTGGGGAGCTGGGATGGTCAGGCAGTTTGGTGGCGGGCTGTTGTTCTAGATGTCAGGGTGCGGTCAGACTGTCAGGGTGTGCTCAGGAGGGCTGGCCAGGCAGTTACAGGGAGGGGGGATATTGGGAAGGCATGGGAGGGGTTATTCAGTCTAAGTGATGGGAGGAACCATGTTGCTTATGTAAAATTTCTTGGGTAAGAACCGTGGAAATGTCCAGTTTCTGTAAATGAACTGTCACACCAAGTC
The DNA here is from genome assembly GCF_021869965.1 of Rhincodon typus. Lineage (NCBI taxonomy): Eukaryota > Metazoa > Chordata > Chondrichthyes > Orectolobiformes > Rhincodontidae > Rhincodon > Rhincodon typus. Next base: position 34,504,767 of record NC_063360.1, on the reverse strand, counting down.
CTGATGATTACCCATCCTAGATAACTCCCCTGACAGTCAGTCCTTCGTGACCTTTGTAGACCATACCTCTTGTCTCCTCTGATGTTGAAAACTAGGCAATTCTCACCATTGTTGACGTGCACTTTATTGATTCTGAGAGCGAAGAAGGAAAACATGTCTCTTTTAGGCATGTCCCTCAGCCTCCTGCATCTGTTTCTGACTGATCTTAGAATGAGGAACAATGGGTTTTGCCATTTAAAATCCCAGAGTGAGCTACAACTGGGTTATCTTCTCCCACAGCCTGGAATATTCAGTTTAAACTTCTCAACCCTTCCAACACCCCCAAAACACTAGGTCATTGAATCCTAAAGACAAAGGTACATCTCACAGGTGGAATGATAGCTTTGCTTGAAACTCATCCTCTTGCAATCCACGTCCTTACCTCGAGATGTTTTCCAGACACTCTGAGCCACAAACCACCTGTCTTCAGTCAGTGATTCATCTTGAAGCCAGTGATGGTCATAGTTTGGAGAAGAACAGACAAAGGAGCAGCTTTGTGAGCAACTTCAGGTTATGGAAAGGTAATTTTCAAGCAAGACAAGACTAAAGGCCATATGGAAAAGATAGTCAATAATGAAACCAATTTAGGAGGAAATACTTTAGCCAGAGGGTGGTGACAATGTGGAGCTCACTGTTATGTCAAAGATAATCATCTAACGTTCAATCGCTCGTCCGAGATTGATTAACTCAGTGAGTTTAGTTTACTTAAAACAGTAAAACACATTTAAATTCTGACAGACAATCTAGCAAATCCATGGATTGTGCAGCTTATACAATCACAGCAGACTTTTGTTGTTTTCAGCTCAGCTGACTCACGGTCAGGCAGAGTCACAGCATTGTATGTACACAGCACATGGGCTCCTTAAAAGTGAACTCTGTTAAAGGCAAGGTGCAGATACAAAGCACCTTCCTTTCCAAAGGAAAGTTTTATCATTTACAATGACAAGAGAACCTGAAATGTGTTGGTGGTTTGCCCAGATCATTTGATGGTGACCTTGTCTGGAACTACCACTGACTTCCACAGTTGTCAGGGCTATTGTCTGTCCTTTCTGTTTGCATTGTAAAGTTTTTCTTTCGTGGCCCGTGGTTGGTGTTTCAGAATTGGCTTCTTCTGACGCACTGTAGACAAGCTTCATTCCAGATAAGCCACTGACCAATCTTGTTCTTCAAACTGTTTCTAATCATCCAAATATTCTTTGCAATTACTGATGTATTCACTCAGAGTTTCCATTCGGAAACTGCTGATTCACAATGTGGTTTCTTCAAATTCTATTAACATTTTATCCTTTTGTTCATCTTGTACACATCACTTCCCTCATAACCTTCTGTAAGGAATGTCCAGCCTTTTCAATTTTCCTTACCTCAGACGCTGTAGAGACTGGGACATTAAGTGTATTCAAGGCTGGGAGACTTTTAATCACTGTGGGAATCGAGGGTTATGGGGAAAAGGAGTGAAGGATTATCAGATCAGCCACAATCTCATTGAATGACAGAGCAGACTCGATGGGCTAAATAGCCTACTTCTTAAAATTGAGAGGATAGTGAAGAAGGCGTCTGGTACACTTGCCTTTATTGGTCAGTGCATTGAGTATAAGAGCTGGGAGGTCATGTTGCGGCTGTACAGAACATTGGTTAGGGCCACTTTTGGAATATTGTGTGCAATTCTGGTCTCCCTGCTATAGGAAGGATGTTGTGAAACTTGAAAGGGTTCAGAAAAGATTAACAAGGATGTTGCCAGGGTTGGAGGAGTTGAGCTACAGGGAGAGGCTGAATAGGCTGGGGCTATTTTCCCTGGAATGTCAGAGTATAGAGGTTTATAAAATCATGAGGGGCGTGGATAGGGTGAATAGACAAGGTCTTTTGCCTGGGGTGGTAGTGTCCAAAACCAGAAGGCATAGGTTTAAGGTGAGAGGAAAGATTTAAAAGGGACCTAAGGGGCAACATTTTTACGCAAAGGGTGGTGTGTGTATAGAATGAGCTGCCAAAGGAAGTGGTGGAGGCTGGAACAATTACATTTAAAAGGCATCTGAATGGATATATGAATAGGAAGGGTTTAGAGGGATATGGGCCAAATGCTGGCAAATGGGACTAGATTAATGGAGAATATCTGCTCGGCGTGGACAAGTTGGATCGAAGGTCCTGTCTCAGTGCTGCACATCTGTATGACTTTGACCCTGTTATGAGAGGCATGGATGTGGTGGATAGTCGGAGTCTTTTCCCCAGGGTGGAAATGTTAAATACTAGGGAGCATGGGTGTAAAGTGAGGGGGAGGCGGGGGAGGCGCTAGGTTAAGGAAGATGCATGAAGAAAGTATTTACACAGAGTTTGGTAGGTTCCTGGAATACGCTGCCAGGGCATGTGATGCAAGCAGATATAATAGCAACATTTAAGAGGCCTTTAGACAGATACCTGAACAGAGAGGAAAAAGAGGGATACATACCATGCGCAGGTGGGTGAGATTAGTTTAGAATTGCATCAGAGTGGGCCGAAGCGTCCGTTCCCATGTTGCATAGTTCTGTCTCCTATGTTCTGCTCCTATGCCACATGCTCATATGGACTTTCTTTGAAGCCTGTACCTTTCCCATTTGGTACTTCCGTGATTCCTTAGGTTCCCCTATGTCCTGCTTAAGTTTTTTTACACCAGGCCCTCAGTGCTGACTGAAATAACTCCACGAAGGCTGGTATCCCATCATCAAGTCACCCCTTATTTACATGCGGAGTGTCCTTGACGCTGACCCAGCTCCCTCAGAGCCAGCTCTCAAAGTGAATGGAACCTCTAACACCCCTGTTGATATCTGTCAGCCAAGGCTCCCTCATTGGACCGATTAACAGCCCCGATTGGGGAACTCATATTCTATGAGGTCCACCTGACTGACCTCATTACAATCACTACACAGGCATTTGTATGTGTAAGGATTGCTTTGCAAGAAATGTACAGTTCCTTGTAGTGCGCACCGTGTACCTGCCACTGGTTTTCTCATTTTCTCCGGCATTGCTTTGAACTCAGTGGTAGAGGATCAAACAGCAGCGAGTCATAACAAGAAGAGGGACTTAATGCTAACTGTTAAATACAAGTTAATAAGAGGAACATTTGTTGCTGAGATGATGCGGTTTGCGGACCTTCACTTCACAAGAGCCTAAGGGCTCTGCCCTGTTCCTACCCAAGCCAGTATGACATCATTAAATTACATGGAGCTTAATGCAAAATCCAACATTAACCCTTTATAAACCATTACCTTGAATTGAGGGACAGTTATCAATGATGACTGTCCCTGACTTCCACGGGTTGTATCATAGAGGTCAGAAAGGATATCCCAAAGTTCCTCACAGCCAATGAGATAGTTTGGAAGTGTCACAGAAGAACACAGAAGTACCTTTTAACATAAGGTGCAAGTTGGCTGTCAGCAAGGTTGATAAGAGTGGTGTGGCGTGATACTTGACCACACGCAGAGTAGGAGACGGTGTATATAGCAAGGAGCAGAAAGTGTATCAAGCTGCAGGATAATCTGGAGCACTCGATGCTGGACAAAGATTAGACCTAGCCAGAAATGTATTAGCATTTTTAGGAGTAATTTCACACTGCCTGGTGTCAGTTTCTCCAAAGCTATCTTCTGGTGACCTCCAGTGGCAGAACTGAGTATCCACATGCAACAGAAGTGCAATTTTTAAAGAACAAATATTTGGACAATAAGAAAGTATTGATCTTTAGCAACTCAAAAAGGCTATTAGCTGATAGCTTATCCTTTGCTTCATCTAATGGCTCACACCAAATTCCTTAATCACCACCTTCTCCAGAAACAAAACTGATACTTTCTATCTGTGTACACCATCCACCTCAAAAGTGTGTTGGCATTTGACCCAGAAATAGACTTGTCTCAATTCAAAAATATTCCAAGAGTAGTAAGGGGCATTGGAATGCCACATCTTCCAAGTTCCCTTCCAAGCCACCAGCATTCCACCTTGGAAATGTATCTGTGCTTCCTTATTGTTGCTGTTTAAGTGGCCTCCGGAGAGGGATCCAAACTGTAGGAGTCCATCGACCACATGGACCACAGCAATTCCAGAAGGTACCCCACTACCTTCCGGAAACCTAGGAACATGAGTAGACCATTCAGCCCATTGAGCCAGCCCTACCATTCAATACTATCATGGCTGATCAAATACTTCAATGCCTTTACTCACCCTTAACCTTGTACACCACTGGTAATCAGAAATCTATCAATCTCAACCTTAAATACACTAAGATAACTAGAGATGGTCAATTAATGTTAGCCTTCATAGTAATGCAGACAACCTGAGGATGTTACTAACAAAATCGTTAAAGGAGATTCCCTGGACATAAATGATAGTAAGAAGTGTAGATGCTGGAATCAGAGATAACACAGTGTGGAGCTGGAGGAACACAGCAGGCCAGGCAGCATCAGAGGAGCAGGAAAGTTGACGTTTCCGGTTGGAACCCTTCTTTAGAAAACTGTTAGGAAAATTGAAGCACGTTGAAAAGAAAATGATGTATTGGCATGGATTAAGAATTGTCTAACAGATCGATACAGAGAATAGGAATAAATGGATCATTCTCATGTTGGCAGACTGTGACAAGTGTCTATGGTGAGGATCAGTACTTGGGCTCCAGCTGTTCACAACTTATATCAATAATATGAACATGGAGACCAAATAGAGTCATCATAGAATCTCTACAGTGTGGAAGCAGGCCATTCAGTCCATCAAGTCAACACTGACTCTCTGAAGGTATCCCATCCAGTCCCACCTGCCTTGATGGGCTGAATGGCCTGTTCCTATGGCTAATTCATCTAGCCTACACATCCCAGGACACTATGAACAATTTAGCATGGCCAATCCACCTAACTTGCTGATCTTTGGACTGTGGAGGAAACCAGAGCACCCGGAAGAAATCCATACAGGCACAGGGAGAATGCGCAAACTCCACACAGACAGTGACCCGAGGCTGGAATCAAACCCAGGTCCCTGGTGTTTTGATGCAGCAGTGTTAACCACCAAGCCATTGTGCTGCCGCATAGTCATAGAGTCGAACAGCGCGGAAACAGGCCTTTCGGTCCAACCAGTCCATGCTGACCATAATCCCAAACTATAATAGTCCCACCTACCTGCACTTGCCCCATATCCCTCCAAACGTTTTTTATTCATGTACTTGTCTTATTGTTTTTTAAACATTATAACTGTACCCGCATCCACCACTTCCTTTAGCAGTTTATTCCACAATGACTCACACTGTGTTTAAAAATAAATACCTCTCATGTCTTTTTTAAATCATTCGCCTCTCACCTTACAAATATGTCCCCAGGTCTTGAAATTCTGTCCCCCCCCCTCAGAAAAGAGACCCAGGCCATTCATTTTATCTGTGCCCCTCATGGGTTTGTAAACTTCACTAAAGTCACCCCTCAACCTCCTACTCTCCGGTGAAATAAGTCCCAGTCCATCCAGCCTCTCCTTATAACAGCTGTAACATATTCAAATTTGTAATGTAATATGACACAAAGCTAAGCAGGTATGTGTGTTGTGAGGATGTTGTAAAATGGCTGCAGGTAATTTAAGACAGACTTAGCGAATGGGTGGGAATATGGTGTGGAAAAATGTGAGGTTATTCACTTTAGTAGGAGAAACAGATGGGCTGAGTATTTCATAAATAGTGAGTGGGTGGAAACTGGAGATGTGTGAAGGGACCTGAGTGTCCTTAGCAATAAGTCACAGAAGGTTAACACAACAGGTGCAGCAAGCTATTAGGAAGACTCATAGAATGTTGATTTTAATCACAGGGTAATTTGAATACAACAGTAATGACATCTTTCTTCAAGCATGTAGAAGCTTGTTGGGCCACACATAGAGCACTGAGTTCAGTCTTGGTTGCCTTAAATATCTCAGGAAAGAAATTGTTGCCATACACAAGTGTAACAAAGGTTCATCAGGCTTGATCCTGGGATGACGGCACTGTCCTACGAAGAGAGATTGGGCAAATTGTTATCGCCAGAGGTTTGAAGAATGTGAGGTGATCTCATTGAAACTTAGAAAATACTTAAAAGAAGTCAGAAGGTTGCTGCAGGTCAGAGATTTCCTCTAACTGGGGAGCCTAGAACACACTTTAAATATAAGGAAGGCATCACCAGAGTCCGAGATGAGGAGAAATGTTTTCCTCAGAAAGCTGTGATTCTTTGGAATTCCCAATTCCAGGGGGCTGTGGAATCTCAGTTTTTGACTCGCTTCACTGAAAGTCCCCAATTTTCTACACTGATCTTTTTCAATGCCTTCAACTGTGTTTTTTTTTTAAAATAAATCTCAATTGACAACGAAATTGCACAGCATTGGAGAGTTTGAGCTACAGGGAGAGGATGAACAGGCTGGGGCTATTTTCTCTGGAGCGTCAGAGGCTGCGGGGTGACCTTATAGAGGTTTATAAAGTCTTCAGGGCATGGATAGGGTGAATAGCCAAGGTCTTTTCCCCAGGGTAGGGGAGTCCAAAACTAGAGGGCATAGGTTTAAGGTGAGAGAGGAAAAATTTAAAAGGGACATGAGGGCAACTTTTTCACATAGTATGGAATGAGCTGCCAGAAAAGTTATGGAGGGGGTACAATTACAACATTGAAAAGGCATCTGAATGAATATATGAACAGGAAGGGTTTAAGAGAGATATGGGTCAAAAGCTGGCAAATGGAGCTAGATTAATTTAGGATATCTGATCGGCATGGATATGTTGGACCAAAGGCTCTGTTTCCATGCTGTACAGCTCTATGGCTCAATGACTGTATGACTCCTTCAATGATGAATTCTTTCATACATTCCTGTAAACCTGTCTTCAAGTTACCATTTGATCTTGACAACAGCACACAGCAGATTAACCTTTTATTCACAAACACGTAGCCAGTTCACACAAGTTCGGGACGCCACATGAAAGCTGAAGCATTTTGACCAGTTCTGGAGGTTTGAGAAAGTGCAAACACAAAACAATGCTTTCATGTACTCCTACAAACCACTTTCTGAATTTTGAAATGAAATGGGCCAAATGTTTTAGTGGCGCTTGTTACATGTTGAGAACCCGAACTAAACTGTTGCCAGATATAAATGGTGGAATATCCCTTTGAAATAAATAATAGCTGTTTTGAGACACTAAAAGCAACACTGGCCAACTAAATGGCATGCAGGAAACCTAGCCAACTGAACAGAGTGCCAGACAGATATGCATTCATCTTGATTGACAAAATTGAAAAATGTTGATGGGACAATGAAGTAAAGTTTAAGGTGGAACAATAGATCAGAGTTTCAGTGAAACTGCTTTGAAACAGACCAATTCCGAGGTTTGCTCAATCAAGATGGAAATTATGACATCCAATATTGTTTGTAATATCTTTCCTGGAACAAAAGCTCAACTTACATGGAGTACCTGAATTATGTTGAATAGATTGTTACATCGCACTGGTATTACTACTTGTTTGTAAGCGCCATGACTTGTGGACAATCTGGAGGACTGTATTTAAAGAGGACATTGAAATCAGAGACTGGATATTCAACACCAAGAAGCAAGAATCTTGGGAGCAAAAACAGCCTCAACTTCAGCTCTCCATGCTGTAGTTGAGGCATTGCATCTTTCCCAAATTGTGCTTCCGAAGCAGATTTTAAACCAGTGTGAGAACACAGTCATTTAAGAACTGTAAGGTTACTTTGGAAATTAGAGGGAAAGATAGGTTTTATAGAATTGCATGCATGTATATTATGTTTCAACGATAATAAACCGCATCTCATTATTAGTGTAGTATGAGTCCGACTAAGTAAATCACACACAAAAATGATGCTTACAGGAATGAAAGTCAATGCGTTGGGTACTCAACATTTTGTTAAATAAACACTCAATGCTCTGTATTTGGAGGAAGGCAAATAGTGGCAATTACTCTCCAGGGGCCAGTGTTTTATGTCCCACTAACAGGAGGAGACTAAAAGAAACAATGACAACAAATGTGCAGGTTGGTCCTCGCTATTCCTGTCACCAGGGGTGGGTTTGGGGAGGGGCAGTGCTGGGGATGTTGAGCAGGACACAGACTGGGCAGCTGCTTTGTGGAACTCTTCCACACTATTCATAAAAATGACAGCCACTTAAACATCCCACCATGTCCCCTGGCCAACACCTCTGTCTTGGGCCTGCAGCAGTACTCCAGCGAAGTTCAGCACCAGCTGGAGGAACAGCACCTCATTTTTCATTCAGGTACCTCACAGCCTTCAGGACTCAACATTGAGTTTAACAATTTCAGAATGTGCACACCTTCCTCCGTGTTCGCTATCCTCCTCCCAAAACCCCAGTTCTTGTTTGGTGTGGGTTACTCCCAGCATGGCCAAACCATTCTCAAGCATTCCCCCTTCCTGTTATCATGCATTCAGCGTTTACCTCTGTCCTTGCTTATCATCAGCAATCCCTTTCTCTGCTTTCCCATTTTTTCCGTCTCACTCACTGGGCTTCACCTCCATCCATTCAAGTTATTCCTTGTCCCCAACACCATCAGTCCTAAGCCACAACATCAGGATCAATACCACCATTAACCATTACATTCCACATTCTATTCTATTATCCTGTCGTACTTATGTATTGTATGATTTACTTAGTTTTTCCTGAAACGTATAGATTGTATGCACCTCAACCACTCCCGTTTGTGTGAATTCAACATTCCAAACCATCCCTGAGTGAAGAGCTTTCACCTATATTCCACTTTGATCAATTAACGACTCTTTTATTCTCTAACCTCTCCTTCCAAAGAAGTTTCATCGCCTTAACAGTCATTGTTCTGGTTAATAGCTATGAGATGAAGCAGAAATGACATCACCAATTGAAATGTTCTAGACAATAGGCATTTAAACGTTTTTGAAACAAGTTACTATGAATATTGTTACCTGACACTCTTAAAAACTGGAATTTCTCCCTCATTGGGACTTGTCATTTTAGAAACGAGAAGTCATTCAGAGTTCACTCTGGCCCTGTGGCGAAGTTTAATTTTTTCAATGAGTGAAAAATATCTTCCCTAGCCCGGAACTCCTCCACCCCAGGGAAAAGACCTTTGTTGTTCACCTTATCTATACCCATCATGATTTTATAAATCATCCCTCAATCTCCTACACTCCAGTGAAAAAGTCCCAGCCTATCCAGCCTCTCCTTATACCTCAAATCCTCCAGTCCTGGCAACATCCTGGTAAATCTTTGTGAACCCTCTCTAATTTAATGACATCCTTCCTATAGCAAGGTGACCAGAACTGTACACAGCACTCCAAAAGTGGTATCACCAGTGTCCTGTACAACGTCAACAATGATATCCCAACTCCTGTACTCTAAGGTCTGAGCAATGAAGGCAAATGAGCTAAACACTGTCTACTTGTGACGCAACTTTCAATGAACCTTGTACCTGAATCCCTAGGTCTCCCTGTTCAACAACACCACCCATGGGCCTACCATTGACTGTATAAGGTCTGCCCTTGTTTGTTTTATTAATACCTTGCATTTATTCAAATTAACCTGCATCTGCCACTCCTCAGAAGGGTAGAGCACAGGCTGCTGGAGAAAGTTAAACAGCAACACAACAGGAAGAGCATGGATGTATTGGATCACACATTATTCAGCCAAGTTGGTGCAGTTAAGAGATTTATGTCAGTTCCCAGCCCAACGGTGAGCTCAGGCTCCATGTGGACATGAAACAATTAAATAATAGATTACAGAAGGGAATCAGTTCTGTGTCCTCAGTATACAACAGCTTGGTGAAACCATCAAGCTTAACACTAACGTTAGTTTTGGTAGATAAGCCTCAGATGGATGCTTATTAACTTCTCAAGTGACTGCTCTTATTGCCTTCCTCTTTGATATAATGAATTAGCTTTATTGTATATCATCCAGTCAGGAGATATGTCAAATATTCTGGAAGAGAAGGGAGTTAATTATCATATAGATGCTGTACCTATCCATGGCACCCCAACACACAGTTTGTGAAATTCTTAAAGTGTTACAGGAAGAAGGTCCCACCTTAAATGAAAAATGTGAATTGGTAAAAACTATGATTAAATTCTCAGGACATAAAATACAACAAAAATTCAAAACGATAGACTCTCATAAAACAAAAAGCCACCAATGACGTCACGAAGCCATACTACGTTGATGAAGTTGAGAGGTTCCTTGGATCTGGTCAGTCAGGTTTGAGAAATTCATTCTGAACTTAGCTACAATGACTGAGTCATTGAGAGAATTTGTGGGAAAAGGCCAGCACTGGTTTGGGGTTTCTAAGCAAACCAAAACATTGTAAAAAATAATGGAAAGGCTCATTTCTTCAGATGTTCTCATACATTATAATCCATCCATTAATTGGACATCCCTGAGCGCTCAGCAGCTGTAACAAACTCTGAAATATTTAATGTCAAAAAATATTGAGTCTATTTGGTCTAATGAGAGTGGCATTGAATTGCCTCAGGGTCAACCTGAGACAAACCAGATGCAGAGCTGTCCTTTTCAAAAAGTCATGTACACAACAATTGTAATAAATTGTCTGATTGAACTGATAGCAGTTTAAACTAAGCACATACCCAGTGACTATTGTACTAACAGGGCAATTAGAAATTGTTTGTCTCTAAAAGATGCTATCCAGAGGATCTTTATGATGGAAAATAGCTTTAAGATACAATGTCACTTCAAGTGATACCACATTCTGAAAAAGGAATGCTAGGCTCTGGGTCTGATTATCTCATTGAGCGAAGTGCCATGACCAAACAGTTGATCAACTAGATATTAAAAAATTAAACATTCAGCCTTAGCCATCACCTAATATGGATTGATAATGAGGGATATTGCCAATTAGTGAATGTATAGCCATCCTCAACACTGCTTCTTAATTAAACAACACCAACAAGTTCATTGTAAACTTCCCACCATAATTTAAATGGTATTAAAATGGTGGACTAAGATTAGTGTGGATATTGCAGCTGCTCCTGAGTTTCAGACTTTTGTATATGATACTTACTTTTTTACATGAGACGTTTTATTTTGAATCACTTTGGAACTCTTGTAGACCAAATAATTACAAAGAAAAAGGCAAAGAAGTAGACATTTATTTATTTTTAAACAGAGCTTATATCAGAGGGGCCTCCACTTGTTTGTCAAGAATCGATCTGTAGAGAGGTTTTTTTTTCTCTTTCTCTGTTTTAGACTTTTATATTTCTAAGAATATACATCTAAAATAAAACAAAAAATGCGAAGAAGGAAAGTTTTTGACAATTGCAATAAAGTGAGTTCTTCTCCAACAGCATTTTTGTCAAAGGAGTTTGTGTTTGCTGAGTTTCAATCTGCAGAGTGATTCTTTTATTTTTTGACAAAAAAAGCATAAAAGAAATATATGTGCGGAAGGAGAGAATTTTTACACGTGAAGCTTGTGGAGAAGCTGACACATGCATGGTTCTGGAGAGAGTTGTTTTTATCTGGAGATTGAAAGCTGAATGTTGGATCATTTGAGTCAGAAATCACATGACGCCAGGTTGTAGTGTAACAGGTTTATTTGAAATCTCAAACTTTCGGAGCACCACTCCTTCGTCAGGTGAAGATCCGAAAGCTTGTGAATTCAAATAAACCTGTTGGACCATAACACGGTGCCGTGTGACTTCTGACCTTGTCCACCCCAGTCCAACACCGGCACCTCCACATCAGGATTATTTGAGGAGGAGTCTTGTTTTTAGTTGTTCAGCTGAGTGTTTGACTTCATTTTAATATTTATATGTTTACTGTATTTTTTTCTTTTTTTTTGTATGCTTAATATTAAACCTGTGGATAAGGAAAGGTAGAGATAACAAGGTGTAGAGCTGGATGAACACAGCAGGCCAAGCAGCATCAGAGGAGCAGGAAAGCTGACGTTTCAGGTCTACACCGTAGTTTACTTTTATATATAAGATGCAATTGAGAGCTTCTTTTTAGGCTTAATGCCACTGAGGGCATACAAGAGACACTGAGTGTGGTAACTAGGAGATTTAGAGAGGTGATTACATAGCAGGATCAGTCAGATAGATGGGTAACTATCAGGAAAAGTAGGAAAGTAGTTCAGAAGACTCCTGCGGCTATTCCTCTCTCAAACAGATATTCCGTTTCGGGTACTGTTGAAAGAGATAGTCTGTCAGAGGAAAGTAGAAATAGCAGTCAGATCTTGGGCACTGAGAATGAATCTTATGTTAAGCGGGGTTTGTCAAGATTTAAAAGAATAACTGTTATAGTGGACTGTCCTGCCAGGGGCACAGCGAGGCAATTCTGCAGCCGTGAGTGTGAATCGAGGATAGCATATTGCTTGCCTGGTGCCAGGATTAAGGACATGTCAAACATTTGAAGCGTGTTGTCAAAGGGAAGAGTGAGAAGCTAGAAGCTGTTGTACACATTGGTAGGAACAACATAATTAGGGAAATGGTTAAGGCTTTGCACAGTGGATATAAGAGGTTAGGTAGGTTAAAAAACAGAACATCGAAAGTAGTAATCTCTGCTTTACTCCTAATGTCAAGTTCCAATGAGGGACGGAATAAAAGGATAAGGGAGATAAAGCAATGGCTGAAGAGGTGGTGCAACGTGCAGGGAATCAGTTTCTTGGATCATTGGGATCTCTTATGGGACAGAAAAGACCCGTTCAAAAGGGATGGGTTTCACCTGAACTGGAAAGGGTCCAATATCCTGGTGGGGTGATTAGCTAGTTCTATCTTGGGAGCCTGTAAACTATTAGAGAGGGAGAGTGGAGGCTTCCTAAGTAACAGTGAAAATAGAAAGACAGGTGAGGATGGTTCTGAATCAGAAAAGAGCAAGTTAAATAGGGAAGACAGGCAAAAGCAAGTCTGGGAATGAAGTAACTCTGAAGAATTAAACTGCATTTATTTCAATGCAAGGGGCCTTACAGGTAAGGCTGATGAACTCAGGTATGTATGGGAACATGGGACTGGGCTGTCATAGATATTATACAAACTTGACTGAGGGATGGACAGGACTAGAAGCTCAGTGTTCTGGGTTTTAGATGCTATAGGAAGCATTAAAAGAGAGACAAGGGAGGACGAGGAATGGTGTTTTTGATTAAGGAAATTATTACTACTGTAATTAGGGAAGGTATTTCTGAGGAATCATTTAGTGAAAATATATGGGTTGAAACTAGAAATAAGAAGGGGATGATCACCCTGATGGGATTATACTATAGGCCTCTCAATAGTCAGAGGAAAATTGAGAATCAAATACGTAGAGAGACCTCAGATATATCTAAGTACAATAGGGTTGTAATAGTAGGGGATTTTAATTTGCCAAATATTGGCTGGGACTGCCATAGCATTAAAGATTTGGATGATGAAAAAAACTTGTTAAATGTGTTCCGGAAAATTTTCTTTATCAAAATGTAAATGTTCCTACTAGAGAAGGAGCAAAACTTGACCTTCTCTTGAGAAATAAGGCAGGGCAAGTGACTGAAGGGTTAGTGGGGAAACATTTTGGGACTAGTGATCATAATACTATTAGTTTTTAAATATTTATGGAAAATAATAAGTCTTCCATTAAAGTTAAAGTTCTTAATTGGAGTAAGGCAAGTTTTAATGGTATGAGACAAGAACTTTCAAAAGTTGATTGGAGTAGACTGTTCGCAGGTAAAGGAATGACTGACAAGTGGGAAGCATTTAAAAGCGTGATAACGAGAATTTGGGATATTATGTTCCTGTTAGATTGAAAGGTAAGGGTGGTAAGGTTAGGGAACAATGAATGAATAAAGATTTTGAGGTTCTAGTCAAAAATAAAAAGAACATATATTAGACATAGACAACCGGATTTAGTTGAATCTCTTCAAGTGTATAAAGAGTGTAGGGGCATTCTTAAGAGGGAAATCAGGAAGGCAAAGAGGGGATATGAGATAGCTTTGGCAGATAAGATTAAAGATAATCTGAAAAGATTCTACAAATACATTAAGAGCAGGAGAGCAACTAGAGAGAGAATAAGACTCCTTAAAGATCATTTACGTTCAAGCTCAGGAAATGAGAGAGATATTAAATGAATATTTCACACAGTTTTCACTGTTGAGAAAGAAACGGAGGCTGGAGAATTCAGGGAAAGAAATGTTGATGTTTTGAAAACAGTTCACAGAAGAGGACATACTGGAGGTCTTAGAAAACATAAAGGTGGATAAATCTCCAGGACCTGTTCATGTGTATCCCAGGACATTGTGGGAAGTTAGGGAGGAAATTGCAGGCTCTTACCAGAAACATTTGTATCATCTATAAACACGGGTGAGGTACCAGAAGGTAGTTAATGTTGTGCCATTGTTTACGAAATGCTGTTAGGAGAACCTTAGAAACTATAGATCTGAGAGTCTGACATTGACTGTGGGTAAATTGTTAGAGGTGATTCTGAAAGATAGGATTTACACGCATTTGGAGAGACAAGGATTGATTAGGGATAGTCAGCATGGTTTTGTCTGAGGAAAACCCATGTCTCTCAAACTTGATTGGGTGTGTTAATGAAGTAACCAAAAGGATTGAAGTGGGCAGAGCCATAGATATTTTTACTTGGATTTTAGTCAAGTTTTTGACAATGATAGACTAATTAATCAAGTTAGATCACATGGGATTCAGGGTGAGCTTGCCAATTGCATACTAAACTGGCTTGACAGTAGGAGACAGAGAGTGGTGGAGGAGGGTTGTTTTTTCAGACTGGAGGCCTGTGACCAGTGGTGTTCCACGTTGATCAGTATGGAGTCCACTTTTGTTTGTCATTTATATAAATGATTTGGATGCTAATATAGGAGGCATGATGGTTAGTAAGTTTGCAGATGACACTAAAATTGGTGGTATAGCTTTTCTTTATCTTTCAGTTTTGTGGGAAAGGTTGCATTTAATAGCCATCCCTTACTGCCCTGATGGGGCTCTTGCTGAGTCGCTACAGAAAGTATTTAAGAAGGGCACAGGCCGAGGGAGTATCTTGGATTCCCTCCTGGGAATGTGTTGGTCTGGCAGAGCAATAGTTGTGTTGTCTAGATTAATCTGATAGCCCCAGGTGCAAGTGTCTGTCAGGGCTCCTAGCTCACAAACCCTTAGCAAACCCACCCTCCCCTCAGTTCCTTTCACTGAGAGATAACAACAACCACAGATTCAAACCTCAGCATCTTCGAATGGGATCAATACTGAGAGGGCACATCAGTCGGAGACCGCATGAATCAGCAATTGCTGTTCTTGCATCAACCCATAACGGCCAATGACCACTTGACACAGAGCAGTGCATGGGGACAAGAGACAAAACATGAGCTGTAATCAAGTCAGGAGAGCAAATGTCAAATGATTTATCGCCGTAATCTGATGCTGCAGATGAGGCAGTGATCTGTGTTTGTGTTTCCTCAAACAAACCTGTTGCAATATCTTCCTCGGCTCTGCAGCATGTACCAGGCAGAAGTGGACTGAATTTTCCATTCCCTGGGTGGATTTTGTGAATGTTGAGAATGGTATAGTGAACAGTCAAGAAGGTTACCTAAGATTACAAAGAAATCACATTGGGTCAACAGGCTGAGAAGTGGCAGATGGGGTTTAATTTGGAAAAATAAGAGGCATTGCATTCTCGTAAAACAAACAACGCCCAGGAATAACACAATTAATGGTAGGGCCCTGGGTAGCATTGTCAAACAGAGAGACCTAGGTGTTCAGGTGCATAATTCATGAAGTTTGTGTTTCAGGTAGACAGGCTGGTTAAGAAGGTGTTTAGCACGCATGCCTTCATTGCTCAGACCCTTGAGTATAGGAGTTGGGACGTCATATTAAGGTCGTACAGGACATTGGAGAGGCCGCTTCTGGAGTACTGTGTAAAGTCTGGTCTCCTGTTTTAGGAAGGATATTATAAAACTGGAGAGGTTTCAGAAAAGATTTACCAGGATGTTGCTGCAAATGGAGTGTTTGCGATATAAAAGTAGACTGGATAGGCTGGGACTTTTTTTCACCGGAGTGTAGGAGGTTGAGGGGTGACCTTAATGAGGTTTATAAGATCATGACAGGTATCAAAAAGGTGAATGACAGGGATCTTTTCCCTAGGGTGGGGGAGTTCAAAACCAGGGGGCATATTTTAAAGGCGAGAGGAGAAAGTTTTAAAAAGGACATGAGGGGCAACCTTTTTACACAACATGCTTCATGTCTGAAATGAGCTGCCAGAGGAAGTGGTGGATGCAGGTACAGTTACAACATTTACAAGATATTTGGATAAGTACATGAATAGGAAAGATTTGGAGGGATATGGGCCAAATGCAGGTAGGTGGGACTAGTTTAGTTTGGGAACATGGGCAACATGGGCTGAAGGGTCTGTTTCCATGCTCCCTATCTCTACAATCAGACTCATGAGGGGCATTCAGTGATCTTGGTCATCTCCACCTCAGATTCCAAAGCCTAACGATTCTTACAACTCTGGTCACCCTTCTATAGGAAAGATGTTGTTAAACTTGAAAGGGCTCTGAAAAGATTTACAAGAATGTTGCCAGGGTTGGAGGGTTTGAGCTATAGGGAGACCCCGAATAGGCTGGGGCATTTTTCCCCTTGAATGTCGAAGGCTGACGGGGTGGCCTTATAGAGGTTTATAAAATCATGAGGGTCACGGACAAGTGAACAGCCAAGGTGCTTTTCAGAATCTGAAACTAGAGGGCATAGATTTAAGGTGAGAGGGGAAAGATTGAAAAGGGACCTGAAGGGTAACTTTTGCACACAGAGGGTGGTGCATGTATGGAATGAGCTGCCAGAGGAAGTGGAGGCTGGTACAATTACAACATTTAAAACATCTGAATAGGAAGGATTTAGAGGATATGGGCAGAACATTGGCAAATGGGACTAGGTCAGATGGGGATGTCTGGTCAGGACCAAAGGGTCTGTTTCCGTGCTGTATGACTATGGCTGTATAAGATTGTGATCAGCCTCAGAGCTCAAATTCTCTTTCATGCCAGCTCCCCATAGCGCTCATCTCCCTAATATTTCAAAAATCTATCTATCTTCTCTTTAAATTCTTTCAGTGTTCCAGCTACAACCCTCTGGGGTAGAGAATTTCTGACATTTGCTGCACTCTGGGAGATGAAATTCCTTTGCAACTCTGGGTTTAAATGAATGTCCCCTTTCTTCTGTAACTATGTCCCTGAGTTCAAGACTCCCCCACTGATGGAAACATCTTCTTAATATCTACCCTGTCAAGCCCCCACAGAATTGTGTATGTTTCAATAAACTCACCCCACCTTCTTCTAAGCTCTGATGAATTAAAGTCTAATCTGTCTAGCTATCCTGGAGCTGTCAACCTCTTCAGGGATCAACCTAGTGAATCTCTTTTAACTGCCTCCAATGTCACTGAATGACTTTTTTTAAAATATAGGGACCAAAAATGTTCACTGTACTCCAAATGCAGCCTCACCAACACCCTATACAACTCTTGCCTGTTTTTCCAGCCACAAATACAAAACTACACTTCCATTTGCCTTCTGGATTAATTGCTACACCTACATGCTAACATTTTTTGGTTCATGCGCAAGAACACAGAGATCCCAATTCGAGAATGGGATGGGCTTTACCGACACTGTTTTTTAGAGAAGAAAATCTGCCACCCTTACCTGGTCCAGCCTGCATGGCACTCCAGACATGCAGCAATTTGGCCGACTCTTAACTGTGCTCTGGATAATTACAGATGGGCAACAAATGCTGGCCTCGCCAGCAACACCCACATCCTGTGAATGAATAAAAGTCTGGAACTGATCATTGAGCCGATCTTGCAGACAGCCATCGACACAATGGGCTGAATGGCCTGCTTCAGGATGGTAGAACCATTTCAATGTTCCTCTGTGCTACCCAAGCCATTCATTTTGTGTGACTAAATTAAATCCTCCTCCTTTATTATTGCTCAACAGGCTGGGATTTGTAAGTATTCTGGGATCAGACATGAGACTTTGTCCATTTTACCATGAAACCACGAACATTACAACCTTCGGCACTGATGTGTAATAGTCAGTTTTATGTCTTAAAAAAAAAAATCACAGGACACAAAAGATAACAACATGATGCAAATTGGAGGATTGTGTTCAAATTTTAGTAGAAAGACAGTTTGTATTTATTCAAGGCTTTTTACATATTTTGGGGACTTTAGAACCAAAGCATTTTTGAACATGTAGTTACTGTCTGATCTAAGTGATGCAACAATTGCTTTCACATTCCTGTTTGCACTGACATCACGACAAGAGGGTGCCTTCTCCCTCTGTCTAGTCTGGTGGCGATCATTCACAGTCTGCTTGCTCTTAATAAATCCAAGCTTTCTTCTTAAAATAATAAAATAAGGAAATAGCTTTTTGATATTTCTACCAAACTCACAAATAGTATAAACAAACAACACCAAAGTTGCATTTTTCTTCTTGCTGCATTTAAACAAATCAGTATCAGTCTAATTTGCATCATGGAGATGCAAAACTTATCAAAATAAGATCTGTGAAATTAACCCACCCCCTTGATCAAAAGGAAACCAGGAAGAGGAAGACAATTCAGTTTGAGCTAATGATTGGATGGAGACCATGGTATCAAGTTAGAATTAAAGGCATGAGGAATGGCATTGAGCACATCCATTCCACTCACTGACCCCAGCTCACCAAACACACTGCAGCATCTAAATGGCTCATGAACAACTTGGAACTTTTTCACCCTGACCCAAAGACAACTTCAGAAATTGCTTCTAGATGGGATGACCCAATGAACTCTCAATCTTCAGCATTCACTGTTGGAATATTATTAATCACTCCGAGCTTTGGGTGAGGTAAAGATACGGGATTGTGGGGAGGGCAACAGAGGTTAAAATGATTGGAAATATTCCCTAGGCACAAAAAGCTTCGCTCAAAAACACACCCTCGTGTTTCACTGTGTGTCGCTCAGTGTCCATCAGTATGAGTATGTGTATCAACACAACAGGGCTTCCGAGGATGGGAGATTGGATAAATCTTGACCATTTTGCAGTAAGCTTCACTGGGACACCAGACAAGGCGTGCATTGGACTGAGCTACAATGCTCCATGTCGTTGACACCCTTGACACTCAGCAGCTGGAGGGCAGGCTGTAGTTTCAGAGGGAGAATGGCCTGGATAACTGCCAAGCAAGATATTCCCCATTTGGTTGGGGGTGGGGGGAGGGGAGATGTTGCTGAATGGTGATATGGTAGATGCTGAAGTCTATTTGTAAGGATTTCCTTCAATAAGTATGCACGAGTCCCAGTGTGCCACCCACAATACCAAGGTTTGGTGATTCATGAATCGTGGTGCCCTATGTCTGTTGCAACACCACCTTCTGGAGGTGATCGGGCACAACGCAGGCTGCTGTTGTGCACTGCCTCCCACATCAACAGCAGCTCATACGGCCGGAAGCGGTGCACCAATAGGAGCTCCCGGTAGTAGCACGGGTTAAACGTGTCATCCTGGGGAGACGGTACCCACACACCAGCCGTTCGGAAACCCATGTGCGATTTGGGGGCCAGGCCCGCTCTCTCCAGGCACATGCCGAAGAACACGTCATCGATGGGGAAGACTTCGATCCCGCGGGCCACAGTGTAAATGACGCTGGCCGTGTACCGTGACATGAGGATGCCCCCGCCGCCTGCGTAAGGTGGGTAGGACTGGGAGGTGGTCACCAACTCAGGGATGTAGTATTTGCTCCACTTCTCCCGGATGGGGCCCACACCAGCGATGAGGTGCCCCACGTAGAGATGCAGGCCTCCCTTCTGACCGGCCTCCACGCCCTGCAGGTACTCCACCATGTTGTCGCTGTTGGCGAAGACATCATCATCTCCGTTGAAGATGAACTGGGCCTTGGGACAATAGATGTCCAGCCACTGAAGCAGTTTGTACTGCTTGAGGGTCAGGTTGAAGAAGGTGTCCAGGAAATCCCACTGCAGGATGTCCCGATGTTGCCGGTTCTCCAGCTCCAGCACCCGGTTCAGTTTCTTCTGCTCATGCTGGTTCGGAGACATGGCGGTGATGAAGACCCGCTTGATTTGGACACCCTGGAATTTCCGCTCCTTCCCCCACGTCCTCCTCACCATGTCGCGCCGGTCGTGATTGAAGGGGTCAGATTTGATCACCAGCAGCAAGAAGACATTGTGAGAATTCTCTGGCCTTCCACACTTGTCTGGCACGTTCTGCAGGAGATTGAAATCTCTGCAGTGCTTGTACCTCAGGAAGTCCTTCACATTCTGCGGCTGACCCGCAAACGTTGGCAAACTTGAAACACTCATATTTTCTCTGCACGTGGGAGCAGGCTTTGGCTTTGGCTTTGGCTTCTCTGTTTGGACAGCATCAAGGCTGTGCGAGCCCAACGGTTGGATGGCTTCCTGGGGCACAATATCAATTGGTTCTGGCGGGCTGTTGTGACCGAAAATGTACATTAAGCCCAGTGTTCCTATGCACACCAGGCCAAATTTTTCAAGTAATCTGTAACGTTTTCGCATTCTGCACCTGTCAACAGAAGGAAACAAAAGAAAAAAAAGGGCAAATTAAAGAAGAGAAGGTAAAGCAAGGACTTAACATTTAAATGGCACCTTAGACCATAAGACGTAGAAACAAAATGAGGCTATTCCCAATGGGACAGGTTCCACCTGAATGATGCTGGGACCACAGTCCTGGCAAATCGCGTGACCAGGGCTGCAATTGGGCTTTAAACTAAATATTGGTGGGATATTGGATTCAGTTTCATGGAAAATTATGGAAGAAGTTTAACATGGGAAGGGTTCAGCAGATAGTTATTAAAGTTATTAAAGCAACAGGGCAAAGAATATGGAAATGGTTAGGGATCCAACTTCAGGCACAGCAAATAAGGGGACAACTATGAGAAGGGGGTCAGTCAACACAGGACTGGGAGTGTTAATGCACACTGTGTACAAAACAAGGTAAATGAACTTGTAGCACAGATTGAAATTGGCGGATACAATGTTGTGGGTATCTCAGAGACGTGGCTGCAAGGGGATCAAGGCTGGGAACTAAATATCCAAAGATACTGTTCTATACAAATACGTGACACATGAGCCCAGCACCTGAATTTCAGTTCATGAACATTAGGGAGAAGATTTTATGAAATTGATTTTTCAGAGAGGGAGACAGGTGACCAGTTTCACTCAGTGGTTAGCACTGCTGCCTCACAGCACCGGGGACCCGGGTTCGATTCCACCCTCGGGCGACTGTCTGTGTGGAGTTTGCACATTCTCCCCACGTGTCTGCGTGGGTTTCCTCCGGGTGCTCCAGTTTCCTCCCACAGTCTAAAGATGTGCAGGTTAGGTGGATTGGCCATGCTAAATTGCCCATAGTGTTCAGGGATGTGTAGATTAGGTGGGTTATAGGGGGAAGGGCATGGTCAGTTGCTCGGAGGGTCAATGTGGACTTGTTGGGCCAAAGGGCCTGTTTCCACACCGTAGGGATTCTATGGATGTGCACTGTATCGCAAGAACAGGCAGAGGGGGTGCGTTGCCTTGTTAGTAGGAAGTTAAATTAAGTCGATTGCAAGAAGTGATACAGAGGCGGAAGGTGTAGAATCTGTGTGGGTAGAGAGTTGAGAAACCACAAAGGAAACAAAAGACTGATGGGAGCTGTGTAATGACTTCCTAGCAGTAGTCAGGGTGTGGGGAAGAAAATAAATCAGGAGATAGAAAAGGGAGGTAAGAAAGGCACTAATACAATAATCATGGGGAGCTTCAATATGCAGGTGGACTGGGAAAATAAGGTTGGCAGCAAATCTTAAGAAAAGGAATTTGTGGAATGTCTGAGATTGTTTTTGGAGCAGCTTGTGGTAGAGCCCCCTAGTGAATAGGCAGTTCTGGATTTGTTGATGTGTAACGAGGCAGACTTAGTTAGGAAGCTTAAAGGTGAAGGAACCCATAAGGCCAGTGACCACAATATGATAATTTGAGAGGGAGAAGCTCGAATCAGATGTAATGGTATGAGAATTGTTAACGTAACAGGGTTAAAAGTGGATCAAAATCCTGGAATTCCTTCCCTAATGGCATTGTGGATTAACCCACAGCAGGTGATTCACAAAAGGATCTAGGGATGGGCAATAAATGCTGGCCCAACCAGCAACATCCTCATCCCATGAATACAAAAATAAAGGTTGCAGAAGGACTTGTATAGGCTAAAAACAGTGGGCAAAGAAGTGGCAGATGGAATACAATATGGGAAAGTGTGAGGTTACACACTTTGGTAGGAAGAATAGAGGCTTAGACTATTTTCCACATGAAGAAAGGCTTTGGAAATCTCAAGCACAAAGGGACTTGAGAGTCCTAGTTCAGGATTCTCTTAAGATTGACATGTAGCTGTAGTGGCAGTCTGGAAGGCAAATGAATGTTATCCATAAGCCAGCCATATAAATGAATTTGAAGTAAATAATGTCAAACATAGGGTAATGCAATACTGCCATGAGTGAAGTAGTTATGATATTTTAGATTCTGAGTAGCTCATCTTTCTGTAAATGGATACAGGGAGCCCAAAATTAACTGGCAAGCAAAATTCTTGACATCTAATGGCATAACCATCACTGAAACCCCCACTAACAACATCCTGGGATTTATCATTGACCAGAAACTTGACTGGATTAGCCATTAAATTACTATGGCTGCAAGAGCAGGTCAGAGGCATCGCATCCTGCAGCAAGTAACTCACCTCCCAACTCCTCAAAGCATTAATTTCAAGAGGGCTAGGATACTACAGCAGGGACGTACTGCTGAGGGTGCACTAGGCTCTGGCCAGACCGCATTTAGAATATTGACAGCAGTTTCGGATCCCGAATCTAAGGAAGGATCTGCTGGCATCGGAGCACGTCCAGAGGAGCTTTACAAGAATGATGCCAGGGATGAAGGACATGTATGTTTCAATAAGGCTACCTCCCTTTCTTCTAGATTTCAAAGAAAGCAGGTCAAATTTCCTCAACCTGTCTTCAACAGTCAATTCTTCCTTACCTGGTATTAGCCTAATGAACCTTCTCCATGCTAATATATCTTTCCTTAGAAAGGGGTCCCAAAACTGTTAAAAAAGTAACACCTCCCAGTAAATGAAAGGAGCCTTTTGGGATGGCCTGAGGATGAAACTCCTTAGCCAGTCCCACTCCCACCATACTCTCAAAGCCCATCCCTATTTATAAACCAGAGTCTCACCCACACAATGGAAATTGGAATATCCAATTTAACATTATTTAAATGTTATAAAAAAATTAAATGGGAGTCCAAAATAAAAGAGCCAATGAACGCAAAATACTGTGGATTCTGTAAATCTAAAACAAACAGAACGTTGGAGAAACTCAGCAAGTCCAGTAGCATCCATGGAGACAGAAACTGAATTAATATTTCAAGTCCAGTGTGACTTCTTCAGATTGAAAGATAAATGGGACTGAGAGACAGACACAGAGAGAGAGAGAGAGACAGAAAGAGAGAGACAGAGAGAGAGAGACAGAGAGAGAGAGAAGCAGCTCTTAACTCTGTTTTTCTCTCAGATGCTATATAAAATTATTCTTATGGGCAAATTATTATTTGGTCATCTGTTTTAGTGGCTGATTTTTTTGATGTGATGTCAGTTCTTTTCCTGATAATAAAATCTCTTATGTTAAAGGTGTCATATCAATAAAAATTGTTGTGATTTAACACAGCAATTAGTTTACACAGCAAACAAGTCCAGACTCTGATGCTCTGGGTGTTCTGACATCTGCCCAGGAGCACCATCTCCTGCCAAGCCATTGACTTGGAAACATAATCGCCGTTCCTTCACTGCCATTGGGTCAAAATCCTGGACTTCCCTCCCTAACAGCACCGCAGGTGTCTCTAGACCTCGAAAGGACTGCAGTGGTTCAAGAAGACATCTCATTGCCACCTTCTTCAGGCCTATTAGGGAAGGGCAAGAAGGCTGCTCACAATCTGTGAATTAATTTAAGGGAGCAATGCAGCCAGCCATATAAATGAATTAAAAATAAATAATGTCAAACATTGGGTAGCTACGACATTGTCACGAGCAAAGTAGTTATGAGGGGGCGGCACGGTGGTTAGCACTGCTGCCTCACAGCGCCAGGGACCCGGGTTTGATCCCACCCTTGGGTGACCATCCATGTGGAGTTTGCACATTCTCCGTGTCTCTGTGTGGGTTTCCTCCAGGTCCTCCGGTTTCCTCCCACAGTCCAAAGATGTACAGGGTAGGTGGATTGGCCGTGCTAAATTGTCCCATAGTGTGCAGGCCTGTTAGATTAGCCTTGGGAAATGCAGGGTTACAGGGATGCAGTTGGGGAGTAAGTCTGTGTGGGATATTTTTCAAAGGACCCACATAAACTCAATGGGCTGAATGGCCTGCTTCCATATTGTAGGGATTTGTATGATTCTATGTATGATATGTCAAATTCTGTAAGTAGCTCATCTTTGTGTAAATAGATACAGGGAGCCTCAATTGAATTGGTGAGCAAAAATTACCTCTTGACATCCCATAGTATAACCCTCACTGAAACCCCCATTAACAACATCCTGAGAGTTACCATTGCCTAGAAATTCAACTGGATTAGCCACGTATTTACTACAGTTAGGTCAGAGGCTTGGCATCCTCCAGTGATTTTTGGATCAAGAATCAAGTAACTCACCTCCTGTCTCCCCAAAGCCTGTCCACCATTTACAAAGGGACAAGTTAGGAATGTGACGGAATACAAAAACAGAAATGGCTAGAAAATCTCAGCAGGTCTGGAGAGAAATCAGAGTTAACATGTCGGGTCCAGTGACCCTACTGTTTTGAAGAAAGGTCACTGGACCCGAAACGTTAACTCTGATTTCTCTCCGCAGGTGCTGCCAGACCTGTTTCTGTTCCTAATTTCCAACAGCTACAGTTCTTTTGGTTTTCTGTGTGATGGAATACTCCCCACTTGCCTGGATGGGTGCAGCTCCAAAAACACTCAAGTAGCTTGACACCATCCAGGATAAAGCAGCCCGCTTGATTGGCATCACATCCATCACTGACATTCAGTAGCTGCAGTGTTTATAGGATACATAGTACTGTACATGGTCCTCAGACAGCACCTTCCACATCCATGACCACTTCCATCTAGAAGGACAAGGGCAACAGATACATGGGAACACCACCCCCTGCAAATTCCCCTCCAAGCCATGCACTCTGACTTGGAAATATATCACCGTTCCTTCTTGAGTGCAGCTAGGGATGATTAATAAATGTTGGCCCAACCAGTCAGATCCATGTCCCAGGGTGAATTAAAACAAAGGGTATAAATTAATGTGTGAAAGAGAGAATGGGTCCTCTTTAAGGACAAAGTAAACAAGATACAAACAAGAGAGGTTATGCTGCAGCTCTATAAAACTCTGGTTAGACCACACTTGGAATATTGTGTTCAGTCTGGTCACCTCATTGTGGGAAAGATGTGGAAGCTTTAGAGACGGTGCAGAGGAGATACACCAGGATTCTGCCTGGGCTGGAGGGCAGGTCTTATGAGGAAACGTTGAGGGAGCTAGGGCTTTTTTTCATTGGAGCGAAGAAGGACGAGAGGTGACTTGATAGGGGTTTACAAGATGATGAGAGGCATAGATAGAGTGGATAGCCAGAGACTTTTTCCCAGGGCGGAAATGACTATTACAAGGAGGCATAATTTTAAGGTGATTGGAGGAAGGTATAGGAGAGATATCAGAGGTAGGTTCTTCACACAGAGAGAGTGGTGGGCGTGTGGAATGCGCTGTCGGCAGTGGTAGCAGAGTCAGATACTTTAGAGACTTAAGCGACTCTTGGATAGGCACATGGGGGATCGTAAAATGTAGGGTATGCAGGGTAGATTGATCTTAGTAGGATAATAGGTCGGCACAACATTGTGGGCCGAAGGGCCTGCGCTGTGCTGTACTGTTCTATGTTTATGTTCTAAGACAATGTCATGGTGGGTGGGGCAGAGAGGACAATGCAAGACAAGTGGAGAACAGACATCTTGCAGTCAGTTTCTGAAGTTATGGAATTCAATCTTGAAACCTTGAGGCTGCAAAGTGCTGAAGTGGAGGATAAGTTGTAGTTCAAGCTTGCTTTGTTAGAACATTGCAGCAGGCTCATGGACAAGAATGTTAGCATGAGAGGGAGGCGGGTTGTTGACATGGCAAACAACTAGGAGATTGGGTTATCCCGATGCATAAAGCAGAGATGTTCTGTAAAGCACTTACCCAATCCACATTTAATCTCGCCAATGCAAAGGAGACCACACTGGGAGCAGCGAATGCAGTTTACTAGATTGAAAGAAGTCTAAGAAAAAAATGCTGCTTCACCTGGAAGGTGTGTCTGAACAGTGAACATGGAGGAAGTGAATGGGCAAGTGCAGGGGATGGGTGAGGGAGGGAGGAAATGTTAGGAGTGGATCAGGTTTTATGGAAGAAATGGCCCCTGTGCAACATGACATCTGTTTGGATTGTAGCTTCCTGCGAGGGGGCGGGGGAGGGTGTTGGTGGCAGAAATGCCAGAGGATGATCCTTTGAAAGTGGAGACTCGTGGGTTGGAAAGTGAGGACAAGGGGAACCTTGTTGTTGCTCTGGGAAGCAGGGGAAAGGGTGAGGGCAAAAGTGTGGGAGATGGGTTGAACATGGCTGGGGACCCTGTCAACCATGGCTTGTGCAGGAAGGTGTGGCAGGGGGGCTGGTTCTCAGTTGAGGGAAAGGGTCACACTAGAGGCAGCAGATATAATGGAAAGTAGGAGAATGAAAACAAATCCTTGCAGGAAGCACATGTGAGGAAGTGTCGCCAAGATAAATGTGGGATTCGGTGAGTATGAATATTAGTCGACTGCTGTTTGTATTTCTGAGGGTAGGCTAAGTGAACAAGGGGAAGGAAAAAGTCCAAGATGGACTGAGGCAAGAGCGAGAGAAGGATGGAAACCGGAAGCAAAACTGATGATTTTTTTCCATTTCAGAGTAAGAGCAAGAAACAGCAGGGAAGCCATCAAAAATGTCTTGGAGAAAGAGTTGTAGGTGAGGTCTTCAGTAGTACTCAAACAAGGAATGTCCTACATGCCCCACAAAGACACAGGTGTAGCTGGGACCATACAGGTACCCATGGCCACACACAGCGACATGAAGAAAACGAGATGACCTAAAGGAGATGCTATTCCAACGGAGGGCGGGTTTGGCCAGGTGAGGCAGGGTGTGATGCATGAGGACTGTTCAGGCCCTTTTTCAAGGAGGGAGTGGACAGTCTTCAGGCCATCCTGATGAGGAATGGAGCGTACATCCGTGGAGAAAGAAACAGCCGCTGGGACCAGGAATTGTGGAACCAATCAGAAGAATCATGAACGCAAGTGAGAAGAAACTCAACAAGCAGGAGAAGAATGGAGTCAGGATAGAAAGCAATAAGTTCAGTGGGGCAGGAACAGGCTGTAATGATGGGTCTGCCAGGGCAGTCCTGTTGGCGGATTTTGGGAAGGAGATAGAGCTGCTGTGGGGTTGAGGGGACCTTGAGATGGGAAGCTGAGGGGAGATCTCTATGGCAGTCCTGAAAACTACAGCCCGACTTACAACGGTACAGTCATGGCCTGATGGGGGATCAGAGGAAGTGTCTGAGAGTCGGAGCTCAGCCTTGGCCAGGTAAAGGTCAGCAAGCAGATGACAAACACATCACCCTTTATTGACACACCTTCTCTCTCCCTCCCTTCGGCCCATAAACCCACTGCTCCCTCCCACCCCATTCCTAGCTCCCCACCCCCCAAACCCAAATCTCCTATTCTCAGCACCCCCCACCTCTGTCTGCATTTACCATGTGCCTTAGTCTCCCTACCCCACCCTCACCTCTCATCTTCACTATAGTAGAAGTACCTTTGCCACAGTCTTTGCTTCAGTGAGCAGCTTATCCTGCTTGTTCCTTCTGGACCCCACTCTATCCTTTACTAATTTTTAACATTAATATATTTGAAGAACATTTTACGATTTGTTTTAGTGCAGTCTGCCATCCTTTCCTCAAGCTGCCTCTTAACCTTTGTTATTCTAGCAATAGCCTCTCTCCTGTATTTGAGATATTCTTCCTGATTTCTATCGCTCTTATTATTCTGGCATGCATCTGGTTTTTCTTCTTTCTTTTCTCGCCAATATCTGCCTTTGTCTCATTTCCTTAATATCTTTGCTTCACAAAAAATGTATCTATCCATCCTGGGTTTGGAATTAAGCAGTAGGCGGCAGAACAGGGCAAGGATGGAATGATTTGAATAACTCTTTCGCAGAGCCAGTACGTGGATGATGGACTGAAAGGCCCCATTCCGTACTGCCTGATTTCATGAACTTTAAAAAGACAAAAGGAGCAGCGCTCCAAGAGCTTGTGATTTCAAATAAACTTGTTGGGGTGACCTTATAGCAGTTTATAAAATCATGAGGGGTATCGATAGGGTGAATAGTCAAGGTCTTTCCCCTTGGGAGAGGAGTACAAAACCAGACAGCATACGTTTAAGGGGAGAGGAGAAAGATTTAAAAGGGGCCGAAGGGGCAACTTTTTCATGCAGAGGGTGGTGTGTATGGAATGAGCTGCCAGAGGAAGTGGAGGACACTGGTACAATTACATTTAAAAAGCATCTGGATGGGTATATGAATAGGAAGGATTTAAGAGGGATATGGGCCAAATGTGTTTAGATTTATCTAGGATATCTCGTCAGCATGGACGGGTTGGACTGAAGAGTCTGTTTCTGTGCTGTACATCTCTATGGTTCCAAATTGGGGCATCACAAGATTATGTAATCAGTTTTAAACAAAAAAAAAATGCATTCTGTTCTTTTGAAGAAAGAGAAAAAATGAATTGTTTTGTTACAGAGATAGAAGGCAAGATTCATTTTGATTTAACAATTGGCTTTTGGGACTTGCAATAGGGTCCAGCTTTAGAATTGACCCTGCCCAACTGCCTTACTGAAGTCTATTATTTGAAGACAATCGTATTAAAATAGTTCTTAGCAAAGTCACCAATGGCATATTAATTATGGATTGTGACAGAGGCAACCCTTCTATCACTGCCCTTCTCAATTCTCTTGTCTTTAAGATGGTTGACCACACCATCAACCTTTAATGCCTCTCCTCTGCTGTTTGACCAGTTGGGACCACCCCCTCACCTGGTTTCATACTTATTTCTCTGATTGTAGCCAGAGAATCATTTACAACGACTTCTGTTGCTACATTTGTACCATTGTTTCTGATCCGTCCCCCCCAAGGATCAATCTTTGGCACTGTTCAATTTCAATGGGTTGATACATTTTTAGGTATTAAAGGCACCAAGCTGGGGAGTGGAGAGAAAATGGGAACAGGGCATCGACATAGAGAATCAGCCATGACTACATTGAATGGCAGAACAAGCTCGAAGGACCGAATGGCCTATCCCTGCTCCTAATTTCTTCATTTCCATTTCTCATCTACATTCCAGACTTGGGTGTCCTATTATCAAAAAGGACCACATTAGTTTACTCATGTATCCTGGTGACTCCTCACTCTACCTTACCTGCACCTCTCTCAACTGCATTTTTGCTAAACTCTCAGACCGCTTATAAGGTGAGAAGCAAATTTTGTTTTATTCATTCATGGGATGTGGGCATCACTGGCCAGACCAGTATTTATTGTCCAGAGGGCATTAAGAGGGCATTTGCTGTGGGTCTGGAGTCACATGTTGGCCAGACCTGGGTAAGGATGGCAGTTTCCTTCCCTAAAGTGAACCAGATGGATTTTTCCTGACAATCGACAACAATTTCATGGTCGTCATTAGACTCTTAATTCCAGACTTTTTTTTTAAGTTTGGCTTCAAATTCTACCGGTTGCTATGGCAGGATTTGAACCCAGGTCCCCAGAATGTTACCTGGGTCTCTGGGTTAATAGTCTAGCAATAATACCACTAGGCCATCGCCTCCCCCTAAGGACATTTAAGAACACGAACACACATGTGGATAATTGAATACATAGAAACTAAATAATAAGCTAAAGGGAGCAAGGGAAAGACTGAGCAGGCAAGTGAGAATTAGTGAGGAAAGCAGTGCCAAGCAAAGGACTACAACAACAAAAACAGACAGACGTTGTCTCCGAGAAAGTCAAGGAGTCGACCAGAGGAAAGAGGGGTAAACAAGAGTGACGAGGAATTGGTAGTAAAGATAGCACCTTCTTATAGAACCTGAGAAAGCAAAGAACAGAGGGAAAGAATACACCTAAAATATTATAGGTGGAAAGCCAGCACAACTAAAGTCACAAAGTGATGATGACATTTCTCATCATGATCTTCCTGATTCTGATCTTCAGGAATGTGAAATATTTGGAGCTACAAGGGATCTGAAGCCTGGTAAACCAGAAGGGATGTAATCAAATCACCATAGAAGGCAAGAGAATTGATGACAAGAACAGGAAGTGCTGGAGATACTCAACTGGTCTGACAGAGGGAAAAATAAACAGAGTTAACATTGAGACATAGAATCATACAATATGGAAGAGACACTTTGGCTCATTGAGAGTGCACTGACAAACTACTTAACCTACACAAGTCCCACTTTTCAGCACTTGGCCCATTGCCTTGAATGTTATGACATTTCAAGTGCTCGTCCAAGTACTTTATAAAAGGTTGGAGGTTTTCCTTCCAGACAGTGCATTGCGCTGCCACCACCCTGTGTGAAGAAACACTTCCTCACATTCAGAACTGACAAAGATTCACTGGATTTGAAATGTCAACATGACTGTTTTTCTGGCAGTGTCTGTAGAGAGAACCGCTGAGTTTCTCCATCAATTTCTATTTTCATTTCCGATTTCCAGCTTCCGCAGTTTTTTGATTTATTCAAGAGAATTGATGAAATTGTTTAAAGGAGATAAACATAAAGCAAAATGGCTGGAGGAGTTCATGAGGAATGCAATGGTTGGAATTGGAGATGGAAAATACCACAAAACGCTGAGAGCTTTATTTTAATAACACTCAAAGAGATTAAAAGCCAAAGTAATCCTTTACAATCAGCAGCAAAGTGGTTTTTGGATGGAATGCAGATTTAGGGAGGCTTGAGGAACGCTCAGAATGTTAGGCAAAAGTAGCAGGAATTGGACCGGAAGTGTACACCTGTTTTGTGGATTCTGTAAAATAATTTCAGCTGGTTGAATCTTGAAAGTGTTAGAAGTCATTACAACTGATAAATGAACAACTGTAGCTTTGTAAAATCTGAAAGAGGTGCAGATGCTGTAAATCAGAAACAAAAACAGAAGTTGCTGGAAAGGTTCAGCACAAAGCTACAGCAAAACCGTAGTTTTGTACGCGAGGCAGATTGCTAACTGGACATGATTTAATTGGGCAAAATGGTTGGACAGGGTTGCCTACTAGGTGGGGAAAGTCACCATGGTCTTACCAAACTGTACCGCTGCTGTCTCACAGAGACAGAGACATCTGGTGGTGGTTTAACCTGAGGGTGACCACAACTCAAGTGAGGGGAGATGTTGAGGAGGAGAGTCTTTCATGGTAACCTCAGCCAGTGCAGGAATTGGACCCACTCTGAATCGCAAACCAGCCATCTGACAAAATGCACCATTTCAGGTCCTAGACACTTTGGGTAATGACAATCCTTCCATGAAGAACATTAGCAATGAAGGTGGGTTTTGATGGTGATCAATGATAGTTTGATCATCACCATTACTGATATTCCATATTTATAAATTGTTCATTTAGTCTTTACAAGCAGGAATAGTTTCTCCCTATCCACTGTAATTGAGCCCCTTCATGATTTTGAAAACCTCTATCAAATCTTCTCTCAGCCTTCTTCTCTCCCAGGAGAACAGCCCCAGCTTCTTCAATCTATCCTCATCACTGAGCTTTCTTATCCTTGGAACTATTCTTAAAACTCTCCTCTGCACTCATTCCAATGTTGCAGCCAGAACCGTACACAATATTCCAGCTGAGGTGTAACTAATGTCTAATACGGATTCAGCATAACCTCCCTGCTCTTGTATTCCATGTTCCTATTAATAAAGGCCCAGGATACCGTATGCTTCATTAACTGCTGTCTTCACCAGACCACTTTCAAAATACACCCAGGTCCTTGTGCTCCTGTGTCCTCTTTAGAATTGAGTCCCTTATTTGATTTTGCCTGTCCATGTGCTTTGTGTCAAATTCCTCTGCATTTAACTTCATCTGCCACTTACCTGCTGTCTCCATCAATTTTTCTGTCCTTTTGAAGTTCTACACTACCTTCCTTCAAGTTTACAACACTTCCAAATTTCATATCATCTGCAAATTTTGAAAATGTCCTCTGAACAAAAGGTGGAAAAATACATTCTCCAAACAAAGAAACAGGTACAGGTCTTAAGAATAGAATTTTTGAGAATGTGATTGAAGAGTTTCGTCACACTGGGTTGAAAAATGAACCTTCAGAGAATAAGATAGGTAAAGATTTAACAATTACGACATGCAATTTTGAAAAAGGATGGAGCCCATTAGGAAGACAGCATGAGAGCAATGAAGAAGGTCTTTTGGTGGTGCAGGAAGAGAAAGGATCAATAGTGGGTGTATTCAAGAACAGGTAACCAAGTTGGAATCACCATATTCTAAGAGATTAGAATCCGCTGAAGGTGATGAGCGAAGGAAGATTAGAGAGGTGTAGAACAGGTGTGACAGAAAATTATGATTACAAACTGGAGCCTCCTGCAAGCAACTGAACAGAACCTGAGCAGAGGACCTGTTGGGTGTACATACGTTTCCTACCTAATATCCAGTACTGGATGAGCAGGAATTTCCTCCAATTAAACTTTGAAACATTGTTTTTGGCCCCTTTCCAAACATTACTCACTTCACTCTTATCTCAGCTCATTCATGTCTTTATTACTTCTAAGACTTCACACTTCCAATACAACCCTGGCCTGGTCTCCCATACTTGATCTTTTGAAACGCTGAGGTCATTCAAACTCTGTCATCTTTTAAAAACTTTTTAGAACAAGTCCCATTCCTCTATCACCCCCGTGTTTACAGTCTTAAAATGGCTTCAGGTCAAGCAACACGTTAATATTGAAACTTTTATCTTGGCTTTCAAATTTTTGCATGGCCTCATCATTCCCCATCAGTTGTAACCTCCACCAGACTGACAATCCTCTAGGATACCTCGGATTCTGAGCATCCACCCCACAATGGGTGGCTGTGCCCTGAGTTGACAGAGCCCCAGGCTCTAGATTTCCATCCTTATACCTCTCCATATCACTTTCTGCCTAAAAGACAGACATTCTTCAAAAACCAACCTCTTTGGCCAAGCTTCTGACTTAATGTAAGAGTCTGTCTGATTATGTACCCGTAGGGCACTTTAGGGCATGACAAAGGTGTCAAATGAATGCAAAGATTAGTGTTTCAATTAT
This sequence comes from Rhincodon typus, assembly GCF_021869965.1. NCBI lineage: Eukaryota > Metazoa > Chordata > Chondrichthyes > Orectolobiformes > Rhincodontidae > Rhincodon > Rhincodon typus. The sequence goes on along the minus strand of NC_063360.1, from coordinate 34,471,386 downwards.
ATAAATTAGATAGGTGGCACAGTGGCTCAGTGGTTAGCAATCTGCCTGACAGTGCCAGGGACCCAGGTTGGATTCCAGTATTGGGTGACTGTCTGTACAGAGTTTGCTGTTCTCCCAGGTTCAATGTGGGTTTCCTCTCACAGTCCAAAGACATGCAGGTTAGGTGGATTTCCCATGGGAAATGCAGGCTTGCAGGGCAAGGGGGTGTAAGGGAGTGGGTCAGGGTGGGATGCTCTTCAAAGGGTTGATGTGGACTAGATGGGCCGAATTGCCTCTTTCTGCCCTGTGGAGATTCTATGATTCGAAATGACTTGGATTTAGAAACTAAGGTGTAAAAGGTTTGAAATGATACTAGGAGGTGAAATTACGTAATTCATCGCAAAGTCTGTAAAAGTTGATCAAAACCCAGGATCACTTGCCTTTACATCATGTTGTTATATGACTCAGTGTCACAATTTGTTTTCCTCTTGGGCTCATATGTAGTGCAAATGTCACTTGCCACTTCAGCGCCAGAGACCATCTCCATTAAGAAAGAATCTAACCACCACCCCTTGACTTTACCATCACTGAAAGACCCCCACGATCAACATCCTGGAGGTTACTATTGGCCAGAAACTCAACTGGACCAGCCATGCAAACACAGTGGCTACAGGAGCAGGACAAAGGCTAGGAATATTCACCTCCTGACTTTTCAAAGTCTGCCATAGAGTCATGGAGCTGTACAGCATGGAAACAGACCCTTCAGTCCAACCCATCCATGCCGATCAGATATTCTGTATTAGTCTAGTCCCATTGGCCAGCATTTGGCCCATATCACTCTTAAACCCTTCCTATTCATATACACATCCTGATGCCTTTTAAATCTTGTAATTGTAAATGTACCATTCACCCACGACCATTTCCTCTGGCAGCTCATTCCATACATGCCTCACGCTCTGTGTGAAAAAGTTATCCCTTCGGTCCCTTTTAAATCTTTCCCCTCTCCTGTCATCAACTACAAGGCACAAGTCAGGAGTGTGATGGAATACTCCCCACTTGCCTGGATGGGTGCAGCCCCAACAACACTCAAGAAGCTTGACACCATCCAGAACAAAGCAGCCCGCTTGACTTGTACCACATTCACAATCATCCATTCCCTTCACCACTCAATTGCAACAGCATGTCACAACATCAATTTAAAAGTGTAGGTTGCTAGTGGGACTGAGTCCTGAAGTGGCTTCGTTAGCTAAATTGCCAGTTGTGGATCAGGAAGCAAATTTGAGACTTGCCTCCTTGCTCTACCCAAGGGGGAGGTCATGGTGCTGTGGGTCAGAGCAGAGAAGTACAGAAGATGATCATACACTGAAATTAAGGTGAATAAAATGGAACAAGAGAAGCAAAAAAGAGAGAGCAGAAGCAAACATAATTAGCAGGTATTCATACTGTACAGAAGGGGCACTTCAGCCTGATCAAAAATAACTGTTCTACACCTACACTGGTCCCGTTGCTTTGAATATTGTGACATTTCCAGTGCTCACCCACCCACTTTGTTAAGTTAAAATTGGACAATTAAAAAGTCTTTTATAAATACAAAAAGACCAAAAAGGTAGCTAACACGAGGGAAGATCAATTAGGAACCAAAACGGAGATGTTACCGTGAAGGGAGAGGGCAAGGCTGCAATCATAAAAAAAATGAGCACTTTGTATCTGCCTCTGGTAGAGAAAGGGAAGCTGTCAATGTGGCAATATAAAAGCAACAACATTGGACAAGATTCTCGCTCTTTTTCCTTGAGATCTGATTTACAAAGTCACGAACCATTTTCCCCTCAACCAAAAGCAGCTGACCAGGAACTTCTGTCATTTAACAATGGTAAGTGTTGGAAGGATTTGCTGATTGAGCACTGAGCCCTCGAAAGGAATTTCAGCTTAGAGCTCCTGGTTTCGATAGAGGGACTTTACCCATTACCCCACACCTTTTACTAGATAAATTAAGCATAGCTGATAAAGCAAAATGGTTGTGCAAGGAACTATATAAATAAGTTAATGATTCTCCATAGTTCAGCTTTGAGTAAAATTTTCCAAATGGATTTTATTACTTTTTTTCTGATTATGACGTTACCCTTTTGGTATTTTTAATCATTCTGGTCGGATATATCATGATACACACCACTAACACACACTTCTTGGTTTCTTGCAAGCACAAACTGCTCAGACGTGCCTTCTGTAGATGCTTTACATCTCACTGCCCACCAACGCAGTCCCCAAGGTGTCTCACTGTTGTTGTGAAACCCTACTTACCCAGCCCATTAAAAGAACCACAACATCGCTTTAAAAGGAAAGCAATTGAAGCTTTTCATCTTGCACTCAAAGCAAAGACACAAAATATAGAATTGGTCATGGAGTCAGCCAAACTCTGCTACACTCCCTTGGCAATACCCGGGCCAATCAGAATCTATCTGCCTGGTCTATGAATCACGATTGATAGTTAACTCCTTGTCATATCACCATGCCAATAAAGGCCCAACCAATCAGCACCCTCTTATTCTGTATAAAATAACGTATCTGATTCCCCATTACTTCACCTCTTTCGAGTCCTAATCCTGATGAACGTAAGATGGAAAATTTCAAGTCTCCTTTTAATTGATGGTTAAATTCCATGCTATGAAGTATTTATTCAAGATAACACATCTTCAGATTTCGTGTTAAGTCACATCACCTGAAACTCAGCAATGATATCCATAGAAACCTCCAGCCTAGGATAGAATGTCTGCTTCAAAGATGCAGAAGACATAAACAGAAGCATCATGATATGGGATCTTTTACATTAACCTGACAGACCGGCCTTAATTTCACATCTCCTCTGAAAGGAGGCATCTCGGACACTGTAACACAACACCACAACTCTTAGCCCCACTCCTTGAACTTACAACTTCCTGTCTCAGAGACTCAAGTGTTATGGACCGCGTTGTGGCGGTCAGTTTTGCTCTTTTCTCCGTCCGGCCACATGCTGGTTAGTGTATCAGTTGGACTCCCTTTTTCCCAGGAGACAGTTTGACAAGACCTCAGGATGTAACCAACTCAAAGCCAATAATTTGATTTGAAACACAACTAAAAGATTGGCAGCATTCAAAGTGAAAAACCAACCAGTAATAGTAGGCAGCATCCTAGTCACAGATGGAAGTTAAGTTTGGGGTTTATGGAGGCTCAGACTGACTCCTTCCAGTTTTCCATGGATATGGGAATGATGTCAGAGGACTGAAGGATTGCAAACGTCACGCACGTCCTGCTCACAAAAGAAAGGAGACCCCAACAGGGTTGGTGTTGGGAAATAATTAGAGACAATGATCATAATTTCACAAGATATAGGGGCAGGATTAGGCCATTCGGCCCAAAGTCTGCTCTGCCATTCGATCATGGCCGATATGCTCCTCACCCCCATTACCCTTCAATCCATTACCAATTAAGAATCTAACTCCTCCTTAAATTTGCCCACTGACCCAGCATCCAGTGCACTTTGGGGTAGCAAATTCCACAGATTCACAACCCTTTGGGGAGAAGTAGTTTCTCCTCAACTCTGTTTTAAATTTGATAACCCTTATTCTAAGACCATGGCCCCTAGGATGCCCTATAAGAGGAAGCATCTGCTCCATGTCTATTTTATCATCTTGATACCTCAATTTAATCAAAAAAGACAAAATCAATTGAGATTTGGAATAGAGTTAGTGAGTGAGTACTGAGGTAAATAGAAAAAACTCAGAACAGCCTTTTCCTGGGGTGGAACTAAGTGAATAAGCCTCAGCAGAAGGAAGTAGATGGAATGATTAAGGAAATTTGCAAGCAGCAGTGTTTCGGGAGAAGTCAGTTGTACTGTTCGGAAGAAGGCACACATCCTATCAGGACTATATCTCCAGCACCTACTGTTTCATTTCAGATTTCATGCTTTATTATCAAACGGGCAATTTTATTGCCAAAACCTTGCGGGAAATTCCAGGCTAACAAGGGGTCAAAATCTTCTCAAGTGAAGAAATCTGTCAAGAGTGACTAGCTTTCAGAAAACGTATGCTGTGAAACTCTGACACGCTACCAACCTAAGGTCTCACCAGTAATTACACCATTGCACAAATGACAGTCGTCTATCATAATGGGAGGCTGAAAGGTACGACACTTAATCATGTGCCAATGAAAATTCTGAAAATTACCAATACTCTAAATAAACATTATTAACTTTCGCGCTCTCTCGGTCCCCCTCCACCCCTTTACCCCCACACCTCCCCTTCTCCTCTTGTAACTCCTTTCTCACTCTGACAACCAGGCATTACTTAAATTTTATTACAAGCTGGAAGTATGTTATAACAAATGTTGGATCATACACACTGCTACCTGTCCCATTCAAAAAAAAGTCTGTGAAACAATAAGCATTTAATTAGCAACACAGGAGGAAGATACACACCACATTACACCACACCACTTCTGCTTCTCGGAAAAGATAACACATCTGATTCTAATGGTGGACTCACTCAATGCCAAACTCTTAATAGGTTGTAGTTCCTTTCTGGAATCGGGAATGTAACCCTGTCAGTGCCGAAGTGTCCCGGACAATGGAAAGTTACATAAATCACTGCCCTTATCACATACGGATATGAACGCGGAACTGTCAGTGTTGGACTGGGGTGGACAAGGTCAGAAGTCACACGACACCAGGTTTATTTGAAATCGCAAGCTTTCAAAGCGCTGCTTCGTCGTCGGGTAACGTCTACGTGTGGACATGCATTCTGTGTTATATTCAAACACGAGAATACCATTTGTGAGGTATCTGTGATACCACTCAGTGTTAGGGTATGGTTGAGAGTATTACGCGGTGCCGAGGTGCTTTTTGAACGTAATTTACATTTGTCAAATAAATCTGTTCTAAAACAAAACTTCTCTTTGAGTGGCCCTTTAAGGAAAGCACACTTCAATTGGTAACTAGATGGAAAGGACAACTCTAAACAAGTACAAATCTTTGTTAGAATATTGACTGGATTATCATGTCATACAAGACAAGGGGTCTTTATTTCCATTAATTGATACTCTGAATTGAAATGCTGCATTTAATTCACTTCATGTTTCGAAGTCAGAATGAAAAGGAAAGGCAGGATAAGAGGCAGAGCCTAAAGGGCAACAAAACAGTCAGGGTGGAGAGAAAAGGTGAAAATAAAAAGCAGGTTGGGAAAGTTGAGACAGACAGAAAGAAAGAAAGCGTGCCAGAGACAGAGACAGAGTCATAGAATTATACAGCATGGAAACAAATCTTCAACTCGTCTTCACTGACCAGATATCCTAAACTGATCTAGTCCCATTTGCCCTTATCTTTCTGAACCCTTCCTATTTGTGTACCCATCCAGATGCCTTTTAAATGTTGTTCTTGTACCCACCTCCGCTGACCGCTCATTCCATACACAAACCACCCTCTGCGTGGAAAAAGTTGCCCCTCAGGTCCCTTTTAATTCTTTCCCCTCTCTCCTTCAACCTATATCCTCCCCTAACATGGGGGAAAAGACCTTAGCTATTCACCCTGTCAAAGCTCCTCATGACTTTATAAATCTGAGAACCCCAACAAGTCCACACTGACCCTTGGAGCATCCCACCCAGACCCATCCCCCTATAACCCATACACCCCTGAACACTATGGGAATTCAAAACGGCCAATCCACTTAACCTGCACATCTTTGGACTATGGGAGGAAACCAGAGCACCCAGAGAAAGCCCACATAGACACGGGGAGAACGTGCAAACTCCACACAGGTAGTCGCCCGAGGCTGGAATCGAACTTGCGTCCCTGGCGCCGTGAGGCAGCAGTGCTAAACACTGAGCCACCGTGCCGCCCCCCATCTCTATAAGGTCACCCCTCACCCTCGGACGCTCCAGAGGAGGAAGAAAGGAAGAGTGAGGAAAGAGAGGCAGAGAGTTAAAGGGATTGAGAGAAAAGTGACACTGAGACAGAAAGGGTAAGAGCTTCTGGTTCAAGGGAGTGTATGGGAGGGGGGGGGAAAAAGAGAGAATTTTATAAGTAACTTAGAATTCTTTCAAAGTCATGCAAATTGACAGAAAATCCAAATGGGTCTCAAGACAGTGACTGAATCCTACCTTTGAAGAACTGTAGCACAATTTGAGTTCAATATCAGTGAGATTTCGGGATTCTCCTTTAAAGTGTCACACTCCCAGACAGCCCAGATATTAACTGCAGCAAGTCCGAACTCTACAAACGAACTGATCAGCACCACACCCAAGCTTCTCAACCTATGCTCATTGCAACAACCACTTAGAATGTGTTTGCCCTTTAAGTGGATTGAACACTTGAAGGGTCTAGGCCCGAAACGTCAGCCTTCCTGCTCCTATGATGCTGCTTGGCCTGCTGTGTTCATCCAGCTCTACACCTTGTTATCTCAGATTTTCCAGTATCTGCAGTTCCTACTATCTCTATTAAAACGATCTGTCTCGTTTATTTTTGCTTTGAGCACCACAAATTCAAGATACGAGGAAGTCAACTTCTGTAAACATTTTTTATAACTTGGCAAATAAAAGTTTCTAATTACAGGCACAGGGAAAATACATGCAAAATTTAAGCATGTGGAACCAAAAGGACAGAGGCAAAATGGATCAGAGTACTGATAGCTAACGTGATATCAGTGAAAGCAGAGAACTGATTGTTAGAATAGTGGGTAAGTTTTCTTTTGTCTCCAGTTTAAAGCTGCATGAAAAATAGATGTGTTTTCAGGTTCTTTTTAAATGAGATGTTAATTAATTTTGTACCTGCCTTAAATTTAGGCTAAGAGTATTTTAACTATAATGGTTTGGCAGGGGAACTCAGTCCCATATTTTGAGATATGTGGAAAATCTGAGCCATTCCTGGCAATTTGGATTATCACATCAGCAGAAAGTTCTACTGGTTCAGCCAGTTTGACCAGCTCTCTCTCACACTCTCCATCTCCCATGCACATACCCTGTAACTCCATATATGACATGACTAATCCAGCTAACCTGTAATCTCTAGACACTATGGATCAAATTAGCATGGCCAATCCACCTAACCTGCACATCTATGGACTGTGGGAGGAAACCAGAGCACCCGGAGGAAACCCACGCAGACACGGGGAGAACTCCACACAGACAGTTGCCCAAGGGTGGAATTGAACTCAGATCCCTGGCACTCTGAGGCAGCAGTGCTAACCACTGAGCCATCATGCTGCCCTGAACCAGAAGTCAATGCTGTTATCCGTGTTGGAACACCAATAGCTATGTATGAAACGTTGGAGTGACTGTGTAAACGCAGCTAAGAGGGAATGTTGCATGTGGGTCGAACTCAAAAACAACATAGGCCAGTCACTTTGCTGGCAGTGTACAATAGATCACCAAACAGTCAGGGAGAGATAGAGGAACAAGTATTTCAGCCAATCTCAGAAGTGTAAAAATATTCGGATAATAACAGTCAGGCATTTCAACTTGCCCAAAATTAAGTTACATAAACGTATAAGTTTGAAAGGTTTAGAGAGGGCGGAAATCTCAAAATGCAGCCAGGAGAGCTTTTTAAGTCTTCTACAAGAGACAAACTTAGTTTTAGGAAATGAAGCCAGGCAAATGGTCAAAGTTTCAATGGGGCAGCCCACTTGCTTAAGATTAGCACTGTTGCCTCACAGCGGTAGGGACTTGTGTTTATTTCCACTCTTGGGTAACTGTTTGCATAGAGTTTGTATGTTCTCCCCGTGTCTGCTTCATGTTTCCTCCCACAGTCCAAAGATGTGCAGACTAGGTGGATTGGCCATGAGGAATGCAGGGTTACAGGGATTGGGTGGGATGCTCTTTGGAGGATCAGTAGAAAGTCAATGGGCCAAATGGCCTGTCCCACACTGTAGGGATTCCATGTAATTTTGGTAACAGTAACTGTAACTCAGTAGGATTTAAATAGTTACAGTGAAGGACAAAGATGGGCCAGAATAAATGTTCTAAATTGTGGGAAGGCTGATTTGAATATGATAAGACAGTATCTTGTTAAAGTGGACTGAGAGCAGCTACTCATCTACATCTACATCCAAGCAGTGAGAGTGTGGGTCAACGTGGGTCAAAGGTGAAGGGTGGGACCAGCAAGTGCAGAGAACCCTGGATGCCAATGGATCTACAGGATTATTGGATAAGGGAAAAGGGGGAAGTTTCTGGCAGCTACTGACAGTTCGAAACAATGGATGCCCCAGAGGAGTATACAAAGTGCAGAGCCTTGATTAAAAAAATAAATTAGGAGGGTTAAGAGGGGGCATGAAAAAATACTGGTGGGTAAAATTTATCCAGCGGCAATTTATAGGTGTATTAGGGGGAAGAGGATAACCAGGGAAAGAGTAGAGCCCATTAAGGAGGAAATTGGCAATGTGTGTGGGGAGCCAGAAGGCGCAGGTGAGGTTTTAAGTGAGTATTTAGTATCTGTGTTCAGAATAGAGAAGAATTATGTAGGGATAGAAATCAGGGAGGGGATTGTGATATACTTGAGCAAATGAATATTAAGAGGAAGGAAAGATTGATGGTTTTAGCAGCTTGTAAAGTGGATAAACTCCCAGGCCCAGATAAGATGTATCCCAGGCAGTTATGGGAGACAAGGAAGGAGATTGCAGGGACTCTGACATTCATTTTCAAATTCTTTCTGGCTACAAGAGAGGTCTCAGAGAACTGCATGGCAGTTAATATTCATTATTCAAGAAAGGTGGTAGAGATAAACCAGGAAACTACAGACCAGTGAGTCTAACATCACTGGTCAAGAAACCATTGGAGAAAATTCGCAGGACAGAATTAATCTTTACTTGGAGATGCAAAGATTAAACAAGGATAGTCAGCATGGCTATGTCAGGGTTGGGGCGGGAGGGGGGCGGTGTGGGAGGGTCATGTGTAACAAACCTGACTGGAGTTTTCAAGGAGGTGACTAGGTGTGTAGATGAGTACAGTGTAGATTATGTAGTCTATATGGACTTCAGGAAGGCTTTGACAATGGCTTGCATGGGAGACTGGTCATGAAGGTAAGAGCCCATGGGATCCAGGGCAATTTGGATCCAAAATTGACCAAGTGACAGGAGGCAGCGAGTGACAGTCAAAGGTTCATTTTGTGATTTGAAAGCCAGAGGCATACCACGGATCAGTCCAGGGACCCTTGCTGTTTGTAATGTCATTAATGATCAAAACATGACTATAAGAGATGTCATCAATAAGTTCACAGACTGTGCGAAATCTGTAGTGTGCTATATAGCAAGGAGGAAAGTGTTAGATCACGGGATGATAGTAGATGGCTGAAGAGTGACAAATGGAATTTAATCCTCAAAACTGTGAGGTAATGCATTTTGGGAGGACTAACAAGACAAGGAAGTATGTGAATGAATGGTCAGACCCTAGGCAGTGCAGAGCATTAGCAACACATAGGTATAGATAGCCATAGATCCTTGAAGGTAGCAGGACATAATGCGATTTTAAAGTTATGTAGGATACTTGATTTGATTGGATTTGATTGGAGTTATTTATTGTCACATTTACCTAAGTACAGTGAAAAGCTTTGTTTATGAGCAGTACAGGCAGATCAGAGTAAGCAGGAACATACAGATCATAGGATGAAAAAAAACTTGGACAGAGTAAGGCATACAGGTTACACTGCACAGGACATACACGAGGCAAGATCAACATTAACAAGATCAGCATTACTTAAAGTTGGAGAGTCCATTCATCAATCTAATAATGGCAGGGAAGAAGCTGTTCCTGAAACTGCTGATGTGTGTGTTCAGGCTTCCATATCTCCTGCCTGACAGAAGAGGTTGTAGGAGATCGTTACCGGGATGGGAGGGGTCTTTGATGATGTTGGCCGCCTTTCCACAGCAGTGAGCCGTGTAAGTGGAGTCCATGAGTGGGGAAAGTTGGCTTCCATGATGGAAACCTTTATCAGTCGAGGCATTGAATATAAGAGCTGGGAGGTTATGATGGAACTGTATATAATGTTGGTTAAACCACAGCTGGAGTACTGTGAGCAGTTCTGGTCACCACCCTACAGGAAGGATGTGACTGCACTGAAGAGGGTGCAGAGGGGATTCACCAGGATGTTGCCTGTGCTGGAGCAATTCAGCTGTGAAGAAAGACTCGATAGACTGGGGTTGTCTTCCTTGGAGCAGAGAAGGTTGAGGGGACCTGACTGAGGTAAACAACATTAGGAGGGACATGGACAATGTAGATGAGAGAAACCTTTTCCCTTAGTAGAGTACAGTAAGTGGGGGGCATAGATATAATATAAGGGCAGGAGGATTAGAGGTTATTTGATGAAAATACCTTTCATCCAGAAGTTGTGGCCAAAATGGAATTCACTGCCTGAAAGGGTGGTCCAGGCAAATCTTCACAACATTGAAGATGTATTTAGATGAACACCTGAAAACATCATAGCATATAAAGCTAGAGGCTAAATCCTGGAAAATGGGATTAGAGTAGATAGGTGCTTGATGGCCATGTGAACATAATGGGCTGAAAGGTCTCTTTCTGTGTTGTAAAATCTCTCTGACTCTATCCATGAATTTAAGAAATGTGTGTGACTTATGTTCCTCTGATGATCCGACACTGTGAAGGAAATCTCCAAGAATAAGTGCACTCCATATTCCTGAAGTTTGGAAATCCAAGCCAGAAACATGGAGTTTCATTATGCTGGAAAACAATTAGAGTGGAGTAATGATCCAACAGTGATGTGGTCCTTGCATGGTTTGAGTCAAGCTGTTCCCAAAGAACCAGATACAGAACAATGACTTGTTTTGATGTATTTCATTGATCTGGACCTGAGTATCCAGGACATCATTTCAAAGTTTGCTCAAGTTACACAGCACACAATTGCAGTAAATTTTGATGAAGATAGCAGCAGCATTAAGAGAATGTTAACTTATCAAATATGCAGAGACGCAGGGCAGATGAAATTTAACCTGGTGGTGTGGTATATTTTGGTCAGAGTAATGACACGATGCAATGGGTACAAAGCAATCTAATTTGAAAGGAGTGCTGAAACTTTACCCATAAGTAAAACTTTGGAGATGCTGAAAATGCTGGAGAAACTCAGCAGGGTCTGGTAGCATCTGTGGAGAGAGAAGCAGAGTTAATGGAAAGTGGGCATAGTTGGCATTCATTGCCCATCCCTAGTTTCTTTTTAAACACAGTGACTTTAGGCTTAGTTTAAGCTTCTGTCAGTTCAGTCAGACTACTGACTATTATATTTACGACTTTTTGAAAAGAACAGTTCTGCATTTGTTTTCTTTAAGGTTGAGACTTTAAGGTTCAGTGCTGCTCCCTTTAGACCAAATAGATTAAATATTTGTGGCCGTTAAATATTTCGCAGTTTCTTACAGCTGTTCAACTCTCATGGGTGTCCGATTAATGGATGGATTATAGTGTGCCAAAAGATCTGAAGAAATGAGCCTTTCCTTTATTTTTTACGATGTGTTGGTTTTGCCAGAAACCCCAAACGAGTGCTGGCCTTTTCACACAAATTCTCTCGATGACTCAGTCATTGTAGCTAAGTTCAGAATGAATTTCCCAAACCTGACTGACCAGATCCAAGGAACCTCTGAACTTCATCAACGTATTTGGGCTGTGTAATGTCACTGATGGCTTTTTGTTTCATGAGAGTCTATCATTTTGAATTTTTGTTGTATTTTGTGTCCTCAGAATTTAATGATAGTTTGCATCAATTCACATTTTTCATTTAAGGTGAGACCTGTTTCCTGTTACACTTTTAGAACTTCACGAACTGAGTAAAAACTGAAAGAACCCTGCATGCTGTAAGTCAGGAACAAAAACAGAAGTTGCTGGAAAAGCTCAGCAGGTCTGGTGGCATCTGTGAAGAAAAAATCAGAGTTAACATTTCGGGTCCGATGACCCTTTCTCAGAACTTCACAAACTGTAGGTTGGGGTGCCATGGATAAGTACAGCATCTATACAATTAACTCCCTTCTCTTCCAAAATATTTGATATGGTTCGCTGGGATAGCTCCAGAGATGATGATATACCAAAGAGAACACAATTAAATATGTAATTCAATACGGCACAGGAACAGGCCTTTTGGCCCACCAAGCCTGCACCAATTCTTATCCTTATTTAGACCCACTACTTATTGCCCACATGCAGTTTCTATCCCTGTTTTTCGTCCTATTCATGTGTCTATCAAGATATGCATTAAATGTTGCTAATATGCCTGCTTCCACCACCTACAATGGCAGTGCATTCCAGGCAAGCACCACCCTCTGTGTGAAAAATTTTGCCCACACTTCTCCTCTAAATCTTCCCCCTCTCACCTTGATCCTGTGCCCTCTTGTAGTTGACCTCTCCATACTGGGAAAAAGCCTCTGACTATCTATCCTATCTATGCATCTCATAATTTTGTGGACCTCTATCAGATTGCACTTGTCCTCTGTCTTTCCAGTGAAAACAATTCGAGTTTATCCAGCCTCTCCTCCAGACTAACTAAAACCCTCCAGACTAGGCAACATGCTGGTAAACCTCCTCTGTACCATCTTTAAAGCATCCACAATGAAAGCAGAATCAGCCAAAAACTTAGTGAGAAAAGAAAACAGTTCTGAGGAAAGGTCAGCAATGTCTGTTTTTGTTCCTGATTTACAGCAAGCGCAGTTCTTTCGGTTTTTTATTTTGAAAAGTTAGTGAGCATGTTTACAGTCTTGACATCCACCCAAGGCATATCTACCAAAACTAACATTAGTGTTAAGCTTTGAGATAGCAAGAACTGCAGATGCTGGAGTCAGAC
>NC_063360.1:34435804-34453614 GCF_021869965.1 Rhincodon typus | reverse complement strand
CTCAGATTCTCCAGCATCTGCAGTTCCTGCTATCTCTGGTTAAATTGGCTCTCTTTTGTCAAAAAAAATCAAAGAAAACTTTTGCTACTTGTTGTTTGCAAAAGGTCAAGTGACTTTGAAGAAGCAAAGCTTTTAAGACAATTAGAATTGATTTTTGTGACTTTAATTGCTAGACAAAATGGTAGGAGGGACACTGTGCTGAAGGTTGTCTAACAACAGTCTCTAAATGGTAGTTGCGGTGTTTTCCAGTTAACTGTGTTGGTTCAGTGTTAGAAAGACCTTTAAACTGGAAATGACAATCTCTTGACTTTTCTAAAAGATAGCAGAAAGCACTGAAGCAGAGCCAGCTGCAAAGATCTCTTTCAGCTGAAACATTGTAAGAATCTGTTAGAGCAACATATCTGAACTAAAATCTGATTTGAACATATTATCAATTTACATCTGTCAGCATCGGAATTTCCATCACAGGTTGTTCATTGGTCCTTGAAAAGTCATGGAGATTTTACAGCATGAGAAAGGATCCATCAGCCCATCATGTCTAACCCTACCATCAAGCATCTATCCTCTCTAGTCCCATTTTCTAGCATTTGTCTCATAGCCTGGTACTCTACCGTGTTTGTAAGTGCGCACAGAAATACTTCCTCAATGTTATGAGGGTTGCTGCCTCTACAACCCTGACAGGCAGTGAGTTCCAGATTTAAACCTGCGCGAAAGAAAATGCCTTCAAATCCCCTCTCAACTTGCTGCCTTTTACTTAAAATCAATGTTTCCCAGGGTCCTGATCCAAAACGTTAATGATCCTGCTCCTCAGATGCTGTTTGGTCTGCTGTGCTCCTCCAGCTGCACACTGTGTTTTCCACTGATGAACACTCCTTCTACTAAGGGAAAAAGGTTCTTGCTACCTACCCCTTATAACTTTGTACACCTCAAACAGGGCACCCCTCAGTGTTCTGTGCTCCAGGGAAAACAACCTCAGACTGTCTAATGTCTCTTCATAGCTGAATCTCGGCGGCCCAGGGGACCTCCTTGTGAATCTCTCTGCACCCTCTCTCATGCAATTACATCCTTCTACAACTAGAATAGAACAGACTATTCCAGCTGTGGGCTAATTCATGTTATATTCAGCTCCATCATAACCTCTTGGCTTTCGTATTTAATGCCACCACTAATAAAGGCAAATACCCCAGATGCCTTCATAACTGCATTATTGACCTGCCCTGCTGCCTTCAGGGATCTGTGGGCACGCACACTGATCCTCAGTACTCTTAGGGTCCAACCATTCATCATCCATTGCTTTGTTTGTCGGTCCTCCTGAAAGCCAAGCCAGACCCATTATTTAACACCATCATGGCTGATCTCATCTTGGCTTCAACTCTACTTTCCCACCCGCTCCCTTTATCCCTCGATTCTCTGAGGTACCAAAAATGCTGATTTGTGCTGCGATTGCATTCTCCACAGACTGCTCTGATTCCGTGTCTTAATTCTCGTTGTTCTATCCTCACAGATTCCACCCACCATGTAACATAAGAACTAGGAGCAGAAATAGGCCATTCGGCTTCTCCAGCCTGCTCCACCATTTAATCTGATCATGGGTGATCTCATCTCACCCTCAACATGTGCTCCATAACCCTTTAACTTGTTTCTAATTAAAAGTCTGTCCATCTCCTCCTTACATCAACTCAATGTCCCAGAATCCACCGCACACCAGGTGGAGTGAATTTCACAGATTCATAACTCTGTGAGAGAAGTAGTTTCTCCTCATCTCTGTTTTAAATCTGCCAACGCCTTATCCTAAAACTATGACCTCTCATTCTAGATTGCCCCATATGAGAAAACATCTTTTCTACATCTACTTTGTCACTCCCCTTTAGCATCTTATTTCCCTCAATTAGATCTCCTCTCATTCTTCTAAACTCCAGAGAGTACAGGCCTAAATTGCTCAATTTCTGTTCATAAGACAAACCCATCATCTCTGGAATCAATTAAGTGAATCTCCTGTGAAAGTCCTCCAATACAAATACATCCCTCCACAAGTAAGGAGACCAAAACAGTTCGCAATACTTCAGGTGCTGTCTCACTAACAAATTGTATGGTTGCAGCAGCACTTCTGTATTCCTTTAGCAATAAGTGAGTGGCAGATGGAATTTAATTTGAGGTGTTGCATTTTGGCAAGGTAAATCAGGGCATGACTTATTTACTTTATGGCTGGGCCCTAGGGGGTGTTGCTGAACACAGGCACCTTGCGGTGCAGGCTCATAGTTCCTTGAAAATGAAGTTACAGGTAGACGGGATAGTGAAGAATGTGTTTGGTATGCTTGCCTTTATTGGGCTGTGCATTGAGTGTAGGAGTTGGAATATCATGTTGTTAGGCCATTTTTTTGACTAATGCATTCAATTATGCTCTTCCTGCTGTAGAAAAGATGTTACAAAAACAGAAGTAGCTGGAAAAGCTCAGCAGGTCTGGCAGCATCTGTGTAGAAAATATTCAGACTTAACTTTTTGGGTCTCGTGATACTTCCTCAGAACCTGCTAAGCTTTTCCAGCTACTTCTGTTTTTGTTCCTGATTTACAGCAACTGCAGTTCTTTCAGTTTTTATTTAGTACAGAAAAGATGTTGTTAAACTTGAGAGGGTTCTGCAAAGATTTACATGGATATTGCCAGGGTTAGAGGGTTTGAGCTATAGGGTGAGGCTAAATAGCCTGGGGCTTTTTTCCCTGGAACATCGGAGGCTGAGGGGGCACCTTATAGAGGTTTATAAAATCATGAGAGGCGTGGATAAGGTGAATAATACAGGGTTTTTTTGTCCCAGGGCAGGAGAGTCCAAAACTAGAGGGCATAGGTTTAAGGTGAGAGGGGAAAAATTTAAAAGAATTCTAAGGAGTAACATTTTCTCGCAGAGGGTGGTGTGTGTATGGAATGAGCTGCCAGAGGAAGTAGTGGAGGGTGGTACAAATTATAACATTTAAAAGGCATCCAGATGGGTACATGAATAGGAAGGTTTTAGAGGGATATGGGCCAAATGCTGGCAAATGGGAATAGATTAATTTAGAATATCTGTTCAGCATGGACAAGTTGGACTGAAAGGTTTGTTTCTGTGCTGTACAGCTCTATAATTCTTTAAATTCTATTATCTGCTGTACCTGCATTCTAGTTTTCTGCAATTCATGCACAAGGACACCCAGATCCCTCTGCACCCTAGTTTTATACTCGTACCTGGGCCTTGGGTCTCTCTACTGCATTCGTTGGCGTTGTTGTCTGTATCTAGACTGTTCCTATCATTATAATTATTGTGTTATTTATATTTTACTATTAACATATTACATTAAACAGAGGGAACTGATGTCTGACTCTCTATAGGCTCTGTAAACTCTTTATTTACATTCTAAAATACAGAAAATATATCATAGAATCCCTACAGTGTGGAAGCAGGCCATTTGGCCCATCAACTTCACACCAACCCTCCAAAGAGGATCCCACCAAGACCCACCACTGCCCCCAGCCCATCCCTACATTTCCCAGAGCTAATCCACCTAGCCTGCGCACCCCTGGACACTATGGGCAATTTAGCATGGCCAATCCACCCTAACCTGCACGTCTTTGGACTGTGGGAGGAAACCCATGCAAACACAGGGAGGACGTGCAAACTCCGCACAGACAGTTGCCCGAGGGTGAAATGGAACCTAGGTCACTGGAGTGGTGCAGCAGCAGTGCTAACCACTGAGCCGCCATGCTGCCCCACAACTTTGTCACAACTTTTTCAGACAGTTCTTCTATTGTTTCTCCTTTCAGTCTTGATAGCCAGTGACAATTCATATCAGAGTTACACCATCCTGCACAAATTCAGCCCCACTATTATGGATCTCTCTAGCCTTAACTATATTCAATGATGGAGCAACCAATACCCTCTGGTATAGAGAAATGCAAAGATTCTAAACCCTTCGAACAAAGAAAGTCCTCATCTGAGTACTAATGTCCTGAGAATAAAGGACTGTTCCAGTGTCAGCCATAAATGATGTGAAGGAAGGTTTCAAAGAACGTGCCTTGTGTCCCTGCTTCACACATACTCACAGAACTCCAACATAGCCACCCTGACGTAACTAGACCTGAGCACCTAACCCACTCTTGTTGCCAATCCCAGTCTTAGACAATGACCCTGCTTCCTAGGCATGCTAGAAAGATGGTGTGAAGTATTTAGGCAGACAATGAGGGGGTGCAGCACAGTCAGACAAAACAGTTTTTGAATCACATGTTAAGCTGAGGCCTTTAAAGTGAACATGAGTGATTCTATAGCTACAATTTTGAAGCAGAGAAAAGTCATATGGATGTGTACATGAATAGGAAGGGTTTAGAGAGATATGAGCCGAATCCTGGCAAATGGGAGTAGACTAATGGAGAATATCTGGTCGGCATGGACGAGTTGAACTGAAGGGTCTGTTTCCATGTTATACATCTCTATGATGCTTTGACTTTAAAAGGAGATGTACCTCTGTGTCCTGGGCAAAAGTTATTCATCAACCTCGACAAGAAACACATCATTTGGCCATGGTCATGTCTTTGTTTGGGAGAGCTTGCTGCCTGTAAATTGAGCATCGTATTTCCTTTCCTAAGGCACTCTTTAAACAGTACCTCTTTAACTGAGTTTTTGGTCATTTGATTTACTTGGCTCAGTATCTCATTTTGGAGTCTAATGCTTTTGTGAATGTTAAGGGTAGCTATACTACAACATTATATCATTTGTTGCAAAACACACTGAGTCATTGTGAGATCTTAACAGGCGCTATGTAAATGTGTGTTTTCACTCTTTCATCAGTAAAAGATCAGTGAGTGTTTTCTGTTTGTTTTTCAGTGTCCCTCAGGATCACTCACTGCCCAGTGAGCGGAATGTTCTGGAAGGAATGTTGGTGCTCGCATCATAAAGCACAGACAGAGAGAGGTCTCCACACTGCTCTGATTTATTCATGCAATGCTTTGTTGCAGGAACTCGTAGATACTCTATTGGCTTCCAGGGTTGGTAAGAAAGCTGCTTTTAGATTTCTGTCCAGTCTGTTCCTGTACTAGGTCAGATGTAATTTATTAACTACGTGGGAGGTACTAATGGCAATGAATTATTTGACCTTTGATGAGTAAATATTCCTGAAAGAACTGCATTCAGACCATTGTCAGAGTGCTGTTTAATTAAGGAGGGAATGACACAACAAACTCGAACTCACTTTTAATAACAATTGAACAATAATTTACTTGTATCCTCTCTGAAGCCGGCTACAGTATCAAAACCCAGGACTAGAGGTTCAATTCAGGGTGAGGCACTAGATATTTGGGCAATTGTCACATCCTGACTCTACTTTGCTACATCTGCATCACTTGATGCAACACTGTATTAATATGTCAACTCCCAAGTGAGTCCAGAGACAAAGTTGGTACCTCGTTATGGCAATGGGTAATGCCTGGTGATGTGGATTGGCCCTGGCACACAGAGCTCGAAAGTAGACAGCAGTCACAGTGTGGTTCCCATTGCCTTGGAGATTGGAGCAGGCAGGAGAGCAGAGAGTTAGCAGCTTCACGGTGCACATTACTGGCCAAACGGTCAACCACAAGGTACACGACTGCTCAACTCACACCATGGCAACTTTGTGCCTCCATTCAAGCCTCCAATTTCAATAACCCCTTTGTTTCCCCTCAACACTTTATTACAGCAGCAACATCAAATTGTTATAAGTCCCTCACCCCTCCCCACAGGTAGGTCTGCACTAAGGCCTCTGTTTCCTCCTCTCAATCATCACTTTGAAGATCTCCTCTGGCCTGCTCCTCCCTTTAAGAAGCTCTTCCATGAGATTAACAACTGGGTAATTGGGAGTGGGTCATTCAACATGGTCCGAAGATGCGCAGTTTCAGTGGATTGGCCATGGGAAATGCAGGGTTATGGGGATTGTGTAGAGGGGTTGGGTTTGAGTGCAATGCTCTTCAGAGGTTCAGTGTGGACCCTATAGCTGAATGGCTTGCTTCCAGAGTGTAGGGATTCTATGATTCTAAAAAAAGGCTGGAACATTTGCAGCCCTCTTCAGCCAGAAATGCCAAGTGACAGATCTGTTTTGGCCTCCTCCTGAAGTCCTCATCATCACAGACACTGTCTTCAGGTAAGCCAACTCTGTCCATGTCATATTGAGAAAAGGTTGAAGACACCGGATGCTGTAAAGGTTATAGACTCTAACAACATCCTAGCTGTGGCACTAAAGGCTATTGTGCCTTCAGATTTAGATGTGCCCCAGTCAATCTATTCAAATATAATTACAACACTGGCATATACCCAACATTGTGGAGAAATGCCCAGGTACTTCCTAATCACAAACTGTGAGACAAATCCAACTTATCTCAATCAGCAGCAAAATGAAGGGGACACCATCAATACTGTGCTCCCTCAGAGTAACGTGCCCACACAGCAACTCAAAAAGAACCCATGCAGCCTGCACACGTGTTGCCCTTTTAAACTATCACGCCTGTGTGTGTGTGTGTGTGTGTGTGTGTGTGTGTGTGTGTGTGTGTGCGCGCGCGCGCGTATGTGCATCTGCGAGTGAGAGAGAGACCATGCGGCATGTGTGAAGGGGAGGGGTACAGCCAAAAAACAAACTTTAAAGAGGCTGCTCGCTAACTTATCCCCACTCTCCCAGAAAAGGAGAACGCTGACCAGTGACACTTTCTGATACCCTGCTCACTGATACTCAACCAGACTTGTGCAAGGGTCACTTATCTCCTGACCTCCATACAGCCTTGTCCCAAGCATGGACAAAAGAGCGATTTCAAGGCAGCATCCAAGAAAGTGTTACATCAAAGAATTCAAGCAAAACTGGAATGAGTGTGAATTGCGAAAAGTAAAAACCATTCACTTATTGGAGTCAGACAACAGAAGACAGTGATATTTACACCACTAGAGGAGGCTATTCAGCCCATGGGGTCTGTGCTGGCTCTACATGAAGCAATCAGCCAGTGCTGTTCCATTGCCCTTTCCAATTTCCTTTCAGAAACTTTGATCATTTATGTTCCCACCAACCTCCTGGGCAATGAATCCCAGTCGTTAATACTCACTGAGCGAAGGGACAACCTGCTGTCATTATTGACGAGAGCCTAATATCTGTGTCCTCGAATCCTTGCATCATCAGATATTGAGAGCAGTGTTTTCCTCGAGTACTTGTATAACCCTGTCATAATCTGGTATGCCTTCGTCGAATCACCCCTCAGTCTCCCTTCTCTGAGGAGAACAATGCTAATTTCTCCATCCTAATTTTGTAGCCAGCACCATCACTCTGTGCCTTTCCCTACCCGCTCTGCCCTTTGGGGGCAAACTGGTGCCAGGCTCCCCCATCATTCAGGATGGATAAGCTCCTGGAGGCAGCACCCACTAGTGAGTGATTCATTCACTATCATCCAATAACTAGATGTGGCAGGACTGCAGAGTTGAGTTATGCTCCATTGTTTGGTGAGATTGATTACTTCCTAACTATCACTTGCTGCTTCCACTGCTTGGCGTAGAGTCCTGCTTGGTAGTTTCATCAGGTTGACATCTCCTTTCTTGGGATGTCTAGTGCTGCTCCTGGCATACCCTCCTGCGTTGATCATTGAGTCAAAATTAGCTCCTTGACTTGAACGTAGTGGGAGTGTGAGGGATACGCCAGACAATGAGGCTGCAGATTGTGGTTGAAAATAATTCTGCTGCTGATAATCATCCACAGCCCCTCATGAATGCCCAGTCTTGAACAGATAGATCAGAACCTATCCAATTTAGAACCGTTGATAATGCCGCACAACACCCAGGCTTCTATGCCTCATGCCTTACATTCCCATCACAGACAAACTTTACCTCCTCCTTTCTAACTAAGCCGAAAATAATCTTAGAAAATGGAATTTCCGAAGCTCCCCTTCTTCCTGTCTAATTCAATGGGCATTAGATTTAGTTACAATACAGTCAGGAAACAATGCAGAATATTCCTCCTGTTGCCTCTCAGTTTTTGTTTATTTCTCAACACCCTTTGTGAGGCTAAAATTTTTGAACCAGGCAGGTCCCCCCAAGATAAAATCAATTCCTTCTATAGGAATTTGTTGCACTATTCAAACAAGATTTTTTATTTTCTATGTCACTCCTTAATTGAACTTTATGCAATGAAACTGGTTTCTAACCTCTATATGTATCTTCAACTAATATCTTTTTTCCCCTTTATTAAGCCTCTGGAAGACGAATACAGGTGATATAATCAGTAAGAGTGACTGGCTTACTCCAGGGTGTCTCAGTATTTTTATTGGTTCCCCTCATTGGTTGGACAAATAATGAAATAAATCTTCACCTGATGTAAAATATTCAGAACCTCAGTGGTCTGGTTCTCTTTATCAATAACAGAGGAAAATATTTCTTGGCTAATGATGCTTGGTCAGAGAGTTAGTGCAGACCTGATGGGTTGAATGGCCACTTTCTACACCACAACATTTCTGCGGTTCAGTGACTGTCCACAGCAATCATTTCCTTCATAATAGGTTCTCAGGGAGCCCACTGCACTTGTACAATGCTATAGTTCTAATATCCATTGCCTTTCCTAATGTATCCTTTTCCACCAAGACAGTCCTGTTGTCTCCTGCAATGGTGAAATTTGCTGTATTAACATGATGTGTTCACAGCAAGGCACATCCAATCATTTTAAACATGAAATTAGAATTGAAAACTATTGAAGTCAGCATCAAAAACCAAAGCAGCAATTTCTTCTTTAAAAATCACTCAGCAAACTATTCATCCATGCAAGTTTAACAAAATAGTACCTTTGTTCTCCCGAATTTTCCAAAGGTGGCCTTTAACTTGTAGAGATTCCACAATGCTTTCTTTCCTTATACATCACGTTCTATTCTGGATTTAGTGACACTGTCACAACCTCTTTACTTGCACATCCTTCCCTGAACCCCTCTTGTTTTTACACAGATGTGATTAAAACTGTCATCCTGAGGAACAAAATTGGCACTTGTTTACAAACAATGATAACTCATTACCACAAAATTGCTTCATCATTAAACCGAATTAGCTCTTTCCTAACTTTAGTGCCATAGCTGAAACGAAACATTGTAGTGCTCACAGAATCATGTCTGCACAAGCTCTTGAGATATTTTCTAATTAGTCTGCTCAGAAATGCTGTTACGCACCTCTGGAGCAGGTGAGACTTGAACTCAGGCTCTCTGGCTCAGAGGAAGGGATCCTATGACTAAGCCACAAGAATATTCTAGCCCTACCAAGGAGATAGTTTTTCGATCAAGCTGTTGAGAAATGCTATTACACACCTCTGGAGCAGATGGGGCTTTATCACGGGTCTCCTGGCTCAGAGTCAGGAACATTGCCACTACACACAAGAGCCCTTTGTACGAGCTCTCGAAGCTTTTTGACTTAATGCCAAACTTTTGCCTTTTGCCCACAAAGCTGCATCTTACTTCTGTTGAAACAATCAGCCATCACCTTCTTGAATGGCTAAATTGAATCTGTCTCCCCCATGCTTCCAGGCTGTGCATTGAAAGCCTTGGGGGAAATGATTTTTCTCACCTCACGTTCTCCTTTTTGCAAAACGTTTTGATATCGTGTCCTCTGGATCTCCACCTTTTAACAAGTGGCAATAGTTTCTCTCTATCTACTCTCTCCAGACTCCGCATGGTTTTGGAAACCTCTATCAAATCTCCTCTTTAAGGAAAACAGGCCTAACTTCTGCAAGCTATCTGCAAAACTGAACTGAGGGTCCTGACCCAAAACGTTGGCTTTCCTGTTCCTCTGATGCTGCCTGGCCTGCTGTGTTCCTCCAGCTTCACACTGTGTTATCTCTGATCATCTCTGAAACCTTTGTCATAAATCTGTTTCTGCACTCATTCCAATCTGTTCACATCTTCCCTATATTGTGGTGCCCAGTACTAATACTGCAGCTGAGGTCTACCCAATGTCATGTTCATCATAACCCCTGACTGCCAACATTTAATGACTAACACAGTTATTCGCCCAAGTCTGTCTGCTCCTGTGTACCTTTTGGAATAGTATCCTTTATTATAGACTGCTATCATCTCTCCCTGTTCTTTGTACCAAAGTACACCACCTCACGTTTATCCACATTGAACTTCATCTGGCACCAATCCTCCCACTCCACCAACGTATCAATCAGAGATAGTAGGAACTGCAGATGCTAGAATAGAGTTAACACAGTGTGGAGCTGGAGGAACACAGCAGGCCAAGTAGCATCAGAGGAGCTTTTTGAAGTGCTAAACCGTCCTTCTCACTATTTCATATCATTGAAATTATCCATGCATGCCAAGATTAAGACGATTTATGTATATCAGGAAAAGCAGGGGAATCCTAATCCCTGAGGAACTCCACTAGAAACCTTCCTCAAATCTGAAAAATACCTTTTAACCATTAACAGTGATTCCTGTCACTCAACCAGTTTTGCATCCACTCTATGGCTGTTCCTTTTATTCCTTGACCTACTACTTTCCTGCAGGTAACCCTGCATTCAAGACGACACCAAAACCGGGCGACTCTTTGTGAGCTCTCTACAGCAGATCTATTCTCACATTTCTCATAATCATTCTTCACTTTTAAACCTCAATTCTAAGTCTGTCATGTTGCTTTCTGTGCACAATCTTTGCAGCCGTAACGTTGTATTCCTCACTCTGTTCAACCCCCCCTTTAATCTTCATGCGATATGATCTGCCTAGGCTGCTCGCAAAACAAAACTTTTCACTGTAGTTAGGTACATGTGACAACAATAAATCAAAGCAAATCATAAATCTATATCGATTGTATTTTGTAAGTGCAAGTTCACCGTATCTTCATACCATCTTCTTTGTTGCTTCATCAAAGAAGTCCAGCAAGTTAGTTAGACATGATTTCTCTGAACAAATCCACGTTGACTCTGAGTCATAGAATCATACAGCCTAGAAACAGCCCCTTCAGTCCACCAGGTCTATGCTGACCAAGAAACACCGAACTCTTCTGAATTAATCCACATTTCCCCTAGTCACTATTGATTTTGAACTGAATAATTGTTTTTAGAAGCTTCCCCACCACTGAAGTTAAACTGCCTGGTCTATAATTGCTGGGCCAATCATTTCAAATTTTTTTTGAACAAGGGTGTAATGGTAAATGGAGTATAATGTAGGAAAATGTGAAGTTGTTCACTTTGGGATGGAGAACAAAAGGACAGAGTATTGTTTAAATGGAGCAAAACTGCAGAAAGCTGAAACACAAAGGGACTTGAGTGGGAAGGTGGGTGTGCATGAAACAACATTGGCCCTTATTTCAAGGGGGTTGGAGTATAAGAATGGGGAAGTCTTTCTGCAACTGCACAAGATGCTGGTGAGACCACATCTGGAGTACTTAGAGCAGTCTTGCTCCCATTATTTAAGAAAATATATCATTTCACAGTTCAGAGATTGTTCACTAGGATGATCCCTGGTATGGAGGGCTTGTCTTATGAGCAAAGTGGGAAGCCAGAGAATTAGGAAGCCTTTAAAAACCAGCAGAGGATAACTAAAAGAAAGAAGATGAAATATGAAAGTAAGCCAACAGATAATATAATAGGAGGCTGCAAGAGTTTTTAGGATATATATAGAAGGTAAGAGAAAGGCAAATGTGGACAATGGACCACTGAAAAATGAGGCTGGAGAAGTTGTAATGGGAACAAAGAAATGGCAGAGGAACTGAATAGGTACTTTTGGAAGGCACCAGCAGCATCCCAGAACTTCAAGAGAGTCAGGGAGCAGAGGTGAGTGTAGTCGCCATCACTAAGGAGAAAGTGCTGGGGAAGCTGAAAGGTCTTAAGGTGGTTAAATAACCTGGACCAGATGGACTGCACCCCAGAGTTCTGAAGGAGTTAACTGAAGAGATTGTGGACGCATTGGCGGTGATCTTTCAGAAATCACTGGATTCTGGAAGGATCCCAAAGGACTGGAAAATGGCTAACATAACATTCTTGTTTAATAAAGGAGGGAAGGAGTCGACAGAAAAATAAGAGACCAATTAGCCTGACCTTGACTGTTGATAAGATATTCAAGTCCATTATTAAGGATGAGATTGCTGAGTACTTGGAAGTGCACAATTAAATAGGGCTGAGTCAGCGAGAATTTGTCAAATGAGGTCATGCCTGACAAGTATGTTAGAATTCTTTGAGGATGTAATAAGCAAGTTAGACAAAGGAGAGCCAGTGGACGTGATCTATTTAGATTTCCAGGAGACATTTGACAAGGCACCACACAGGAGGCTGCTAAATAAGATAAGAGCCCATGGTGTTAGGGGCAAGGTACTGACATGGATAGAGGATTGGCTGACTAGCAGAAGGCAGAGAGTAGGGATAAAAGGGCCTTTTTTCAAGATTGCAGCCAGCGACTAGTGGAGTTCCTCAGGAGTCCGTGTTGGGATCATAAATATTCACATTATACATAAATGATCTGGACAAAGGAACTGAGGGCATTGTTGCTAAGTTTGAAATGTCAGGTAGTATTGAAGAAGCGAGGAGTCTGCAGAAGGACTTGGATAGGCTAGGACAGTGGGCAAAGAATTAGTAGATGGAATGTGGGAAAGTATGATGTTAAACATTTTTGTAGGAAGATTAGAGATATAGACAATTTTCTAAATGGGGAAAGGCTTCAGAAATCTGAAGTACAAAGGGACTTTGGAGTCCTAGTTCAAGTTCTCTCAAGAATTACATGCATGTTCAGTTAGCAGTTAAGAAGGCAAATACAATGTTAGCATTCATTTCGAAAGGGCTAGAATACAAGAACAGAGATGCACTGCTGACGCTGTATAAGGCTCTGGTCAGACTGCATTTAGAATATTGTGAGAATTGTTGGGCTCCATATCTAAAGAAGGATGTGCTGGCCTTGGAGGGGGTCCAGAGGAGGTTTACAAGAATAATCCTAGGGATGAAGGGCTTGTCATATCAGGAGAAGCTGAGAACTCTGAGTCTGTACTCTATGGAGTTTAGGATGATGAGAGGGATCTGATTGAAGCTTACTGAATACTGAGAGGCCTGGATAAAGTGGACGTGGAGAAGATGTTTCCACTTGTACAACAGACTAGGACCCCAGGGTACAGCCTCAGAGTAGGGGGATGATCATTTAGAACTGAGATGCAAAAGAATTTCTTCAGCCAGAGGGTGGTGAACCTGTGGAACTCATTGTCACAGAAAGCTGTGGAGGCCAAATCATTGAATGTATTTCAGATAAAGGTAGATAGATTCTGGATTAGTAAAGGGATCAAAGTTTTGAGAAGAAGGCCAGAGAATGGGGTTGAGAAACAAAGCAGGCATGATCGAATGGTGGAGCAGACTCAATGGGCCAAATGGTCTATTACATTTCTTATGATCTTATGGTCTAAAGGCTAAACAAGTTGGGACTCTACTCACTGGAGTTTAGAAGAATGAGAGGTGATCTCATTGAAACATATCAAATTCTTAAGGGGCTTGACAGGGTAAATGCTGAGAGGATGTTTCCCCTCATGGGAGCCTCTAGGACCAGAGGGCACAGTCTCAGAATAGAGGGGCATCAATTTAAAGCTGAGACTTGGAGGAATTTCTTCTGTCAGACGGTTGAGAGTCTTTGGAACTCCTCACCATGGAGAGCTGTGGGGACAGAGTCCTTGTGTATATATAAGGCTGAGGTAGATAGATTCTCAATCATTCGGGGAATCAAGGGTTATGGGGAAAAGGCAGGAAAGTGGAGATGAGGAATGTCGGAATAGCTATGATCCCTTTGCATGACAGAGCAGGCTCAAGGGGCTGAACAGCCTACTCCTGTTCCTATTTCTTATGGTGTTGTGGTTTACAATTCTCCAGTCCTCCAGCACCACCCACAAATCCAGGGAAAGATAACTATCAGTGCTGCTATAATTTCGACTCTTATTTCCTTCAATATCCTTGGATACAGTTCATCCATACCCAGTGCCTTATCAACTTTAAATACCAACAGTTTATCCAACACCTCCTCCTTATCAATAATCAACCATCCTGTTAATTGAACCTCCTCTTCTGTCACTACAGCTTGAGCATCATCGACCTTGAGTCCATACCTCTTGCATCAAAATGTAAATCCTTTTTTGATCCCTAATTTGTCCTAATTCTCCTTTTACTATTTCCCTTTTCCTTTTGAAGTGCTTGCAAAAGACTTTGGGGGATTTCCTTCTATTTTAGCTGCCAGGCTTTTTTCATAGTCCCTGTTTGCTTCCCTTATTTGATTACTCACCTCCCTTCTGAAACCTATTATGTTCAGCTTGGTTCTCAATTGTATTTACTGCCTCACACCAGTCATGAGTAGACATTTTCTTCTTTACCTTAATTTCGATCTCCTTCATCATTCAGGGAACTTTCATTTGTTTGTCTCACCTTTCCAATTTAAGGGAACATACCTCAACAATATCCCAACCATCTCCTCTTTAAAAGTAGCTACTGTTTGTCCCAACAACTTGCATTCCAATATATCTAGCCCCATTGAAACCTGCTCTCTACCAGTTGATTATTCTTACTCAGATTGACCAATGTCATTTCCTACCATCATCCCAAACCTTATGATACAATGATCACTGTTACCGAAACGGTCTGCTCCACTGTCACCTGATTGCTTTGGCCCACCTCATTGCCAAGGCCTGTCTAACAGAGCCTTATCTCAGGTTGGACTGGATACATACTGCTGCAGGTAATACAATGCACATGCAATCTAATAATACTTGTTCCTCTTTGCCCCTTACATTTGCTCTGTCCCTGTCAATTTACAGGTAATTGAAGTCCTCATTATAATTGCTCTACCATGGTTACACCTTTCTGCTATTTCCTTGCAGAATTGTTCCTCTACATCCTTCCCACTGGCTATAGATAATATCAAATAATCTCATTACCCCCTTCTTATTCATTGGCTCTAACTAAATCAATTCTGTCCTTGAAACCTCTGAAACATCCTCTTTGACTATAACTTCAATGCTGTCCTTAACCAAATACACTCCATCCCTCCTACTTTTGTACTTCCCTGTCCTTTCTGAATGGCTTGTAGCCAGGAATGTTTAGCACCCAATCTCATCCTTCCTTAAACCAGGTCTCCATTATTGCCACAACATCACAATCACACAATGCAATCTGTACCTGTAACTCTTATCAGTGGGACTAGAATAGTGAGGTGGTTGTTTTTGACCAGCACAGACTCGATGGGCCAAAGGACCTTTTTCTGTGTTGTAGACCACAATGACTCTATACTCATGTATTCGCATACATGCAGTGTAACCCGAATTTAGTCATCATTAGTCTGATTCCACCCATTAGCTCAGTATTCTCTACGTTAGTTTGCCTGAATACACTCTGATATTACTTCTTAATATTTTCTCTTTGTTCACATACCCCTGTTCATCAGCACTGACCAAACACTCACAAGGCACTTCATCCTCTTCACACAAGATTATTACCAATGAGACAAAAATTGCAGGAAAAACTCAGCAGGTTTGGCAGCACCTGTGGACAGAAATCAGAGTTAACGTTTCAGATCGAGTGACCCTTCCTCAGAACTGGATCCTTCTGAGGAAGAGTCACTCGACCCAAAATATTAACTCTGATTTCTCTCCACAGATGCTGCCAGACCTGCTGAGCTTTTCCAGCAATTTCTGTTTTTGTCTCTGATTCACAGTATCCGCAGTTCTGTCAGCTTTTATTATTACCAATGAGATAGGCCGTACTGCCCATTCTAATCCCTCTGGCCAGAGGGACTCCAATGTACTTGTAAATGTTACTTGCAGGATTTCAGGGTTTTGCCTTCATTCCTTTGTCTGAGAGTCCACTCTGACTCTGCAAATTTCTTGAGGTCAGGCCTGTAAGAAAACCTGCTTTTTGCTCAACAGTCTCAAATACTAACATGAACATTTGGTTTTACCTTCCTCTCCTGGTTTGTTCTAGCGACTTCTGTCTTTAAGTTCACCTTCCTCAAAGAAGCCTTATTATAAAAGGTTAAAAAACCCAGGACTTCTCTCCCACAACTGCCTGGCTGAGAGACCAGATCATACACAGAGTCCTCAATGCACTGTCTCCCGTGCTTGGATTATTTTCTTGTTTCTTGGCGACCAGACACCGTAACAATTTTCAAGGTTGTAGTCTGACCAATGGACTGTAACATTTTCCTGTTTACACAACGGTTTGTCATTCCGTTAGCTTTGTTGTTGCTGATTGGCTTTGCTTTGAAATATTCATAGCTGTGTAGCAGCTCAAACATATAAATATCTCTCAGCTCTTCCCCGCCACTTTGTCAATTGCAGAAAACGCATTTGCTGTTTCCTCTGACTCACCAGCATCCGATAACTTCTGCATTTCTCCTCCGGGTTAGTTCAACTCTCACAGGCCATGTCCTATTCACTCTACTTCCAGTTTGGTACTGTAATTAAGTTTCACAGCCCTGTACTCTGTTTCTGATTCCAAGTCATGTATATAATTATCGTCAATTTCATAAGATCATACAGAAGAAGGCCTTCAGCCCATTGAGTTTGTGTCGCCAAAAATATACGACTACTGACATTAGAGCCATTGAGCTGTACCAACATGGAAACAGACCCTTCGGTCCAACTCATCCACGCTGAGCAGATAGTCTCCATTAATCTAGTCCCATTTTCCAGCATTTGGCCCGTATCAGTCTAAACCTTTCCTATTCATATACGCAGCCTTTTAAATGTTGTAATTGTACCAACCTCCACCACTTCCTCTGGCAGCTCCTTCCATACACTGGTTCCACTTTATCGCACTAGGCTCATTGTTTTGATTGTTATGACATTTCAAGTGCTCATCCAAGTACTTTTTAAAGGTTGTGCGGTTTCACGCTTCAACTCCCCTCTCAGGCAGTGCATTCCAGACAACTACCATCCTCTGGGTGAAAAGATTTTCCTCAAATTCCCTCTAAACCTCCTGTCTTTCACTTTAAAATTATGCCCCTTATTATTGACCCCTCAACTCAGGGGAACAGCTGCTTTCTATCGACACTGTCCTTGTCTTATGCATCGCTATCAAACCACACCACCCCTCAGCCTTCTCTGCTCCAAAGAAAACAACCTGAGCTTGTCCTGCCTCTCTTCATCGCTAAACTGCTCCATCCCAGGCAACATCCTGGTCAATCTGATTGAAGGGGGTCTGATTGAGGTATATAAAAGCCTAAAGGGGGTTGATAAGGTGGAAGTTGAACAGATGTTCCCCCTTGTGGAACAGTCTCAAACAAGAGGTCATAGAATACAGAGTGAGAGGAGGTAAGCTCAAAACTGAGATGAGGAGAAATTGCTTCTCTTGGAGGGTTGTAAATCTGTGGAACTCACCGCCCCAGAGTGGAATTGAGGCAGAATCAATCAACAGATTCAAGAAAGAAACAGATATGTTTCTGATGAAAAGCAGGATACAGGTCTATGGGGAGCAGGCTATAGATTGGCACAGTGGCTCAGTGGTTAGCATTGCTGTCTCATAGCACCAGGGACCCGGGTTGGATTCCAGACTTGGGTGAATGACTGTGTGGAGTTTGCACATCCTCCCTGCATGAGTTTTCTCTGGTTTCTCCCCACCATCCAAAGATATGCCATTGCTGAATTGCCCATAGTGTGCAGGCTAGGTGGGTTAGCCATGGGAAATGCAGGGTTAGAGGGGTAGGTCTGGGTGGGATGCTCTTCAAAGGGTCAGTGTAAACACAATGGGCTGATTTAACAAGGTGTAGAGCTGGATGAACACAGCAGGCCAAGCAACATCAGAGGAGTAGGAAGGCCCGAAATGTCAGCCTTCCTGCTCCTCTGATGCTGCTTGGC